>NC_047509.1:4268015-4631987 GCF_902827115.2 Pseudochaenichthys georgianus
GAATTATCTTGTGCGTGAATCGGCGCTCATAAAGTATTAAAATGAGGTGTCGTTGGGGGTACTATTGTGCGTTGCTATCTTGAGGCAGCAGAAAAGAGATGGCACCAACACAAACCTAGTATACGGTATGTTCTGCTATTTAAAAAGTGTTATTCAGATAGCAGATGTGATGTGGTCAGTCTTTAACATGCTTCCTCAGAGGAAAACTGCTTACCTCTCCAATTTTCCAATTCCAAATTTTCCAGCAGCAGGTGCTGTTGGCTTTCAGAGTGAATGGGAGATGACTCTGGGATCGGTTTATCTCATGCTGGACCCAACACAAACCTGTGATTAATTAAAGATTATTATTGTAGAGCCGATGTTGAGTAAGGAACTCCACACTTTATTTTCCTTTAGTTCACACAGAAAGGTAGGAACAACTTCATTACATGCTCAAGCTAGAATTACAGGTGCGCTACCTAACAGGTCCGTGGCGCAAGCCGCGCAACACACTCTCTCTATAACACAGTGAATATGTCCCGGAATGTTCCACCACAATATACAACCTCATGCCCCTTCTGCCTTATTTTGCAACTAGATTATTACCCATAAGCCGTAGGAGTTTACAGCTACGTTAATGGAAATACTGAGCTTGTTGCTAAAGGCTAAGATAAGAACGCTAACATGCTATCAGGTGTATTGTCAGTGGCACCAGCAGGGGGGGCCAGAGGGGGCCATGGCCACCCTGATATATTTGTTGGCCCCCCCACCACACACACCGCCTCGCCAGTCACGTATGCGTAGTAGTTTATCTGATATTTAACAACAAATACACAGCCAGCGAGTCGCTTGATTTGAGCTTCCAACGCTCATACTGCAGCCCCTCCCTCTCCCTCTGCTACCATGGTAACACTCTGATACACAGCGCACCACTCTGATACTCATGCGCATCACTCTGAGATTCGCACAGACAGCAGCAGGTTGCAGCAAAACGTTTCTTTCTACTGACTTTTCTACTGACTTGACACAAATCCACCAGACTTCTAGAAGGTAAGTCGTATACGTTCGTTGCCTGTTAAGCCCCACAACACTTTAGGCTTTAGTGTGTTAGCTTTAGGTAGCAAAAAACGGAGATATGCTTACCTTTAGCTGTTATTCTGATCAAAATGTGGTTTCAATGGCATTAAAACGAGAAAAACGCTGGAAGACCTGGAAAACAGGCTCGGGGCTCAGTAAAGGCTGGCTTCACTTCAGGTATAATTCGTCTGTAAACACACTTTGGCGGCTATCCTAGTTAGCGTTAGTTTAGCTTGCTAAGCTAACGTTAGCTGATGTCGGTATGCTGGGCTGGTGTAATGCGTAGGCTACTATTAATACTGCTGTGTGTAATGTCAATTTGCAGAAAATGAAGAGAAAGTCAACTAGGCAAGGTAAGGCAAGGCAAGTTTATTTATATAGCACTTTTCAACACAAGGCAATTCAAAGTGCTTTACAAAAAATGAAAGACATTAAGCATTAAAAAAGAAAAGCTAATAAAATAAACATTAAAAGGAAAAATACATGGATAAAAGTTACAGTGCAATTTAAGATGTGAATAGTTAAAAGCAGCGACAAAAACAAAAGTCTTCAGCCTGGATTTAAAAGTAGTCAGAGTTGCAGTGGACCTGCAGGTTCCTGGGAGTTTGTTCCAGATATTTGGAGCATAATAACTGAATGCTGCTTCTCCATGTTTAGTTCTGACTCTGGGGACAGAAAGCTGACCAGTCCCTGAAGACCTGAGAGATCTGGATGGTTCATCATTTAGCAGGAGGTCAGAAATGTAATTTGGGCCTAAACCATTCAGTGCTTTATAAACCAGCAGCAGTATTTTGAAATCTGTTCTTGGACACACAGGAAGCCAGACTTCAGAACAGGAGTGATGTGATCCACTTTCTTAGTGTTAGTGAGGACTCGAGCAGCGGCGTTCTGAATCAGCTGCAGCTTTCTAATAGATTTTTTAGTGAGACCTGTGAAGACACCATTGCAGTAGTCGAGTCTACTGAAGATAAAAGCATGGACCAGTTTTTCCAAATCCTGCTGTGACATTAGTCTTTTAATCCTAGATATGTTCTTTAGGTGATAGTAGGCTGATTTAGTAACTGTTTTAATGTGACTGTTGAAACTCAGGTCAGAGTCCATGACTACACCTAGATTTCTGGCTTTATCTGTTGTTTTGAACATTGCAGACTGAAGCTCAGCGCTAACTTTTATACGTTCTGCCTTGGCTCCAAAAACCATTACCTCAGTTTTATCTTTGTTGAATTGGAACAAACATCTCTTCTTATTGTAAGAAGAATATTAGTAAAGGAGAGACAGAGCTGGCAGGGGAGCAGCAGCATAGGGCTAGTGAGGAGATGGCCTTACATGCTAGAATAGTACATGTGGAACTCTGTTTTGTAAAAGTGAAACTAAAACCTAAATACAGTTGAATTAATGTGATTGGGACCTTTGTAATCATCTAAGTCTTCTACACACTTTAGGTCTGCAGCTCCTTCAAAATGAAACGAGAATCTAGCAGTTTTTCCTCTTCTGTGTTCTGAGGTTATGAGCCGACCATTAGTCAAGTTTGTTTTCATAATGTTCTGTATGCTAATTTAAAAAAAGGGTAACCAGTTTGTTGATAAAGTATAAATATACATTTTCAAAACAAATGGAATAAAAGCTATATGTATTACTCTCACCACAGTGGCCTAATTGGGCCTAGTTTTGTATCATTTATAATGTTTTGAATTTGCTATAAATGTCAATAATAGATGGTGTTTTTGTGTTCAACCACAGTATGTATTTACCATGTTATACCCCTTGTGTTTTTGGGTCCTGTTGAAATAAAATAGTCATGTTTTAAAACTTGATTTAATAAAGTCATGTCAATCATCTTTGATCAGTGGGACACAAACAGCTTTGTTCTAAAACAATGTCTAACCTAGAGACAGAATATAACTGAAGAACATGTTGTGTTGCTGTTGTGTATTGTATGTGTTGAGAATGCTGGAAATGTTGTGCCTTACAATAAAGGAACTTATTTAAATTAAGCTGTATTTGTCTTTTTAAAAAGGAAGGAACAACTAGCATATATAAAAAACAAAACAATAAATCACCAACACATGTATACATAACACAAAACAAGGTTCTTTTAAATGTTGTTTGAAGTCAAATGTTAACTATCCGTATTATATTCACTTCAGATGAATAGAATCAGAAAATGTAAAATAAGAAACCAAAGTATATCAGTAGGTGATTCTCTTTGCCATTGTTTTCATCTAGTCTATACTTTTACAACAATTACATTCTTGGTTTTGGTGGGCCACCCCAAGATTTTCAGTGGCCCCATTTGGCCACCCCTATGAAAGGTTTCTGGAGGCGCCACTGTGTATTGTTGACAGGTTCTTTGTTTAATGACCTGCTGATGACAGGAAAGTGAGAGCATCATTAAACGTATTGGGAATCCATCCTCTGGGAATCAAAATGTTGCTAAAGCTTCAGCTTCTGCTAATCTCGCCAAACGCTAACATGCAAAGCAATAGTTAGCAGAAAGCTATTAGCAACATTTCTCTCCATCTCTGAAACAAGTCATCGATATTGCAGCTCTGAGCCTCAAATCAGGTTCTCATAACGTCACCTAAAAACGGTATATCTGAACCTGAACCAACATCTCAACATCACATGGGGCGGGGAGCTCCTTTTAGCTTATTCAAATGCTGCAAATTAGGTTTTTTCAGTTGTCTTTTTCAATTAGTGAGCTTTTTATTTCATAGATGTGATGGATCGACCCAACTGTTTTTGCAGTTGCTTAGCAACAGCAGAAGGACGCTTCATGTCTGTGCAGCTTTAGCTGGTAATTACATTAATTAAAAATCAATGTTTCCTGGTGTAGCTCTGTAATGACATCACGGTGTTGGTTCGTCCTGGTGGTGTGGAGTCTCCCTGCTCACATCAAACCATAACGTCCTCCATTTTTTATTTCCATAACAGGAATGGAGGACGTTTACGAAGAGTCGTTAAAAAAACACAGATTTATTTTAACACAGTCGTCAGTTTGTAATTTTCATTTTAGCTTATCTATTAATTTGTAAATAATTGTTGTGTGTGTGTGTGTGTGTGTGTGTGTGTGTGTGTGTGTGTGTGTGTGTGTGTTAGGATGTTATACTGAGAGGATTAAATTAAATTAAATCAAATTCATATAAATGTCATCATAGTTAATTTATCAAGAGACAAATTGGAGAAAACACACACACACACACACACACACACACACACACACACACACACACACACACACACACACACACACACACACACACACACACACACACACACACACACACACACACACACACACACACACACACACACACACACACACACACACACACACACACACACACACACACACACACACACACACACACACACACACACACACACACACACACACACACAGGTAATCTGTGTGATAATGTAATGTTGCATGATGAGGAGGTTGGAGGAAACAGACACAGCACAGAATAATAGATAAAGACTGAATATCAACAACGTCAATTATTGTCGACTGAACAACGCACTGAGCACGACTATATTTAATTTTTATGACATTAAAATGATGGCATGAATAACTGATGATTTAATTATTATTGGAGCCTTGGAGCCGACAAGTGAAGCTTGTCCTGAGCAATAAGGACACAATTCCAGTCCAGATCAATCTATTGTGCTCATTTGTTTACTCCCTGAACATAGTGACATCACTATGTACGTTCACGCTTTTATTGGCCAGCGCAAACACATTGTACTTGCTAAGCAGTTGACCAATCACAACAGAGCTGGCCAGCTAACCAATCAGCCCAGACTGGTTTCAGACAGAGGGTGAAAAGAGGTGCTGCAGCACAGGCAGTATGAGAAAAGTAAAGAGCTTTTTGAACATTAACCCTTAGATGCCCTTAGAGTGACTGGACCCTACACTCTTCCATAAGTGGGTCAAAAAGGACCCGTATTAGAATAATGTGTTTTTATGCCATTTTTATCATTTTGGTTAAGAAAAATTACTTGTATAATATTTAGTATTATATTTTGGTTCAGACTATAAATATTTTACATTTAATTGTTCACTATTTATAATTTTAGACGTTTTTTTTTACATCTGGAAACAAAAATAAATTCCATAGAAAATGTTTGGGGTAGAAATACAAACACTTTCTTAAAATGTAAATTAAAAATGTGAATGGCATGATATCCAAAACATGTTTTTTGAGGAATAGCTGGAATATGAAATGATACAAAAATGTAATTACAAAGATACTTCAAGAAAACCACCTCACCGGGTCAAAAAAGACCCACTGATGCATCTAAGGGTTAAAGCATGGAGACATGTCACAGTAGAGACACTACATACTGATATACACCTGAACATCAGCAGGAGAGGACTCTTTAAAGTAGAGACACTACATACTGATATACACCTGAACATCAGCAGGAGAGGACTCTTTAAAGTAGAGACACTACATACTGATATACACCTGAACATCAGCAGGAGAGGACTCTTTAAAGTAGAGACACTACATATTGATATACACCTGAACATCAGCAGGAGAGGACTCTTTAAAGTAGAGACACTACATACTGATATACACCTGAACATCAGCAGGAGAGGGACTCTTTAAAGTAGAGACACTACATACTGATATACACCTGAACATCAGCAGGAGAGGACTCTTTAAAGTAGAGACACTACATACTAATATATGAACCTGAAAATTAGCATAATATGCCCTCTTTAAGAAGCCATTAAAACCAGGAAAGGATCACTGTTGTGCAACATTAGGATATCCAACATCTAAAATGGTATAGTTTCATATCATGATATCTATTTAATGACAATGTAATGTATTGCCAAGTCATTTTCTCCCTCCCCCTTACAACTGCACCACCACTATAACGGAACCAAACGCAGCTATATTACTTATTTTAAAGTGCAATAATTCAATTATTCTCACCACTGGGACTGTTTCTTATTGATGACCCCCCCCCCCGTCTCAAGTGTAATAGTCTGATATATTACTGGCTCCATTTGCCTCTAGCACTCATGCAACTATTGGACATGTGTGTACAGTATCGTCTTCTATCAGAATGACTATTTATTCTTTCTCAGGCATCTACAGGCTTGCTCCAAAGAACATTTCATACTTCCAGAGTAAAGGACAATACACGTATCGTATCCTATCTTAGTTAGTGGCAATAGAGTAAAGGAAGTAGGGTTATTTAAATATAAAGGGTTCATCTTCTGGAGAGCAAAGATGTGAATGATTTTGTGTACCAAAGAGGATATAAGTGTTGGTGGCTGTAATCTGCCAGTGAGTGTTTTCAGCTGTGTGTGTGTTTATGCAAATGAGCTGTGTGGTTGCTCCAGCATCCTTGGCTGCACATCCCCTGGTCCGACTCTGAAGATGGGGATTGGATTGATGACGTCCAATCGCAGCGCACAGCCGGCGCACACCTGCTGAGGAGGAGTACAAAGGCTGCGGACTATCACTCTGGAGGCTCTGTTGAGTGAACAGACGCCTCTCGCATTTTGCTCTTCATTCTGTGGTTAATCTGGTGTGTTTATCTCCGTGTGATATTGTGTGTTAGAGTGTAGAGTAGGTTAGTTAGGGTTTAGAGTATCGTTAGGATTTGTGACTGTTGCCTTTAGGTTAGCTGTGTGTTTTGTGTAGACTCCCTTTGTTAGTTGTACCACTCTTGAAGTGAGGTTTTGTTTCGTTCTTAATTTAGTATATTAGTATTTATTTTCCCTGTATGCCTTTAGACTCCTTTTTTAGAGTCCTCCTTTTGTTCGGTTATTTGTCAACCGGTGCCCTTTTGGCCCTCTTGTTTATTTCAGGCTTCCTGCCTGCCATTTTGTTACACCTTGCTTTATAATAAAACCACTTATAATTAATACCAATACCACTCTGGTCGTGTCGCTTCCCTTTGGTTCCCCTAGCCCAGAGGTGCCCAGTACGTCGACCGCGGGCGACCGGTCGCCCGCGGGGGCAATGCTGGTAGACCGCGAGTCATTCATTAAAATAAAAAAAATCAAGCTCCGTTAAAATAGACAAAACAGGTTTTGATCCCTCCTCCCTTGTCCTCCCTGCCACTTAATTCAGGAGTTTACTTGATTGGCAGAAAAAGCGACCTATCGCTTTCCAGTCTGTTAACCCAGAATGCAAAGCGATATAACATCAGTCAAGTGCCGGGTAGTGATGGGAATTCCCAATAGAGTCTGTCTGCAGACCGCAGCAAGGAGGCGTTTCCTATAGGGGCGTTTCCTATAGGGGCGTTTCCTATAGAGGCGTTTCCTATAGGGGCGTTTCCTATAGGGGCGTTTCCTATAGAGGCGTTTCCTATGGGGGCGTTTCCTATAGAGGCGTTTCCTATAGGGGCGTTTCCTATATTGAACGACAGGAGCCGGCTCTCGCCCGTGAACGAGACGTTTTTTGTTTTGTTTTTGCGGAGGGATCTAGATCGGCATGAAGGCACATTATGCAATGTGCAATGTGGACATTATCCCGCTTATTACACATGGCCACATTCTCAACAAAGTAACGACATGACTCCCAATAATAATTGAAATGCTTTTATGGATTTAGAAAAAGATTTTATTGATTTAAAAAATAGTTTTTTGTATTGATTTAAATTGACATGCATCCGCTAAGAAAAGTAGTCCGTTGTTACTGTTTGAACTAACGTAACAACGGCAGGAACTGCTTCTATAGTGTTTTTGAGGAGCTTTTTGATTACAGATTTGAAAACATCGTTGCTTGCTTTAAAAGTAGCACAATTCATTATGTCAAACCTTGAAAGATATCCCTGCCCTAATGCCAAAAGTAACTGGCAACTGAATATATGTCGCCGTAGCGATGATGTATATGTCTGGACCGCTGAGTTGATCTCAAAGCACGCTCCCCTCTCCTGCAGGGAGAAAAACTATATTTATATACTTTATATAGGTTGATACAGTAGCCCCTTTTTTTAAATAGTTTTTATAGGTGTTGCCATCTGTTTTGTGTAGCGTGGTTCTACAAGCAAGTCAATGCATTAATTGGGTGGTATCAGAGAGTTACACGGGTCTGTAAATGCAATGAAAACAATTGGCCACAGCAAATAATTTATATTAAACATGTAATTTTTACTTTTGAATACTTTAGTACAAAGGATGTCTTGAATAATTTAAGTGATATATGTGTACACATATACATCATTAGTCAAAACAGCGCTACATTTGATTTAATTAAAAGGTATAATATGTGGTAAACTGAAGAGCCCTTTGGGAGCCAAAAGAGCCGGCTCTTCTTGGTGAGCCAAATGATCCGGCTCAGCAAGAAGAGCCGGAATTCCCATCACTAGAACAATGACTTCTTCTGCGAGGATTTATAAAAGCAGCTGGATAAAAAAAGTTAGGAAACGCCCCTATAGGAAACGCCCCTATAGGAAACGCCTCCTTGCTGCGGTCTGCAGACAGACCCATCTCGGAATTCCGGCTCTTCTTGGTGAGCCGGATCATTTGGCTCACCAAGAAGAGCCGGCTCTTTCGGCTCCCAAAGGGCTCTCAGTTTACCACATATTATACCTTTTATAATTAAATCAAATGCCATGCCTCATTTCGCTCCATTTGCTCTTTCCAGCGCTGTTTTTGCAGGGGGCTGATTCTGTGAGCTGCAGCTGACCACGCTCCCCTGCAGGAGAGGGGAGCGTGCTCTGAGATCAGCTGCTAGGCTGCAGCAATTGTGCTACTTTGTGCACATTGTGCAAGCAACGATGTTTTCAAATCTGTAATCAAAAAGCTCCTCAAAAACACTATCGAAGCAGTTCCTGCCTTTGTTACGTTAGTTCAAACAGTAACAACGGACTACTTTTCTTAGCAGATGCATGTCAATTTAAATCAATACATAAAACTATTTTTTAAATCAATAAAATCATTTTCTAAATCCATAAAAGCATTTCAATTAATATTGGGAGTCATGTCGTTACTTTGTTGAGAATGTGGCCATGTGTAATAAGCGGGATAATGTGCACATTGCAGATTGCATAATGTGCCTTCATGCCGATCTAGATCCCTCCGCAAAAAAAACGGCTCGTTCGCGGGCGAGAGAGAGAGAGAGAGAGAGAGAGAGAGAGAAAATAACATGCCTGTATTGGACCTATGTATATTTCATTATAACTTTGAGAGACTGTTCATAGGACCCATTTGAGTCTGGTGTCTAAGTTGAGTGTTCTACTCGTTTATTGTATTCCTTGTACTTATATTTGTGTTTTATGTTTAAGATTTCAGGACATGGAGAGTGGTTTCTTAGCCTGCTTGTTATGTGTTTCTTAACAGAGAGAGAGAAATAGAGAGAGGTTAACATGCCATTTTAGTTTTATGTATTCATGTATGTGTTTCTGTTCAAGAACCCAAATAGAGTTGTTGTAGTTATCCCATGTATACATAACACGTGTTATTCAGCTCCTTGCAATTTGGGATTTTATTTTTGGTTGGTAGACCTCGGTGAGCTGGTCATTTCAAAAGTAGCCCACCGGCCCAAAAAGTGTGGGCACCCCTGCCCTAGCCCAATAGGGAACGTAACAGTGGCACTAGAGGAAAGATTATGGTTTAAGAAAAGTGTTAAGATTTATCTTCTGCAGGAATATGCGATGCACAAGTCATCAAAATCCTAGACTGTAGTTGATCTTTTCTTAGACCTTAAAGACTAATAATGTCAATTTTTTTTAAAGGTCAAATGTCTTATTTAATCCCTAAGATCACCATTCAAAAAAAGAAACATTATAATGGTGACATTAAAGTCAAAATAGGCCAGAATCCAGCATGTTTTAGACTCTGAATGGCTGCCAGGCTATTTTAAGAAACACCACTCCAATCAGATGAGATTAAGAAAGAGGAAGTATATTTTCTATAATGTAACATGCAGACAAAAATGCTAACAAATGTGGATGTTATCGACCCAGCAGTATAGTTGTGTAGGTTGTTTAAATTGCATGAGACCAACTTGACTAAAAATAAAAGGGAGAAACATCATCACCCCTCACCACAGATTGGTTAGGGCAAAGTAAAAACGAATTAAATTCAAAGTAAAATGAAATAGATAAAGGTGTTTTCCGAATATAATGCTAGCGTGTTTCTTGGTCAGACAAGCGTTCAGAAACTGAGAAAAGGTGTATGCAGCCCGTTAGTCTGACCGTCTGCACTGATGGTAAAACACAGACTCGTGCAGTGAAAACAAAAGAATAACCACATGCATGTTGTCTTCTCCACTCCACGTCTGCAGATGTTTTGTCTCCCTTGAGAGAGAGGTTGACATGAACATCCTCCTGTGGAATAATGCATGCAGGTAAACTCAGACACTCCCGCTGCATTAGACCCTTTACAGTTGACATTTTGTAGATGAGAGGGATTCCTTCTGACAAGCGAGACATGCAGATGCAGATAAACGTCTGCTGCGTGTGTTCTCATCCGTGAAGAGGAAACCAAAACATGTTTACACGTGTAAGCCGGGGAACATTTGAGTGTCACAGAGATGAATGAAGCCGGAGAAGGACAATAATGGAAGAGAAAATAAATGATTATACAGTGTGGAGGAACTACTGCAGAAACAATACAGGACCAATGCCAACAATTCTAACCTGTCAGGCATCCTCAGTTAATTTAAAACGACATGAGAGAATCAGACTGGCCGGCTGCACCAGAGGCCTGTACTACGAACCTGGTTCAACCTAACCTGGATATGTTTGAGTTAGCCGGTTGGCCTAATCCAAAACATACGCGCTCTCGCTAAACTGTACTACGACGCTGGTTATCAAGTGGATCGCTCAAGCCAGCCGTGACCTATCTAGTTAGGTGCGCGTTCACATGAAAGGGGTGGTATTTGGAGCATTCGACCAATCACAAACATGGAGAAGCGCACTGACAGCGCAGCGTCATACTTCCTGAATGAAAAGTGAACTTTAATACTAGTCAAATATGAAGAAGTTAAACTTTAAACATCCATGACTTAAACACTTTATCCAGGATAAAAGCCACAGAGCTGCACCTGCAAGGTGAATACAGCTGCTAACAGAAAAAGTGTTTGAATGCGTACATTAACAGCTTTATGATATCACTGCTCGTCTAAAACACGATCTGACTTTAATTACATTTGTCTCGAGTGCTTCGTCAACGTAATGTGTTGCTTAAAATAATACTTCTGCATACAGTATGTGACACTGTGAGTGTTGCACGGCCAGATACGGCTCAGCTGACTCAGATAAGGAGATATATGATACATTATGAAGTGATATGATGTGATATGAATGATAATGGGACACATCGACGTCTTGTTACTTTGATCCGGTTACTTATGTTGTGGCAGATATTTCAGTAAGCTTTCTTAACGCTAATGCTATAATAGTCAGATTGCTCTGAAGATGGGAGGTGATATTCTATTGATTTTCACATTCACACAGACGGTGATTTGAACTGCAACGGCAGTTTAAACTGTATTTCCTTGATCCTGTAATAGGACTTGATCACTTTAAACTCTGCACATGTTGTTATCCGCTGTTCCACCATGATTTCTACCTCAACCTGTAATAGATGTATCCTTATTGAAACGGTTACATTCAATGAAAAATAAAATCAATGTGCAGGCTTACGTGAACACTGTTCTACATGAACAATATGGGCAGTTTATACATTAAATAAATCAACAGTAGGTGGCGATATCGCAAGTGGAAGCGATTCGCCATTAAAGCAAAGAAGAAGAAGAACTCTGCACAGTTGATCTCTTATCCTGGAACCAAGCGGTAAACTCTGGGGAACAGCCGGGAAGCCAATACGGAAGTGCCACATACTGCATGGGCTGCTAGGGACTGGCTGCAGAAAGGAGCAATTTCCATAGACCCCCATGTTAAAATGCCCAACTTTACAGCAGAAAAAAACATGTTTCTACCCATGGATGCAATAAATATTATTATCGATATAGTTAGATTCCACCTTCATGATTATGAATCTGTGAGTGAATTGTTTTCTAACACGACCCTTTTATTTATATTAGGTCTTAAAAGTGTTTGCATAAATGAGGGCGTGGCCACGTTGATGGACACGTACATGCCTCACTGTCAGCAACTTGTCCACTCTGCTAGGCTACAACCATAGAGGCTACAACGTTAGTTAGTCACAGTACTGTACTTGACCCTTTAGCTTTATCCGTGTTCCTGGTGATTGTGCCTTTTAGGGAATATTGTTACAAATACCAGACAATTAAAATGTCGTGCTGTGCGCTTGAATGTACTAACAGAACTTCCAAGAAGTCTAAAATTATAATAGTATACATGTTAACCCCGTTCGCAGGTGTTTGTGTGCTTGGTAGCTTAGCTTGTTACTTATTAGCCAGCTAAGGACGTAACCCTTTATGCATACATTTTAGTTTATGATTCAGCCTTGGGTAAGACTTTTATAGTCTATGGCTATGACGCCCATAATGCTAAACGGGAGCAAATGTTAATAGGGGACCCAATTATCCCAGTGGTGGCCGCCGGAGCTAACGGAGCCGCAGGGGGCTAGCTCCAGCCGGCGTCCCGGAGCTAGCCCACTGCGGCTCCGTTAGGTCCGGGCGGTGGAGTCCGTCTTTTCTCAACGTGTGAATGACAAGCATTAAGAATAACAACATATAGCTAATTCTCTTGCAGATTGTCTCATTTGATTATGAATGTAACGTTTATATAGGGAACTACACTGTTAGCAGTAACTTGGTATGCATGTATTTCATGTTAGCTTAGCTTCTTAGCCTGAGCTAGCTCTGTTTACTTCCAGTTCGGAGGCAGCAGGTCAGTGTTAATTTCGTTAACGAAAACTATGACGAAAAATGTTCGTCAACGACCTTTTTTACATGACTAAGACGAGACGATGACGAGCTAAAAATAGATTCTTGATAACGAAAACTATGACGAAATGTAAATGTAGTTTTCGTTGACGAGACGAGACGAGACGAAGGTGTTAAGGGTGGACTATCGGACATTAAAAATGCAGGATATTATTTTCCTCCAATTGTCCGTCTTCTCTTTCAAAATGCATCCCTGTCATTGGTTGAATTATTTGGGATTCTGGGAATTTGCACACCTCACTCACCCCCGCCCACCCCAGCTTCACTGCAGCAGCACAGGTGGTGATGATATCCAAACAGTGAAGATGACGGATTCAGCGAAAGCGCTTTTAGTTTTTGGTCGCAAAAAAAGAATAGATATATGGACCAACTTTCTTTATAACTCGGTAGAAAATAAAACACACTGCACTGCAACTGCGGGAGAAGGAGAGACGCCATGTGGCTTCAAATTAGTTGGGAAGAATACGACTAACCTGAAGAGGCACTTGAAGGCGCACCATCCTGCTATTTATGCCACGGTATGTAACGTTACATGATAAGTCGTAACTAACTCGTATGTGGTAACGCTAACTAAGCATATACATTTGCTAACGTTAAGTCTATGTTACTGGGCAGTCTGCATTTGCAAGTTGCCATTGCCAATGCAGACTGCTAGCTAGTCACTAGTTACTAGAGGCAAATGTACTAACTATCTATGTTAGCTTTTCTTGCAAACACGTTTTCAGTTTCCGGTAGCAAATGAATGATTCTGGCAAGTTCCAGGCTAATGTTGGCTGGGCTTGCATTGCAATAACTATCTAGTCACTGCAATTATTGTGTGTTTTTTTAAGAGTACACGGCAATTTATTTGGAAAATACTTTCTTATCTCTAAGGCCAGGTAGGCATATATAATAGGCTAGTTGTATTGTATTATCACATAATTAGAATCTTCAAAATCTAAACTTGATATTATTGATATACTATATTGTAATGATAATACTATTACCAAAGGCATATTTTAAAGGGATTAGCCTACATTTAATTAATTGGAATTCATCTGTAGGCGTTGTAGTTCTGTATAGGGAGTAATTATGCAATCTTATTTTTCCTCACCTAGATCCCAGAGATGAGTACTCCAAAACAGCAACCTGGTGCAAAGAATAAACAGTCAACTATCCCAGCAGCGTTCTCTTCCTCAGGACCAAAATATAAAGCAGACTCGCTGGAACAAGGCACCAAAGAAAAGGTCACTGCCCAGTGGATTGGACGCACCGGTCTACCTGCCCGTACAGTTGAGGATGAGGATTTCATCCTTATGATAGAGACCTTCGATAAGAGGAGAAGTGCTTTCCTCAAACTGAATAGAGATCAGTAGGCTAAAAAGTTGTTAATGCTACTACGGATGTCTGTACTTTGTCTGTTACTTTATATGAGAGTGCACTACAGAGGTGGTTCCCTCTGATTGTTTATAAGGCCAAGTTTATTCAAGGTTTATCTTATTCTATAGGTATGTACTGTATGCACTTTCAACATTTTTATTTTATTTGTAGGTACAGAAACGTATAATGTTAAGGTGAGGGATAGTTTTATACAACAATTTATACTTTATAATTTATACAAGTTACTGCTTTGCACTGCATCTTGTGAGGGATGACCCTCTGTTCTGACAAGTTACTGACACACCATTGATAAATGTAGAGGGTCTACAATGGACTACAGTTTGAGTCACTGAGCTAACTCAAGTCTGTAATTTTCGTGATCCAAAACTTCAGGTGTCATGTCATTGTTCATCATTTATTGCTCTGTTTTGGGCATACGTGTCTTCACTTTTATTGGAGGTTTCGGAAAATAAATATAAGGCTAAAAAAAATAATGTTTTGGTTCTTGACTTGGAGTAAAGAACATTCCACTATGTTACCAGTACCACTTGTATCTATGTGTATGCACTATCCTTACCTTAGAGGATCAGCAAGGACAACACAACAGTATTGCACCAATGTGAGAGGCTAGAGATATCAAACTAACTAAGTAAAGGGTTAAGAGAGTGAAATGTTGCTTTACAAATTTCAACACTTGATACGGTCACCTTGATTCCAATTTCAGATACCTGTATTTGCCTAACTGAATTGGTTTAAAGAGAGAAAACATTTTGACTTAAAGTTAACTAAAATGTAATTTTTCATCGACTAAAACTAGACTAAAACGTTTTGAGTTTTCGTCGACTAAAACTAGACTAAAACGTTTTGAGTTTTCGTCGACTAAAACTAGACTAAAACTATAAAGGATAGAAATGACTAAAATGTGACTAAAACTAATAACCATTTTCGTCTAAAGACTAAGACTAAGACTAACTCAAAAATAGCTGTCAAAATTAACACTGCAGCAGGTCCCGCCTCGGCTCCGCCTCTTTGCCCTTATTTGGAGCAGGCGGGATTAGACTCTGACGTCACAGTCGAGGTGGCCGACTCCGCCTACTAAGGGCTTCACGGCAACTCTGCAGAATCCTATGGGTCCGTCACGGACTATATACAGTCTATGCCTGGAACATATCCTGCTTCGGAGCACATACTAGGTTCCAGGATAAGTCACCATGGAGATCTAGCCCGCTAAAAAGTAAACCAGCTTCGTAGTACCGGAAATCCCAGAAGTTATCTTGCTAAACGAAAATCCTGCTTCGTAGTGTACCCCCCAGGTTAGCCGCACAGCATAAGTTACCATGGAGATCTAGCCTGCTAAAAAGAGAACCAGCTTCGTAAGACCGGAAACCCCGAGTTTTCCCTGAAGTTAGCCGGCTAAGTGAAAATCCTGCTTCGTAGTATACCCCCCTGGTCTCAAATTTCTCGTCTTTTTGTTAGTATTATTATTTTCATATTAATGTAATATATGAATTTATTATATCCTGCACAATAATCAGTATCTCATCGTAACTTTTTCTATTGTTCTGTTTTTATTTTTGTATTTTTTTGATACATTTTCTATAGCTCATGTTCAGAAAGTAGTGTTTTTCTTGTAAAGAAAACATGTTATTCTTGCTTTTGTTCAAAACTGTTTATGAATGTGTATGTACAGATGTGTGAAGCAGGCAGGACCCAAATGCAGAATAAACAGAACAAATACCTTTATTTCAAGGTTTAGACAAACAGCCTCAACACCTCGTGAACACAGTCAACGACAAACAATGAACCAACAAAGACAGACAGAAACACCAGAACTTAAATGCACACAAGACTAATCACACAAACAAGACACAGGTGAGGAGGGAGGAGAACACACAGGGGCACCAGGTGAACACAATCGGGTACTCGGGTAGGGGGGAAAACAGACAGAAAGCAACAGGCAAGACAGGGGGTGAAGACTTTTCAAAATAAAACATGAAACCAAAGACAGAAAAAGACAAAACACAACACAGACAGATTGTGACAAGATGTCGTATTTGTACAAAGCTTTAACTGAAAAAAACGGAAACATGTACTTTAATTTAGTGTATTAGTGTATTCTAATAACCCTAACCCTGCTTTCAACATTTCAGTTCAAAGCAATAATATTAAGTTGAACCCAATATGTTCTTATTTAAACTTAACATTATTGCTTTCAACTAACCTAAAACAGTTATGTGAAATGTATGACCTAATACACTAAATTAAAGTCAACCTTTTTTCAGTTACAGCTTTGTAGAATGACCACATCCACATAAACATTCATAAACATTTTGAACAAAAGCAAGAATAACATGTTTTGTCTTGGCAATACTGTATGACGTTATGCCAAAGAAGCTATTTGACTTGAATTGAAAAGAGACAGACAGAGCTAAAGGGAGGAGGGGAGGAGCAGGGATCCAGAGCAGGTGGGAGGGAGAAGTATGCAGAGGAAGAGGAGGAGGAGGGGGAGAGCCATCGAAGAGAGGAACATTAATTGCCGGCTGCAGGGTATTGGCTGGCTGAGCTGCTGAGCTGCCGCGGAGGATGCTGCAGAAGCAGAGAGAGAGAGAGAGAGAGAGAGCTGCAGATCCGCTGATTCCTCGTCTCCTTTCAACGTCCCAGCATACATCTGTGCACAGCTGCAGAGACAGCGAGGGAACACGGGATCTGTGGCATTACTCTGAGGAAGGACGCGTGAGGAGGGACAGCGCTGAGGAAGCTTTGCCCAGACGAGGATCACCTTCTGTGGGAGGAGGAGGAGGAGGCTGCGTCCCCCGAGGAAATCAACCAGGGGAAGGGTCCTAAAACATCTGGAAAGGTGCAACTTGGGGATCTTTGAGACACGTTTGAAATCAAATCACTTCTTTTTTTACCAGCAGCAACAGGAAGGCTGACAGGTATGGCGCTCGTATGTGTACTTTGTAGCTATAGGTGTTGTATCTTAAATAATCGCAATTTAAAGTGGTGTCTTCTTGAAAAGTATTGAACAACTGCTTGCATGTAAATAATATGCCACTGCAGTAAGAACATTTGTACTTGTATCTGATACAAATCCATTTATTTTGGGATGTTCTAGTAGTTTCTAGCGATTTCTATGGTGCAGCATTTTACCTGTCTTTTGCTGAGATATAAACTAATTGCTGGAAAATGACGAGCTGCAATTCACAATTTACTTTTGTTATGTATGCCTCAATTATTTCCTTGCATGAATGTCCTTCACATGTAGAGAGGCATTTCAGTTTTGTCTTTGAAACAGTCAAAAACGATATAATATGTTAATTATTTATACAGCATAAGATTGAATGAAGCAGCAATTACTGCAAAGTGAGAAACTGGAACTACATAGTGTTTGGTATTTTGCTAAAAAACCGTTTTAGTTGACTAATCCAGTAACACTAACTCTAACTCAGACGGATAACAGAATAATGACCTCAAACAAATGTGGATAGAAAGAAAGTCTAAAATATTGAAGATAATTTGGGTTCAGAGGATATATGTTTGATCTGCTTCAACGTCCTGTTAAGAATCTTGTGACCCTCAGATTGGTTATTGGTTTATTGACTGACCGCTCAACCTAACATTGATTTCTATTGGTTAACGATTGAGCTCCTCTGCTTTCTCTGTCAGATTATTTCACTTGTTGAGGATTTCTTTACCCGATAAAATGACGCTTGTGTGTTTGAGATCTTGCCAAACAGCTGCTGGAGTAAAAGCCAAAATATTCCAGCTGCCTGACGACAGGCTTCTTCTTTTAAATGCAGAGGTGATCAAACACACCTTGAGTTCAAACATTGAAATTCTGATCAGGAAGAGAGGATGAAAAGACTCAACAAGCCTGTGTGTTCATGGCCCTCATCCAATCAGAGTGTAGCACCAGTATAAGACCTCTCTCTGTCTCTCTGTGTTCTGTGTGTCCAGGAGCGAAACTAAGCCTGCTTTAACCTCTGTGCAGAAACGACGGAGCGGCAGAGGAGAGGATGAAGAGAGGGAGAGAAAAGGCTGACGGTCGGGGGATCTAGTTCTCCTCAGAAAACAAGAGGCCTTACACTCCTGGGAGAGGAGGAAGAGGAGGAGGAGGAAGAGGAGGACTTTTGGCGATTGTAATGATCGAAACAAAAGCAATCTTCACCTCTCTGGATTATCGGTCTTGAAGGAGGATTTGGGGGACTCAGGAGTCTAGGAGCTACTTCTATTCCGCTCAGAAAAGGATTTAAAGACACTTGAAATTCAACGTGAGAGCAGGAAGTCATCGTATCGATAAAGTTGGAGCAAAGAACCTGAGATATCTTCCCAGGCAACTGGTGTGCGGTTGCCAAAATGCACAATTGTTGAGTCTTTACTCGCCAACAAGATATTTTTGGATTTAAGAAGCAACTTTTTTTGGCACCTACAAGTCAAACACACCAGAATCCGCCATCTTGGTCTTTCAACGGATCCAAATATCATCAATCCAGCTGCAAGACAAGTATTCGATTATTCTGGAAAGGGATTTTAAGGACCATTGTGTCCTCTTTAACTTCCTCGTGTCTCTCCATCTACCTTTCTGCTCCGTTTTTGTTCTCTTTGCTCTTTTCTCCGCCTGCACCTTTTACACCAAGCCTCCACGACGTGTGTAAAGCAGGTGTTGATGACAGATTACAGCCGCAGAGAGGCAGAGTCTCGTAGAAGCAGATAAGTCATGCCCGGCAGCAGGGACACAGTCTGAGCGCGCTGCGGTTCCTGCACAGCGTCCACGCCGCCTGTCCTCTTGCTGCTGGCTAATTCCATCTCAAGGAGCGTCTGCGGGCGATCATAAACCCACGGGCAGGGAGCGAGCGAGCGCTCTGCAAAGCCTCAACATCTAAAAGTGAATCCGTGACGAAACAGCAGTGATTTATACCAAGCTTCCCATGTTTGCTATCTCCATGCAGTGACAGCTAAAGCTCAACAGAGTAGTGGAAACGATCTGAATATCAGATGGATGTGGAGCTCAGAGATTCATCTTAAAAGCAACCGATATATGTCTGAGTTTATGATCAAAAAGCAACAACACTGCTGACATTTGTAAAAGCACAAGTGAGAAAGTGTGGCTGTCAGAACAATGTTTTGAGGTGAGAAATAAAAACCCGAGCAGGACTAAAGGTATTAAAATAAACCTGTGCCTTTACCCATCGGGGATAGTTAAGATATCAAGTTAAATCAACATATAACGGCAGAAGCAACACGTGCCTAAATCCATGCGACTGCACACAACTCTTTTTACACTTGGCGTGCTTTTGATAAAACACTGAAGGACCTGTGATCATTTATTGAGTAAGATTTCAAAAACAAAGCACACAAATAAGTGTTAATGTTTACTTAGATAAAGTGTAGACACTAGGAGCTGTAAGCACACTGATAAGCACACACACCACACACACTGTAGATGTCATATCCTTTCGTGTTCCCTGTTATTTAAGCACACGTGGCGTTGTGTCGTAAAGACCCCTCATCAAGGTGCTACAACTTACTAATGTTGTCAAAAACACAAACTGTTTCATCCCTAAACTGAAAACTCCAGCTGCTCAGGATTTGGTATATTAGCAGTTTGATTAAATAATCAATTTAAAGCACACATTAAGTCTCTTTACCTGAACTAGTGGGTGCAGGTCATTCAACACAAGCGGTGTTTGATTATCGATTGCTTCTTACTTTAATATTAAGTGGAAAAAGGGGGTTTTGTGTGATTTTCTATTCATTTCAAGGACACTTTGTATCAATTGAAAGCACAAACAGACCATAATAATTGAGCACAATGAGAACACAATACTGTTGACGCTGGTGTTTCACATCATTATCTTTTAAGGATAAGATAATTGATCATATTGGAGCTTGGCTATACAAACTTCAATATTTGATTTACAACCTTTGCCTTTGTCTAGAAACATACATCTTTCTGTTCAGAGTCACTATTGCAGATTTCTCTGTTACTAATATTTCATATTTCAGATCACATTTCTGTCTTTCCATCTCTCGCTGATGTTCCGATGAATTATTGAGCGGCAGAGAAAAGGAGGTTTTCTTCCTCGTGTCTTATTAATTGAAACTGGCCTCATTCCCACTGTGGCTTCAAACGACCCTCCGGAGACAGAAACACACACATTGGGCTGAAGATATTTAACATTTAAGTGTTTTGTAAATATTAGTAGGACTTTACAGTGTTAAGAAAGCAGCACTGTGTGTTTGACTGAAGCTCTGAGGAGATCTCCTTTGGGGAAAAGCACCACATTGTGTCAGGGAAATAATAGTCATATTTTGTTGATCATTTTTACAGTAATCTTTCCTCCATCTGAAGTCAAACACCTTGCAGCGGTACAGGGCATAAAAGCACCACGACTCAGATTCCTTTAGTTGTTATCAATCGATTTAAGAGCAGTTCAAATGCATTTAAAACCAGGTTAACTTCAAAGATTTCACCACTTAGAAAATCAGCCAATTATATTTCTATATTAGCTGCAAACTTCAAACAACACACACACACACACACACACACACACACACACACACACACACCACACACACACACCACACACACACACACACACACACACACACACACACACACACACACACACACAACACACACACACACACAACACACACACACACACACACACACACACACACACACACACACACACACACACACACACACACTGAGAGGTTAGTCTGAAGAGTGTGTAGGTTAAACTTCATCAAGGCGCCACACCGAGGAAGCACACACACCTTCATCCCTCCAGAGACTCCTTCCTTCCTCCATCAGCTCCCTCCTCTTCATCAGGAACTATTTATTTTCTAGGACACCCACAAAGGAAATGAGTTGTTTCCACATTTCAACAGTTTGACGCACAAAGTGAAGAGCCTTCTGCCTCCCCCTCTGCCTCCCCCTCTGCCTCGCCCTCTTCCTCCCCTGCGGGGATGAAACAATCTGCTGCGTATGAATAGAAATTAATTTTCCCCGTGATGAAAAGACAAAGCATCTCGCCTCTGTGCGCCCGAGGGACGGCAGATAAGAGGTGTTCACTGTGAGGTGTCCCCCTCCTCTTGTGTTCTGTGTCATTGTCTCGCCTGCAATGCTGAACATTGAGAAACAGGGAGGTGTCCTTCTGTCTTCGGAGTGACAGAGCAGAGGAGACAACAGGAAGTGAACTCAGCTTGACTCAGCGGGGGGGTTCATCAGAAGTGACACATTTTTAAACAGAGATGTTTTTGTTGAAGAAGTTTGATTGACAGGCCATTCGATGGACTTCATGAAGCACATTTGGGATTATTAGATGAAGTGGCTTCGATTTTCTGCGGGAAATGTTCCTTTTCTGATGGCAAACTAAAACCACAGCACAAATCCTTTTTGCATATTTTCCAAAAACATAAAAAAGTGACTGAAAAATCACTTTACGAAGGATGCGTCTTTTGCAGAACACCACTAAAGCCAGGACAGATAATCCTAGCAAACGGCAGAAGACGTTTAAATCAAATTATCCTCATCATGAACTCCTTCCTTGGAATATTATCGTGAAGGATTTATGATCAACGTTTAGGAAACTTAAAAGGTCGATTTCAGAAGGGATTACACATTTCAAAAACACTTAATCTTTTGCTCGAAAGTTGCCTCAAATACGGGGATTTTTTGTCTCAAGAAAAGAGAAGGAGAAGACACTCCTGAGGACATCACATTTGGAGGTCAAAGGGCGCGCTGGATTATCGATACGGGGTGTCGGCCGTTTCCTGAAGGACCTGCAGAGACAGCGGACGCAGAGATTAAAGACGAGAAGAGAAGAGGACGAGAGTGAGACGCCACCATGGGCTGCAACATGTGTGTGGTCAAACGTCCGGAGGAGCAGTACAGGATCATGTTCCAGGTAAGACGTCAGAGCGGGTCAGCGACCTTCTGACCAATCAGATGTGTTTATTTATCAAACATCCTTTATTTGTCCCAGAGTGCGGACATTTAGTGTTACAGCAACTAGACTGCAGATGAAAAGGCAAGTACATATTAAAGAGGACTTCTGCTGCTCATTTTCAGGTGAATATCAGTATGTAGTGTCTCTACTTTAAAGAGTCCTCTCCAGCTGATGTTCAGGTGTATATCAGTATGTAGTGTCTCTACTTTAAAGAGTCCTCTCCTGCTGATGTTCAGGTGTATATCAGTATGTAGTGTCTCTACTTTAAAGAGTCATCTCCTGCTGATGTTTCAGGTGTATATCAGTATGCAATGTCTCTACTTTATAAGAGTCCTCTCCTGCTGATGTTCAGGTGTATATCAGTATGTAGTGTCTCTACTTTAAAGAGTCCTCTCTGCTGATGTTCAGGTGTATATCAGTATGTAGTGTCCTCTACTTTAAAGAGTCCTCTCCTGCTGATGTTCAGGTGTATATCAGTATGTAGTGTCTCTACTTTAAAGAGTCCGTCTCCTGCTGATGTTCAAGGTGTATATCAGTATGTAGTGTCTCTACTTTAAAGAGTCCTCTCCTGCTGATGTTCAGGTGTATATCAGTATGTAGTGTCTCTACTTTAAAGAGTCCTCTCCTGCTGATGTTCAGGTGTATATCAGTATGTAGTGTTCTGTACTTTAAAGAGTACTCTCCTGATGATGTTCAGGTGTATATCAGTATGTAGTGTCTCTACTTTAAAGAGTACTCTCCTGCTGATGTTCAGGTGTATATCAGTATGTAGTGTCTCTACTTTAAAGAGTCATCTCCAGCTGATGTTCAGGTGTATATCAGTACGTCAGTGGCGAGCCGTGACTTTTCTACCTAGGCCCTCTGACCCCACCCCCCTCTTCCCTTGAAAAAAAAAAATGTTATTACGTCACAGCCTATAGTATACTTCTTCAGCGGAATATCAAAACAGCGGCCCAGGGTGCAATACGCAAATTAACGCGTGCGCACCCACACACACACACACACACACACACACACCACACACACACCACACACACACACACACAACACACACACACCACACACACACACACACACCACACACACACACACACACACACACACACACACACACACACACACACACACACACACACACACACACACATACACACACACCACACACACACACACAGCAGCCTTCTACTGCTACGAACTTAAATATGAAAAGACGACGCACACACACATCATCTCGGCTCGCGCAGCACACACACAGACAGACATAGATTGCGCAATAATGTAATGCGCACCTTGGAGGTGCAGCGCAGGCATATTGTCACTCAAGAGATGCGTAGTTCATTTGGAAAACATGTTTTTCTTTTAGCCTATTTACCTCGTTAACGTAAATAATACTCTTTCATGCTATCCGTCATTACACTTGCGACAGCGCTGATCAGGTCATTCTGAATCCTTGAAGATGTGGCCGGGTAAAGACTGTTGATGTGGCGAGGTTGTGTGTGAAGGTCGCTGTCATATTCTGCCACTAAATCCAGCAACTCTATGTAATTCCCCTTGTTTGATTGAAGTTACACTCTCATCGTGACCTCGGAACGGCAACTCCTGCTTGCCCAAGTACACCACACAATTTATGAGGCGTTTCAAAATTCCTCGGTTCCTCTTCACCTTTTCATTATGAATGATGACCACCCCGGCGTTGTTGCTCATCCAGCTGGAGCTCTATCCTGGTGTCCCCAAATGTTTTAAGCCGAATAGTAGCTCTGAGGTGACCTGAAGCATTCTGATGGCGATGTGCTGATTTGGATAAACTTCCTAAATCAGAATATCCATCTTTGGCCCATGACCCACTGTCCGCTCCAAAGCAAGCAATCCCAGCAGTACAGCTTTTGTTCCCTGGTTGATCCGGTCATCCAGTTGTATCTGGCGTAATTGCCGATATTTAAAATGCCTCTCGAACCGTTTGGTTTTTTGAACCAAAATAAGCTGTGGTGTTGGTCGCCCTTGGTAATTAACTCCAATTTATCCGTGTAACTCATTCTTGAAAAAGACCTCAGTTAGTAGTTTCGCAACGATGTCATCACTATCACTAACGTGAGCCATCGTGAATGAACGTATGCTAATTATCTAATTCCTAGCTTGACCCGTTGATATATCACATGCATAAACTTGGCAGCGCAGCGGGCGGGAACCTGTCATAAAGTCCGCGATAATAAAGCCCTCCCATTTAGAGGGGAGATATGATTGGTCAATTGGACTGTCACTTGACATTACTCTCTCGTTGAGTTTACTATAGCGGGCCCTCTGTGAATCGCAGAGAGGGCCAGACGAGCTTTTTTCATGTAACGGTTAAGCTAACCCTTCACATTCAAACAGAACTGAACAGGCAGATTCGAAGGATTTATTTCTTTGGAAATGTTATTTTAAATACAATTAAATCAAGTTTTTTTCGGTAAAAACTAATGAAAAATATACAAAAATAATATTTAAAAAATATATATTTAAAAAAAGATATATTTTTAAATGTTTTTAAATATTATTTTTTTAGAATATCTTAGGCCCTCACAGAGGGCCTAGAGGGCCCTGACCGCTCGCCACTGCAGTACGTAGTGTCTGTACTTTAAAGAGTCCTCTCCTGCTGATGTTCAGGTGTATGTAGTGTCTCTACTTTAAAGAGTACTCTCCTGCTGATGTTCAGGTGTATATCAGTATGTAGTGTCTCTACTTTAAAGAGTCATCTCCAGCTGATGTTCAGGTGTATATCAGTATGTAGTATCTCTACTTTAAAGAGTCCTCTCCTGCTGATGTTCAGGTGTATATCAGTATGTACTGTAGTGTCTCTACTTTAAAGAGTCCTCTCCTGCTGATGTTCAGGTGTATATCAGTATGTAGTGTCTCTACTTTAAGGAGTCATCTCCAGCTGATGTTCAGGTGTATATCAGTATGTAGTATCTCTACTTTAAAGAGTCCTCTCCTGCTGATGTTCAGGTGTATATCAGTATGTAGTGTCTCTACTTTAAAGAGTCCTCTCCTGCTGATGTTCAGGTGTATATCAGTATGTAGTGTCTCTACTTTAAAGAGTCCTCTCCTGCTGATGTTCAGGTGTATATCAGTATGTAGTGTCTCTACTGGGACAATTCTTTAATGTTCAAAAAGCTCTTTATTTTTCTCATACTGCCTGTGCTGCAGCACCTCTTTTCACCCTCTGTCTGAAACCAGAGCCCAGTCTGCTCTGATTGGTTAGCTGGCCGGCTCTGTTGTGATTGTTCAACCGCTTAGAGAAGTCACGCCCCTTAGCCTATCACATACAATGTGTTGGAGCGCTAGCCAATAGAAGCGGGAGTGTTACTATAGTGATATCACTACGTACAGGAAGCAAACAAAGGAGTCCAATGGAGGCGTTTCGGGGGTGGGGGAGAGTATGTGGGAGAGAAACTCCCTCAGGAAGGAAGACGGGGATTTTATCCTTTGCAGACCATTTACACCAAACCCTACAGAACACAATACAGGGACGGGAAACCCCAAAAAGCACAATAGGGCCTCTTCAATCTGTGCATCAAGTGTCCTTTCTCTCAGCCACAGCTAGCATTGAGATGTGTTCTTCTTTGCTCAAATAAAACGAAACAAAAGTGAGGAATTTGAAAAAAAATAATCTATGTTTTTCACCATCAGTCATTAAGACAGGAAACCATGTCAGCCTCAGAAATTAGATCACTTTAGAGGTCTTTGTTTCTCGGGGCTTCCAGAGCCAATCAGAGCCACTGATTGGCTCTGCAGCTCTCATGTTGTCTGCAGGCTGAAACAGAGCGGAGGAACCCTCAGGATCAGACCGCGTTAATACTGTATGCTCCTCTGGAGTTCATTATTAACTGAACAGACAGGAGCCTTGGGCAACACCTGCATTATTCTCACCTCCTCCCCAGGCCCCCCCTGTAGTCAGGGTCTGCTTTTAGAAACCTTCATTGTTTTGCATTGCATTGGAATAATGATCATAATAATACATTTCATTTTAAGTGCCGTTAGCATTAAGAACCAAGAGGACTGGCTGTGTGTGTGTGTGTGTGTGTGTGTGGTGTGTGTGTGTGTGTGTGTGTGTGTGTGTGTGTGTGTGTGGTGTGTGTGTGTGTGTGAGAGAGAGATATTGTAGAGGAAGCTACAGTACCATATATCACTGCAGGTTAGTGTAGTTCCTTCCTGTAAGGGTCATGTGTTTTATGAGGAGGCTGTGTTACGGCCTATAGGATTTTGGACCCCAAAGCAAAAGACTGGAGAGAGATGGTCGATAAACAAAAAGCTTTATTCAAGCAGAGAACAAAACATACGGCAGTGGAGTCAGGAAGTTGGCTGGCAAAAATCCAAACAATAATCCAAACAACGAGGAGAGCAGCGAGACACACCGGAGGGTCGAAACACAGAGGAATTATCTGGCAGGGAAGTGGCATGAGGACCGGGCTTTTATCTCTACAGGTGAAGAGGTGAGTGGAAACAGGTGTGCCTCGTCTGCTACTGGGAGGAGCCAGCCAACTCCCTGTCACACACCAGCCCTGCAGAGGAACACAGAGAAGAGAGGGGTGAGACAGGAAATAGCACACAACAGCACACAACAAAAATACAACTAAACAGAATCATAACAGGCTGAACGTCACAGAGGAATCCTGCTCTCCCCTCTGCTGCTCCTTCATGTACAGTGGTGGTGCAATTGTCTGTGTGTGTGTGTGTGTGTGTGTGTGTGTGTGTGTGTGTGTGTGTGTGTGTGTGTGTGTGTGTGTGTGTGTGTGTGTGTGTGTGTGTGTGTGTGTGTGTTACAGCTAGTGCACTGATGCTCGTACTTCCATGCATCCATGTGCACATAAAAAAGAATAGCCTCGTTCCTGCAGTCTGCACACTGTGGATACATGTTTATATTGATTTATTCTAGTTCCACATGTGTGTCGATGCCTCAATCAAACCTGGGGCAGTGGTGGTCTAACGGATAGTGAGGTGGGCTGAAGATCGGAAGGTTGTGAGTTCCCGCCTGGAACAGTACCGCTAGAGTGCCTTTGAGTAAGGCACGTGGCCCTCAGCCACTCCAGGGAGAATGTCCCTGTACTTCTAAGTCACTAAAAAGCGTCAGCTAACTGTGATAATCTTAGTTTTGCATCAAAAAATGTTGACCGTTTGACTTATTGTGATCTGGTCAGCTCCCTTATTCCAAACTCACCATTTCAAAGTTCATAGTATTACTCATAACTAATCTATAAGCTGTCCCTGGTGCTGGTTGTATATTGTCACTGAGCGACTCTTGACTGTAACACTCGGAGCTGAGCATGGTGCCGGTTTGAACTGCATTGGTTATTTGGTATGAAGAGAAACTAATGAATATAAGCAGCTGCTGAGGTGCCTTTGAGACGCACTGCCTGTGTGTGCAGCTGTAAATGTAAAGCAGTAAAGAGAGCAGCGCAACTTAGAATAAATTAGTCTCATGTAAGTCGATGTATTATAATAAGAGACGCTACACACGTCTTCGTCAGTGGTTACTGCGGCTGAGTGTTTCAGGCTGAAACTGGTCAGCGTGTAGCGTTCACGGAACGTGTCAAAAACCTCGAAATGCACATGTTTATGGAGGAGCTGCAGCCCGAGCCTCTCATACATAAAACACACACTTTTACTCTCCTTTATTCCCGTTACACTTCTTCCTCACAGCAGATCTCCGTGACACAAAGTACCACATCTTGACAGATACATCTAATTTAAATTCAACTCCTACTCAAGCTGCCATGGTTGTATTTTCAGCTCGACACAATTTAAACTATTTCCTGTTTCTAGTCGTGTCTTCTGTTACAGAAAAAAACATGTTGTTCTCTTCAAGCACTGTTTGTATTTCCTGAGAGTCTGCAGTGGGACAGCAGTAACGCTCGACAGGTCATTTATGTCTGTGTGGGCCAGACTCACGCTGTTACCGACTGCCCTTCACACACACGAAGACACACCCTTCCTCCCTTTTATCAATACACAAACACAACACACACGTGCTTATGGAGTTACTAATTGCATGTTTTACGATTTACCATTCGTACCACTTAACGTGTAAGGACATACATTCCCTCTCCTGTGTCTGTGTTCAGATGAAAACAAAGCTCCCAGTGGCTCAAAGTGGCAGTGGTCCACTCCACGCTCAAATCCATCACGGCCTTTAAATCTGTATTTATTATTATTTCTTTAGATTTCAAAATTAAATTCCCCACCAAAGAAAACCACAATTCTCACTGCCTGTTGCAGAGAGAATTGTGGTTGAGGACCCCATGTAGGGCTCGGAATGAGAGATACAATTGATTTCAGATGGGTGTGTGTGTGTGTGTGTGTGTGTGTTGTGTGTGTGTGTGTGTGTGTGTGTGTGTGTGTGTGTGTGTGTGTGTGTGTGTGTGTGTGTGTGTGTGTGGGTGTGTGTGTGTGTGTGTGTGTGTGTGTGTGTGTGTGTGTGTGTGTGTGTGTTGTGTGGCTCACAGCAGGGGATCCTTGTTATATGACTTCATGCTACAGAAAATGTCTGAAGATAGCGAGTAGAAGAGCTGCTGATTTGTAAAAAGCTCACACACACACACACACACACACACACACACACACACACACACACACACACACACACACACACACACACACACACACACACACACACACACACACACACACACACACACACACACACACACACACACACACACACACACACACACACACACACACACACACACACACACACACACAACATTTCTACTCTTGCACACAACAGATCTATATATATATTATTTCTTAGTATCTGTTTAGACATAAACAAACAAACAAACAAACAAACACACATGAAAGCTTATAAACAGGCCGCTGACGCTGAAGGTTGTTGAGGTCATATGGAGATTGAAAGTCAGCTTTTATGTTTGTACATTTGATTTATTTTAAGCACCAATCCTGAAACCAAACCCATGCCCTTGCAATCGGCTACAGCTCATAGGATCTGTTGCTAAATGCTGTCAATAAAGTTATGTGCAGGTCTTTAATCCTATCTTACAGCGCAATGCAGTTGCAGATGTGTGTTTCTTTCAGTGGACAGAAAGCTTTAAGCACACGTTGGACGTCAGCGGTTCTACAACATCTCTCCTCTTTTATTACAAACCTTTAGGATCAATGTTTGTCATGAATTACATTTGCCCAGGCGGGGACAGACCAGCAGAAGCACCGAGAGACAGATACAGCTTTTTTATGATGTTTCTTAATTCAACTTTTTTTCACACACACACACACACACACACACACACACACACACACACACACACACACACACACACACACACACACCACACACACACACACACACACACACACACACACACACACACACACACACACACACACACACACACACACCACACACACACACACACACACACACACACACACACAGACACACACACAGAGAAACATTTAATTGCCTTGTCGTAGAACTGTGCTATGTAAGTAAACTTGCCAAACTGCTCCGAACGAACACACTCTAAAGTGAAAGAGAACAGAAGGATTGCCCCACCTTTGGCATTGAAGCCCCTGCACTGCCTCAGAGGGTCTCCATGTTTGACGTCCTGTCTTCTGCTCCTCCTGAAAACAAGAAATTAAGAGTTAAGTTGACACTATAGGTCTGGACGATAAAATATCAAACATCATAATATTTGTAACTATATATCTGGATATGGATTTCAACCACATTGTAGTGTTGACTGTTCGGGGGTAAGTGAGAAGATAATACAACGGCTAGACCTGGTATATTCAAAAGTACATCACGGCGCAATTCGATAGAATACGATATGACAGAAGATAAGACTAGGACAAAATATAATCTGATACTATACATCGGGAAAATATGATACAATACGATAAGGTCCCATGTGATGCGATGAAATACGATGCGTTACGAGACGATACCGTACAATATGATATTGGTACGATTCAATATGATAAGAGGTGATCAATACTGTCACCTGAGGTTGTTTTAAATGTGCTATATAAATAAAGATTGAGATTGAATACGATACAATGCAAAACCATACAATGATACACAATGACACATTATGATACGAAATAATTCGATACTATATTATACAATACGATACGATACGATATGATATGATACAGTAACATTCTATAATACTTTTTTTGCCAGATAACATTTTATATTTTTGCAACATCAACAAGGACAAGATATTAAGTCAACAGACACTTAACATTTCATTTCAATCCCTCAAGAAAATATGTTCAAGACCCAATAAGGAACATTTTATCTGGGATTAAACTGTCAAAAACAAGCGTCTTTGGGTTTCTAGAAAAGCGCTATATAAGTATCACATATTATTATTTAAGTTGAGTATTGACGGCTGCAGTAAAGCGTGCCCTGACCTCTTGGTGGAGGGGGTGAAGGCGGAGCAGCTCTCCCCGTCCCAGGCGCAGTACGGGTCTCGGCTACAGCTCATAGGATCTGTTGCTAAATGCTGTCAATAAAGTTATGTTCAGGTCTTTAATCCTATTTTACAGCGCAATGCAGTTGCAGATGTGTGTTTCTTTCAGTGGACAGAAAGCTTTAAGCACACGTTGGACGTCAGCGGTTCTACAACATCTCTCCTCTTTTATTACAAACCTTTAGGATCAATGTTTGTCATGAATTACATTTGCCCAGGCGGGGACAGACCAGCAGAAGCACGAGAGACAGATACAGCTTTTTTATGATGTTTCTTAATTCAACTTTTTTTCACACACACACACACACACACACACACACACACACACACACACACACACACACACACACACACACACACACACACACACACACACACACACACACACACACACACACACACACACACACACACACACACACACACACACACACACTCTGATAGTGACACCATCTCCTACATAGCCAAGGTGAGAGGGGGCATTCAGTGTGTGTGTGTGTGTGTGTGTGTGTGTGTGTGTGTGTGTGTGTGTGTGTGTGTGTGTGTGTGTGTGTGTGTGTGTGTGTGATTAATGAGGTCTGTAATAGATTCTGATTACCTCAAGAGATTTGAAGAAGAGATGTTAAGCAATCGCAATCACACACACACACACACACACACACACACACACACACACACACACACACACACACACACACACACACACACACACACACACACACACACACACACACACACACACACACACACACACACACACACACACACACACACACACACACACACACACACACACACACACACACACACACACACACAGGTTAATTCAGTCTGGTGGAGCTAATTTGAGACGTGGTGTTCCATTACAAAATCAATAGGTAGATTCAATTGGATGCAACGCGTGGTGTGTTTGAGGGATTCCTCCAGAAGTTGGAAACAGAGGTTTCTCAAAATTAAATGAAAGGGTTTTTGCTGTAGTCTTGTTACAAATTGAGTAGAAATGAACACTAATCTCAAAGCTATTTGACTTTATAAACACAGACAAGGGGTGCAAAATGGAGACAAAGACATTCAGTAGAGAGAGTTCCTGTTTGAGATCACTTTCAGCAAAACAGAGAAGATAACTAATGTCTAAATCTCCATTTTTATTTACGGTAATGTAATCCTCTCTGGGTGGTAGATGTTTGAAACCTGTCTGACACCAGAGTGACTTCCACTACATGCTCAGAACACAGAAGCAGACAGTGTTTTGTGTAGAGATGTGCTGGGGGACAAAGTGGAGGATTTAGCAGCTAAAGAAGCAGACATGTCCCTCAGGAGTTATGGCGTACACAATATAATAAATATTTGATTCAGATTCATCAAGTGGATACAAACACCACTCAAAATGAACATCTCTTATTGGTGACATTAAACATTAAAACAGTGTGATAAATAATACAGATGAATACTGGGAAAAAGACTACGATGATGTACTATAGATGTCTTTGTTTCCATTTGAGACCACTTCCTCTCTTAGTGCCTGCATGTTTTTTTCAGTAGCAGTGTGTGGTTTGCCCCACGCTGCCTCAGAGCATTTGAACGCCTCTCTGGTGGTTTCAGGCTCCGTCTGTTTGAGGGAAACTAAATCTGAACTGAAAATCAAACGGCAGGAATCATACCGAGGAAATGAAAGAGGTGTGTGTGTGTGTGTGTGTGTGTGTGTGTGTGTGTGTGTGTGTGTGTGTGTGTGTGTGTGTGTGTGTGTGTTCATCAAATCTCTCTGAAGCTGAAGGCTGAAAGGTATAGGGGGCTTATTTCATTTTATTTGATTTCCACGCTGTGTGGGCTTGTCTGGACATCAATCACACACAAACACACACGCTCCCCCCCCTGGACACACACACACACACACACACACACACACACACACACACACACACACACACACACACACACACACACACACACACACACACACACACACACACACACACACACACACACACACACACACACACAGTTGAGGTGCTCATAAAAAACGCACACCTCGTTGAAGTCTCTTTAATTTCTTCAAAATGGTATCTCCTTGGTTTTTATTTTCGCTCTCTTTCTTCTTTCATTTGAACATGATGGATCTTTCCACTGTCCTCTCCTGCTGAGCATTATCCTGAGTTACAATCAAAAAAAGAATTTCTCGGAACGACTTAAAGGGGCCCTATTCTGCTCATTTCAGGTTAATATTTGAATTTACTGTGACATGTTTCCATGCTTTAATGTTCAGAAGAATCTCCATCTAGAGGGAACACATGGATTTTAGCCTTTGCAGACCATTTACATGCACACAAACATAACAAGATACAAGAAAGGGAAAACCCCTAAAAGCACAATAAGGCCTGTTTAATCCAGTTGTGTCAACAATTTCACAAAAACTGAGTTGTGTTATAATTCAATAACACAATGCCTTAATGTGACTTCTTATCAAATCAGCCTAAAATTTACTAAACTTCCATTCTCTCAATCTTACTTTTCCTTTCTTCCAACTCTACGTCTTCTTAGACTATTTCCATTTCTGTCCATCGATCTACCTTTCTGGCTCTTCTTATAAAATAAGATATACCTCCTTATTTCTCTCTCTACTTTCTCGTTTCTTCTTTCTTTCACTCACCCCCATTACAGTAACACATGCAATGCAGAAATTCCACGAGGAGGGAAAAAGGCAACGAGCTATAATACTTCCAACCTGATTAGTCACCTGAAACATCGCCATGGCTACGATGGTGTGTTAACAGCGTACGAAGATGCCTGCGCTGCTAAACTAGCGGCGAATCCAAAGCCAGCTGCAAAGGCACCGGGGCTTTTACCTATCGACGAGGCTTTTGAAAAAGGCAAGAAGTTTGAGACGACCCCAGGGTTAGCTTTGTTCATAGTAGTAATGCTCATGTCAGTTGCTCTAGTCTTTTTTTACCACCAGGTGTGCAAAAACTACAGGTACATTTAATATATATATATTATATTATTATCGGTTATCGGTATCGGTCTTGAGAAGCAGGAAGTTATCGGTATCGGTTTCAAAAAACCAATATCGTGCATCCCTAGATTTTAGCCTTTGCAGACCATTTACATGCACACAAACATAACAAGATACCTAAACGCACAATAAGGCCTGTTTAATCCAGTTGTCAACAATTTAACAAAAACTGAGTTGCGTTAATTAAATAACACAATGCCTTAATGTGTCTTCTTATATTATCTAATCAGCCTAACATTGACTAAACTTCCATTCTCTCACTCTTATTTTTCCCTTCTTCCAACTCAACGTCTTTTTAGACTATTTCCATTTCTGTCCATCGATCTACCTTTCAGGCTCTTCTTATAAAATAAGATATACCTCCTTATTTCTCTCTCTACTTTCTCGTTTCTTCTTTCTTTCACTCACCCCCATTAAGTACTCCCCCATTTTCCTCCCCCACCCTCACAGCCGGTCACCTCCTCTCCTCACTTTCCTGCCAGATTTGTGTCAATGGGATTCTGTTGCCGAGGTAACCTTGGTCATTAGGGAAGCTGTATTTATGCTTTCTCATACTCGAGCTGGCAGATCCACTGTAATGAGTGCACACACACACACACACACACACACACACACACACACACACACACACACACACACACACACACACACACACACACACACACACACACACACACACACACACACACACACACACACACACACACACACACACACACACACACACACACACACACACACACACACACACAGAGAGAGAGAGAGACAGACAGAGAGAGAGAGAGAGAGAGAGAGACAGAGACAGAAACCCCCACCACCTGCTGTTCTAAACTACTTCACTTTGTCGCCGGCATCCTCCAATAGAGAGAGATGAAAAGATGCAGACATTTTTTCAACAGAAATTAGCATTTATTCAGTCGTTTAAAGTCAAAACCTTAAACTAAACTGAGTAAAACTGAAGTAGTAAAGCCTGTACTTTATGTAATAAATGTTCAAATAAACCAATCTATCTATCTATCTATCTATCTATCTATCTATCTATCTATCTATCTATCTATCTATCTATCTATCTATCTATCTATCTATCTATCTATCTATCTATCTATCTATCTATCTATTACATTACATTGCATTTAGCTGACGCTTTTATCCAAAGCGACTTACAATAAGTACATTCGACCAGGAAGACACAACCTTGAAGAAAACAGAATCATAAAGTACATCAGGTTTCATAGAGCCAAGCATTTCAAGTGCTACTCAACTGGCTTTAGATAAGCCAGTCCTTTATTAGTATATAAGTGCTCTGTTAGCAGTTCTTTGTTAGTAATTCTATCGCTCGAGGTGGAGTCGAAAGAGATGAGTTTTCAGTCTGCGCCGGAAGGTGTGTAAGCTTTCTGCCGTCCTGATGTCAATGGGGAGCTCATTCCACCATTTTGGAGCCAGGATAGCAAACCCACGTGTTTCTGCTGATGGGAACTTGGGTCCCCCTCGCAGCGAGGGTGCAGCGAGCTGTTTGGCTGATGCAGAGCGTAGAGCACGCGCTGGGGTGTACAGTTTAACCATGTCCTGGATGTAGGAAGGGCCAGATCCATTCGCAGCATGGTACGCAAGTACCAGTGTCTTGAAGTGAATTCTAGCAGTTACCGGAAGCCAGTGGAGGGAGCGGAGGAGCGGCGTGGTGTGGGAAAATTTAGGAAGGTTGAAGACCAGACGAGCCGCTGCATTCTGGATGAGCTGCAGAGGTCGGATGGCACATGCATCTATCTATCCATCTATCCATCTATCCATCCATCCGTCTATCTATCTATCTATCTATCTATCTATCTATCTATCTATCTATCTATCTATCTATCTATCTATCTATCTATCTATCTATCTATCTATCTACAGTGGGGCAAAAAAGTATTTACAGTAGTCAGCCACCAATTGTGCAAGTTCTCCCACTTAAAAAGATGAGAGAGGCCTGTAATGTTCATCCTAGGTACACTTCAACCATGAGAGACAGAATGGGGGGAAAGAATCCAGGAAATCACATTGTAGGATTTGTAATGAATTAATTGGTAAATTCCTCGGTAAAATAAGTATTTGGTCACCTACAAACAAACAAGATTTCTGGCTCTCACAGACCTGTAACTTCTTCTTTAAGAGCCTCCTCTGTCCTCCACTTGTTAACTGTATTAATGGCACCTGTTTGAACTTGTTATCAGTAAAAAAGACACCTGTCCACAACCTCAAACAGTCACACTCCAAACTCCACTATGGCCAAGACCAAAGAGCTGTCAAAGGACACCAGAAAAAAAATTGTAGACCTGCACCAGGCTGGGAAGACTGAATCTGCAATAGGTAAGCAGCTTGGTGTGAAGAAATCAACTGTGGGAGCAATTATTAGAACATGGAAGACATACAAGACCACTGATAATCTCCCTCGATCTGGGGCTCCACGCAAGATCTCACCCCGTGGGGTCAAAATGATCACAAGAACGGTGAGCAAAAGTCCCAGAACCACACGGGGGGACCTAGTCATTGACCTGCAGAGAGCTGGGACCAAAGTAACAAAGGCTACCATCAGTAACACACTACGTCGCCAGGGACTCAAATCCTGCAGTGCCAGACGTGTCCCCCTGCTTAAGCCAGTACATGTCCAGGCCTGTATGAAGCTTGCTAGAGAGCATTTAGATGATCCAGAAGAGGATTGGGAGAATGTCATATGGTCAGATGAAACCAAAATAGAAGTGTTTGGTAAAAACTCAACTAGACGTGTTTGGAGGAGAAAGAATGCTGAGTTGCATCCAAAGAACACCATACCTACTGTGAAACATGGGGGTGGAAACATCATGCTTTGGGGCTGTTTTCTGCAAAGGGACCAGGACGACTGATCCGTGTAAAGGAAAGAATGAATGGGGCCATGTATCGTGAGATTTTGAGTGACAACCTCCTTCCATCAGCAAGGGCATTGAAGATGAAACGTGGCTGGGAAACGTGGCTTTCAGCATGACAATTATCCCAAACACACCGCCCGGGCAACGAAGGAGTGGCTTCGTAAGAAGCATTTCAAGTTCCTGGAGTGGCCTAGCCAGTCTCCAGATCTCAACCCCATAGAAAATCTTTGGAGGGAGTTGAAAGTCCGTGTTGCCCAGCGACAGCCCCAAAACATCACTGCTCTAGAGGAGATCTGCATGGAGGAATGGGCCAAAATACCAGCAACAGTGTGTGTAAACCTTGTGAAGACTTACAGAAAACGTTTGACCTCTGTCATTGCCAACAAAGGGTATATAACAAAGTATTGAGATGAACTTTTGTTATTGACCAAATACCTATTTTCTATCTATCCATCCATCTATCCATCTACCTACACCTACCTATCTATCCATCCATCCATCCATCTATCTATCTATCTATCTATCTATCTATCTATCTATCTATCTATCTATCTATCTATCTATCTATCTATCTATCTATCTATCTATCTATCTATCTATCTATCTATATAAAGTAATAAGATACGATCAATGTTATGTATGTAAATAAACAGACATGTAAAGAAACAAGTATGTATTTTAGGCTGTTTGAGTCTCAGTGTGCAGGTTCATGTTTTACATTGAGGTTTCAAAAATACCATCTGTACGGAAACATAAGGCCAAACCTCTGCGTACTAACTGCATCAATAATCCGTCTGCTTACCAAACCCTGAACAGATGGACTCACCGTTTGCCAACATGGAGTTTAAATACTTTTCCAAAAAACACTTAATGCATTTTTGGACCGAAGCTGCTGTTCCTGCTCAACTAAGCTACGCTAACATAGGATAACCCCATCCTGAGATGCCATGACATTTGACCGATTGCCCATTTTTACAAAATAAAAGACTGACAAAAAAGACACATTACACCAAAAGCCCTGTTCCCAAACCCCAACAACAACCGCCCTTCATTCAAAATATACACACATCAACCAATAAACAGAGGCACATGGCTAATTATAACGCAGAATAATGACATTGGAGCTTCCTAGTTGTGGTATTGATTTTTCTTGATTTAACATAAACAAATGCACCAACAAAACCAACAAGTCCTAGTCAATCAGAGGCAGAGTAGGACCTTTATCCAAAAACCTTTATCAATGGGATTCTGGGAATGAGAAAATATAAATAAATGTTACAAGAAACATAACTATACAATAATTCTAAAAAGTGCAACACAGATATCAAAAATACAATATGTGAGCAGTTTACTGACAGCCTTTTATATCGTCAGGCAAAACAAGACATGCAGACTTCATTATGGGAAACCTTGTAGATTAATCGATTGGTTATTTGCAGTGTTGAGTTGACAGCTGCTCAAGCTGTCGTTCCACTCCCTTCTCGCCCCCACCACTCTTAACAACGCTAACAGACAGCAGAGCAGTGGGAGCCGGTTGGTCAATTCCCGACCCGTATTGCGCATGCGCAGAATCCGTCTTAACGCCAGGTTTTTCGTCAGTGGACGGCAGAGTCTACTGAAGGAAAGGTGGGTTTGCACAGTGAACTTATCGATATCGGTGAATATGTCTGCAGAGGGGGGCCTCACCTCGCGGAGGGGGCCTCATCTTGCGCAGGGAGCCTCACCTGAAGTGCCAACGCGGATATTCTTTCACACACAGTGACGTCACGAGCTACCCACAATGCAACGCGCGCCATATATATATATATATATATATATATATATATATAAATACGCCATTTTCCTGGAGGTGCAAATATCCTGGAGGTGCAAATATAAACAGCTACAGTAGCTAACGTAGCCAGGCAGAGCGCACTAGGTTTCTGAATTAACGACCGAAGAAATCGCTGCATGTCTTCGGATTACATCTCTGGACTTGAGGGGTGTGCTCTAGGTCGTTACCAGCGTAAACTAGAGCTGTGTGGGTTGTCGGATTGCCTTTACAGGCTGCCTGCAGATGTATGGAAAAACGACCCTCGAAAGTGGCCTTCGTCGATTTTGGCAGCATCTACATCTAATTTCTGGAAACACCAGCTGAATACCCCACTTGTCACAATAATATTATCATGCCATTGCATATATGTGGTATTTTAAGGTTGACTAGATATTGACTAAGGCAATAGACTATGATATTCACTACAGGAAGCTTAGCAACACCTAGACGGTGTACGGCTAAACCTTCGGCCTGCTTGCACCTCGCGTAAAATGGCGGATACCGGAAGTACGGTGTCGTCCTCGGCCCAATACCCGTATATGTGTGTGAAAGAATATGCCCCGCCACAAGTTGGCCAGGGGCAGGATCCGATGATATCAAAATCTCATGCCAGCCAGGTACCCAAAGTTGGCAACCCTGCGCTATAGTAGTAAAAAAAACAGTTCTGCAAAACAAAATGTATCAATGGGATTCTGTTTCTTGGAGCAATGGCCCGCGGTACGGATAAAAGTCCCTTGCATGTGGGCTGTTGTTTCTTATGTACAGTTATGTTTGTACAATGCCCCCTAAAACTGAGTTAAGCTAAGTTAACGCCCAGCAGGATTTAACTAAGCCACCGTTAGCCTGTGCTATCAGTTGCTAGCATTTAGCAGGTCAAACTGTTGCCATGAATATCTGCATACAAAATATAATATAGCCCCATGAACCCATAATTAACTTTGATTTGGATGCAAAAAAACACAAGTTGTCCATGTTACCATGACTATTTACTTCTTTATATTTACTACATCATTCATCTGTTTGTGTCAGAATTATCATTAGCTCAAACCTGAACTGAGTACAAAAACATGAATAAAATCTTTGCTAATGTTATGTAGTGATGTTACGTTTGCAAACGATCCGATTCTTTGGGAACGGCTCTTTGGTACGAACGAAGGGAACCGAGTCGTACTCGGTGAGAGCCGTTCTTTTTATCGTTGGTTCACTGCCCAACCTGATCTCACCAGAATGCGTGACTCCACCACGACTCCTTAACACCACAATGCGTGGTGGAGTCACGAACTTTGTTACATTTGCGTGTCGGCACCACGCAAACAACCCCAATGTAAAGTGAATGAGGCTCCTTTGTCGTGGTGCACACACGCATTTCTACAACGTCCCGCAGTGAGCTTTTATTCTATACAACGTTTTTTAAATCTACTTTATAGCTTGTATTAACTCACGGGAGGCTTCTTTTATTTTATTTTTATTCATAATTATTTTTATTTTTCGTCAGAATGTAAAAATTACATTAGTTACGAATTTGTGTTCTCAAAAAACAGTGCATTGTGTGTAATGCAACTGTGATTTTTATTAAATTAGTTTGTTTTTAAGGAAGGCCAGAGCTTCAGCTGTGTCAAATAGATTGTTCCCTTCAGTTAACGTTATTTAAAAGATAATTATCATGTCTTGTATTACGAGCGTCCATTCCCATTGGATAACGGAGAATTTTACACCCGGAAGTAAGTAGCCTATTCTCCTTACTGTTGATTGATTTTACAGTGATATCTGCACTACTCATCGACTAAAAAACACCAGATTATCATTGTTAATTACACAACATTGATTGGTTTGAATTGTGTGCAATGCTTTTGTATTTTTCCCCTTCGATTCGGAGAAACAAATATTTTTTCGGAGTTTTTGGACGGCAGAAGACACTACACTACCCAGAATCCTCAGCTATCGTTTGGGACTACACCATGAACCCCGTGATCAGTCCTCAAGCTCTTTGATTGGTTGACCTCCAACTGCATTCCATATGAAAAAAAACGTTTCGTAAAAGAGAAAATCATACTTTATTCAGCAGTGCTTGCTTTACTCTTTGATAGTCATCACATGAATGCATTGTAATAAATGGTTTGGCTGCATTAAATATTACACATCTGTCTTAGTTCTTTATTTATCTACAGAGATCGGGCATCAGAATACACCGGAAACTATTCTTTTACCGTTCTGTTTTAATTTCACAATAAAGTTAGTAGTAATATTTTGTTTTGATATTATTGTTTTTTATTAACTACTAGACGACTGGGTCATGTTAATACCATCTTTTTTTGGTTGCTATGGATTTTTTCCATCGCTTTTGTGTTACAAATATCAAAACAATAACAAAATAATATTCGTCGTAAACTAAACCGGAAACAGCAGTATATTTTATTTTGTTAACACTGTAAACTTGACAGCCTTTTAACCTATGCTTTTAACCCAAACCACCTACTGGTTAAAGCACGTTATTACACGTTTAGAGTAATTGCAATGCAGGAAGATTGTGTTGCTTTTTAATGACTGTTTAAAATGCCTTTTTCTTAATGTCTTTCATTTTTGTAACGCACTTTTGAATGTGTTATATTTTATGAAAACATTCAAATATTAAGAGTACATACAAAATAGTGGGAAAGTAGAAGGTCAATTATATAAATATAGAATAGAAAATATCAAGAAGATACTCAAATGATATCTAGAGTAAAACAGTTTAGTGCCTGATAGGAGGATGTGCTAACTAATAAGGCTTTAATTAAAGAAATGTGCAGAATACGACAGTGTAATGGTGGAAGTATACACACATTGATAGATGTCTTGTAATGCACTGTTGATGAACCTGTGACCCAAGTTGTTCATTCATTGCATAACTACACTGTTGTGTATATGATATGTCAATAAACCTTAGAAAATCTTGAAATCTTGAAAGGGATGTGCAAAAAAGCAATTATATACAGTCTTTAATGAACTATTAGAGAATAACGAGTAATGAATATGCTTTAAACGGATCTGCAGATAAATATGTAGTCTTCTCAAGCACCAACTATCAAATATCTCGCCTGATTGTTGGCACTTGACAATCACCTTCACTGAATTTCATTCAGGTGTAACTAAAGTCTGATTTAAGGCTTGTTTATATTTCACATCATTAATCCAAATCTGTAAAGTAACTAAAATAAATGTAGTGGAGTAAAAATACCAGGTTAACCTTAAAGAAAGCCCTCAGGATTATAAAAGACCACCATCACCCCAGCCACAAACGGTTCTGTCTGCTGCAGTCTGGCAGGCGGTACGGCAGCATTCGGACTAAAACCACCAGACACAGAGACAGCTTCATCCCACAGGCCAGAAGACTATTAAACACCTGAATTTAGAAATAACATTCATCTGGCTGCTACTTAGAAATTATTTATCTAATATATCATATTCCAATCACTTGTATATAGACTCTTATTGCACTATTTCACTATTTTTTCTGTGTATCTGTTTTATTGCGAAGCACTGTTGGAGGAGCCTGTGACCTAAGGGGGGAGGGGGGTAGGACACGTTCGATTCCTGTTTTGAATAGTGTGCCGTCGATGGGTTTCATTCCATTTCAAAGTCCTTTTGGACGCTCTGTGTGTAAACGTCACGCATCCAATCACAGAGGTTGAGGACTGATCACGGGGTTTGTCAAGCGAAGCACATGGTGTAGTTCCAAACGATAGCTGAGGATTCTGGGTAGTGTAGTGTCTTCGGCTATCCTAAAACGCCGAAAAAATATTTGTTTCTCCGAATCGAAGGGGGAAAATACAAAAGCATTGCACACAATTCAAACCAATCAATGTTGTGTAATTAACAAGGACAATCTGGTGTTTTTTAGTCGATGAGTAGTGCAGATATCACTGTAAAATCAATCGACAGTAAGGAGAATAGGCTTCCGGGTGTAAAATTCTCCGTTATCCAATGGGAATGGACGCTCGTAATACAATACAGAGGACATGATCATTATCTTTTAAATAACGTTAACTGAAGGGAACAATCTATTTGACACAGCTGAAGCTCTGGCCTTCCTTAAAAACAAACTAATTTAATAAAAATCACAGTTGCATTACACACAATGCACTGTTTTTTGAGAACACAAATTCGTAACTAATGTAATTTTACATTCTGACGAAAAATGATTATGAATACAAATAAAATAAAAGAAGCCTCCCGTGAGTTACTACAAGCTATATAGTAGATTTTAAAAACGTTGTATAGAATAAAAGCTCACTGCGGGACGTTGTAGAAATGCGTGTGTGCACCACGACAAAGGAGCCTCATTCACTTTACATTGGGGTTGTTTGTGTGGTGCCGACACGCAAATGTAACAAAGTTCGTGACTCCACCACGCATTGTGGTGTTAAGGAGTCGTGGTGGAGTCACGCATTCTGGTGAGATCAGGTTGTCACTGCCTGCCATAAATCCACTCACCTTTACGGAGACTTGCTTTCCTGAATGCAAATGTGCCGTACATGATGGCATAACACATTCTGCTTGAGTAGTAGTTTGGCTGACAGATGCAAGTTATACATTTTTCTGTGAGTAAAAGTAGATTTCTGGCAATACAGTCAATCATTATCCTGGTGATTATTTCGCAGATAAACCTATTCACCCCGCCCCCTTTTGAACGGCCCTTTTGAACGGCTCTCGGGAATTGAACGGAGCCATAAGATCCGGCTCCCTTCAAAGAGCCGTAATTCCCATCACGAATGTTTTGTATCTCAGCATTTTAACCTGTGACCTGTAGCTCAGAGACAACAGAGTAAACGCCTTCGTGGAAAGCATGATATGTAGAAAGAATGAATTCCTACGCTCACATTAGGGCTGCTCAACACATCATTAGCATGTTTTCTTTATGGACCCATCCATGCTATCTCAATGTTGTCAAAAGTGCATTAGTCTTAATGGGCTGTCGGCTCATTAGTCCATCAGCGGCGGAGCGGGGAAACACTCCGGAGACAGAATCAGCTCGTTTGTATTCAGCTGCAGCGCTGAGCCCAACGCCAGGTGCTAACATGTGGAAACAAATCCCATGATGCACTGCTGCACGAAACACTGAGGTCATAGTCCAAATGTACAAGACTGAGAGTAACCTCAGCAGCTGGATGGGACACATGTTGGCCAATTTAGAGTGGAGGAATTCTCCTGAAGCTATATTTTATTAATTAAAACTAATTTGTCATGCAAAATTGCCTTTAATTATTCTGTAATTCCTGTTTCTAAATTGGAAAGATGTTTCTGATTATCTCCTTTCTGTGTCATTGTTAATCAGAACCAGGTTAATTGCCAAGTTTACACACACACGTAATTTGTGTCTAATGGAGCATACATAAACACAGGAAGAGGACGTAGGTTGTAATAAACTTTTATAAAAACTGCTTTTTAAAACGTACAAATATAAATAAATGTTTACAAGAAATATGACGATACAAGAATTATTAAATGTATAATATAAGTGTGACACGGATATCTCAAATACATTATGTGCAGTTTACTGAAAGTCTTTTATATCGTCAGGCATTTGCAGACGTCATTACGGGAAACTTGAGAAACTATGGTAGATGAATTGACTAAGTATTCAACAGATAAAATGTTAATGACAATGCGTGTTGCAGATCTAATGATGCATCCCCAATTACCAAATGTATGAGAAATAATTCAGTCGTGTACACAGATATTTTTGCAGCCCTTTCATTATTTAGAGCTGAAACTCAATAATTAAAAAGTATGCCTCTGCCAACTAATCAAGTTGCAGATTACAACCATGTCTGTCGAGAATGCAATCACTTCTTAAAGGTCATAATTAGCGTGTGATTTCTTGAGATGTGGCCAAACATGTGTTTTGTGAAGACCTTGACCTTTAAGCTCCACATTTCTGATTACAGACGTTTCAAGTAAGTTCAAAATATGAAAACTTCTGTAACTAATACAGAATATTTACTCTAATAGAACTACAGAATACATATTGTAATGTTGCTTTACATAGGTGTCAGTACTGAATGGATATTTCCATTTTCACCATATTTACAGGTAAGAAGATGAATTAGGTTGAGGCAAGAAATCATGTTGATAAAAGAATATTTGATTGGAATATTTGGACTGAGAAAGCAGAAGAAGTCATAATGTGTAGAAAAATATCACAGGTTTTACCCCACTGCTCAGAATAGGATAATACAGATCTTTAGATGGATTGTTTTAATAACGATATTCACCATCACCTCGCCGCTCTGCCCTCTCTTTCTGAGGTCGTTTGCATGCACTGCCAACACATCATATCAAGTATTTACTAGTTTAGCACATCAGAAATGCTATGCGGGAGAGAATGTGTCCATATACATGATCTCCAAATAAACATTTGCATGAGAATGAGGCGCTGTCAGACCCCATTACCTGTAACGACGGCTCAGATCATCAGCAGGGAAATGATGGCTGTGTGTTTGCTCTGCAGTTATGAATCTTAAACACATGTGATGAAGGTAATCTGGGCGTTAGGATTCTGATTTAAGACGTGGAGCGCAACAGCACGGCTTCACGCAGATACATAAAGGATCAAGCAGAACGTGGTAGCCATCATGACATGTATGTGCAGGCTGTTAGGATGTATCGGTGTGTTTACATCCTACGGCTTTGATCCACATGGTTGTAGGGACCGGTCACAAGACGGTTTATTTATGCCCCTGCACGCATTTGAGGTTAAAAACGTCTTTTTAGTAGATATTGCTAAAAGGTTGTTTTTTTAATCATGTTTGGGCTGTGACATTTTATACTTTATAAATTGAAAACGCATATGAAAACAGGTAGATCAGCGAAACCTGTCTGAGTATAAAAATGTGTATTATTAGTATATTGTATTATTAAAAATTTAATTGTGACAACATTATGGCCAAAAACATGTTTTTTAGGTCTCAGTGATCTTGACTTTAAAGCACTAGATTTCTGATTTGAATCTGAATACTTCTACCAACACTAGAGAATAATTTTCAATATCACAATTAAGAAAATCTAGGTTAAAAACGTCTTTTTAGTAGATATTGCTAAAAAAAAAAATTGTTTAATCATGTTTGGGGTGTGACATTTTATACTTTATAAATTGAAAACGCATACAGTATGAAAACAGGTGGATAGCGAAACCTGTCTGAGGTTAAAAATGTGTATTATTAGTATATTGTATTATTACAAGTCACGTATGGCCAGAAACATGTTTTTAGGTCTCAGTGATCTTGACCTTAAAGGTGGGGTAGGTAAGTTTGAGAAACCGGTTCGAGTGCGCTAGAATTTGAAAATACACAACCGGAGAAAATCTGCCACTTCCTTACAGAGCCCCTCCTCCAACACACACAAACGCGCACATGACCAATGAGGGCATGTTTGTGCCCCGATGGAAGGCTGACAGGCAGGTAGGCCATCCAATCCGTTTGGTTGTACTTTTTACAGTATTACGGCTTCTACAGATGACATTTTTTAATGGATTTTTTGTCAAAGCACTTGATATTCATTGCTATCGGGATGTTAAGAGCATTCCATGGAATATAACAAAAAGTGTATCTCGAGCCGGTTTCTGAAACTTACCTACCCCACCTTTAAAGCACTAGATTTCTGATTTGAATTTGAATACTTCTACCAACACTAGAGAATAATTAGTTTAATAGATAACCAGACGGAAAAGCAGATTCAAAGTCTCCTCATTGCTTCACAAAGGCCTCATGTCACCTTCCTAATAATGAAACACAAATGTCATTTTTCCATCGAGTCTTTTAGCATTTTTGAGTCTGAACACGCGCATGTTCAATTAAACTTCCACCAATTGCTCGATGAACGTATATTTGTACATCATATAATTGTAGAGAATGTAAAAATAATGTTCTTGAAATTGCCTGAAAATTTGCATTGACTTTGAATGAAGATTTGAGAAATGTTAAGATAAAATCAGCAAAAACATGACGTAACTACAAGCTGGCAAACATAAAAAGAACAGACAACATCTAGGATAAACAACAACGTCAACAATACAGGAATATATGAACAACAGCCGTGTGTTAAGCTTGATGGCAATAGTTTTTAAGCTAGGAAACGGTGTTGTTTTGTTATGTGTGAGTCTTGCTCTGAGTAGGGCACTGCTCAGTGTGACTGAATAAACATCAAGTTAATAAAACAAGGAATTCTTTTCACAAGAGCCATTTTGTCTGTGATACATGTTTATGATGTGTGGATTTACATAATAAGCACATGACTGAAATAACCCGAGGAATAAATGTGTTTGGTAATAACCGAGGCAGGGGCCATCTCATACAGCTGGGAGCTAATAACACACCATTCAAAAGATTTGTGTTCATATTAACACGCGTTGTTTGCTATGTGAAGAAATGAAATGGTAATCAGTTGTATGATGATGGCTGAGAGGGTGGAAAATGTTTCTGAAGGACAAGCTGCGCGTTCTGAGCAAAATATGAATAATGTCGATGGTAGATACTGACAGTCTTTATTCTCGTGGTAGATATGCATGAACATAGTTTTGACATATCCGCCTAATAATAAGGTTTAGAGGTTTAATTTGTAACGCTCATCATTGAAAATCGCCCCAGTGGGATCAGTTTTCAGAGGAACTACTTTCGCCTAAAGAAATAGACCCAATATCTGGGGATTATCCACACAGCTGCTGAGAAATTAGATCGTTATTGACCTTTTTTTTTTTTGTAGGTTCGTCACAAAGGAATTTCCGACAATATTATAGGCAGTTTTTCCAAAATATCGCCAGGATGCAAACTCCTCCAGAGTAAAAACGTTGCACATAACTTGAATAAGTAAGCTTTCTGAGTTCAGAGTATTTCATAAACATAATTATGTTTCTGTTACTTAAAGGTGGGGTAGGTAAGTTTGAGAAACCGGCTCGAGATCGCTAGAATTTGAAAATACACAACCGGAGAAAATCTGCAACTTCCTTATAGAGCCCCTCCTCCAACACACACGAACGCGCACATGACCAATGAGGGCACGAGATAAGTCCCGATGGAAGGCTGACAGGCAGGTAGGCCATCCAATCCATGGTACTTTTTACAGTATTACGGCTTCGACAGATGACATTTTTGTATGGCTTTTTTGTCAAAGCACTTCAGATATTCATTGCTATTAGTGATGGGAATTCCGATTCCCTTCGGGGACACGAATCTTTTGATTCAGTTCACTTGAAAGATTCGTTCACTGATTCGTTCACCGGTTCGCGAACGACTTCTGGTGATTTGCACGTTCGCGAACGATTCGTCTTTGTACTTAATTCGTTCAGTGAGTCTTCACTACTGCCGAAGTCCGTACAAGAAGTTTGCTGGCGTAACATTTATGATATTAAAACACATTTTACACCTCACCTTGTTGCCCCATGAATTATGCTCTGGGAATAGGCTACATATTATTTAAGAAATATAATTGGCCATTGTTAAATCTCTCATAAATGTGTGCCTGACTATATGATGTATTACAGCAGGCTAGCACGTTATACTTTCAAACCCATGCATGGACTATGTGCTTAAATCCCAAAGCATTAAACTCCATTTGGCCGAGTTCAAAGTGAATACAAAAATATATCCTCTACATCGGTGGCGATTTATTCATATTCTATAGTATGTACCCATCTATGTTTACCTTTAGCTAGCGGCTAAGCTAGTGGGACGCTACGGAGCCCAGCTATCCGCCCTCTGAAGCTTTTAGGGCCGACAGGGAGAGGAGAATGTCCCGCTAACGCTGTGTGTGTGTTTCACATTAGCGGGACGCTATGGAGCTCAGGTATCCGCCATCTGAAGCTTTTAGGGCCGACAGGGGGAGGAGAATACAACGCTGTGTGTATTTATTGCTAAGCTAGCGGCTAAGCTAGCTGGACGCTACGGAGCCCAGCTATCCGCCCTCTGAAGCTTTTAGTGCCGACAGGGGGAGGAGAATGTCCCGCTAACGCTGTGTGTGTGTGTTTCACATTAGCGGGACGCTATGGAGCTCAGGTATCCACCATCTGAAGCTTTTAGGGCTAGAGAATACAACGATGTGTGTATTTATCGCTAAGCTAGCTGGACGCTACGGTTCAGGTATCCGTCCTCTTTATTGCGGACAGGTTGAGGAGGATGTCCCGCTCCTGTGTGTGTGTGTGTGTGTGTGTGTGTGTGTGTGTGTGTGTGTGTGTGTGTGTGTGTGTGTGTGTGTGTGTGTGTGTGTGTGTGTGTGTGTGTGTCGGAGCTCAGGCTCTGATTACAGTAGCTACACTGTAGGAAACAGTTCTGAACTGTTTCCGCCAGTTCTTTAAGTTCGTCGTTCGCGAACAACTTCTCTTTAGCGGCGACTCAAACAAACGAATCGTTTTGTGGGAGGAATCAGTTCATCTCGTTCACTTCAAAGATTCGTTCTAAAAGAACGAATCGTTCGCGAACGACCCATCACTAATTGCTATCGGGAGCATTCCATGGAATATAACAAAAAGTTTATCTCGAGCCGGTTTTTGAAACTTACCTACCCCACCTTTAAGTAGTACTTCGTAAAGGGGGTTAAAGAAACCACATATCTCCAGCTCGATTTATACTACAGAAAGGTGATTTCTTGGTCACCATGTTTATATTTGTTCTCACATCTTAGCATGCTCATTAAAGAGACTTGAGATAAAACAAGGAAGCAGGGTCATGCAGAAGTCAGAAATAAAATTAAAATGAATCAAATTGAGTAAAATATTTTGTTAGTAATAATAATAATAATATATTACTTTTATACAGCGCTTCTCTGAACCCAAAGACGCTTTACATTTGGGAGGGAGGGTAGACAAACAAAACAAAAACAAAGACAGAACCAAAAAGAAACAAAACACAACAGAAAAGCAGTCAGGAGGAAGTTGATTGAGAGGGGGGGGGGGGTTATGGATAGAGAGTTGAAGAGGTGGGTTTTGAGGCGGGACTGGAACAGGGTGAGGGACTCAGACTCAGTAGAATGCAATGTCCACGATAACCAGATGTGGACATGTTTGTTTATCTGTGAATGGTCTCCATCCAGGCTCCACCAGCGTTCCCCACATTCAGATTTTAAAGCTCAAAGCGTGACCCACACTTTAGCTGCAAGTCCAGCTTCACCAATGTCACTGATAAACATTAGAGGTGTAGCGGTCAGGATGGTTGATGTTCCTATACTGCGTTCAATGTTCTGGAGCAAACTGGTGAGTTGTTCAGACCATGCATGATAAAGGCTGTTCAGTCTGTGTTGTAGAGCTGCTCACATTAGACATAACCAGGAACAGACATGTAGGAGGAAATGTTTCTGCTTTGACGGAAGCATCAGCTGAAGGTAAAATGCAAATGTGTTTGGATTATGAATCATAATTAAGATAATTTTGAGGAAGCACTGGATGTTTCTTTCTGAAGGGTTGGATATCTGTCAAGCTTTTAAAATCCAAAACACACAGCTGTGGTTTCCTTCTGCTGAGAATGTGTGCTGAGGTGTTTGTGTGTGTGTGTGTGTGTGTGTGTGTGTGTGTGTGTGTGTGTGTGTGTGTGTGTGTGTGTGTGTGTGTGTGTGTGTGTGTGTGTGTTTTATGAGCCTGCCGATGTACACAGACTCTTCTCTCCACATTCTTCGATAGTGTTTCTTATCCTTTTCATTTATTTGACTGTGGTTGAATGTCGTCTAGTCAGATAAAAACCTCCATATCTCTAAAATACACTTGAACAAACTAAGAAAACCAACCCTGTTCACGAGGACATAGTTATTATCTGTGAGAGGGTTGATTATAATGACTATAATTTGAGCGTAATGACAGATTGGCCTAATTTCACCGTTTCTGATGACAGTCAGGTGACAGAAATAACATTTGTGGTGTTTAATGATTCTCCTTCTCCATCTCCAGTTGGCTTTATTCCATTAAGGATATCTAAAGTTTAATTTAAACTTTCAAAACGTGACTAATTATCATCAGCAGGACACCTGGACAGGCTCTATCTGCCAAATAAAGTCTATAAAGGTTCTGTTGTCTTTTCAAGTAGAAATCAGTAATTGCAGTTACATTTTTGTAACGGTCAAAAATAATTTATCTTCACATTGAGTTTCTTAGTGTTGCCTGAAATGACATTTGTGCCTGTTGTTGTTTTCTATCTTTGTGCTTTAATAAAAGCGCTATCTTTAGTCAAGGTACATGTATTCGCTGTTCTGGTAAATTATTGTGCTCTACAATAGCGTGACTCACCATCTTTCCACAAACATATGCAGTGTTATGTTTCAATTCAAATATTCCTTAGGTTGAATTTCTGCAAAATTGTAAATAGTACATTTACTTCCTTAATATATAATTAGTTTGTACCTCACGCATCTTCAAAACAATCTCTTTCAGTCAGTCTTCCTCCCACACCCCAGCCTTTGCCTCCTGTCAGGTCATCATTGTAAATAAGAATTTGTTCTTAATTGATTTTCCTGGATAAATAAAGGTTCTACTACTACTACTACTTCCATGCATCTTCTCTTTTCCCACAGGAGTTTCAAATTCTTTAAATTCAATGTACTCATATTCTGTTCAGATATTGAGACTTTAATCTTTCCTCAAAGGACGCTGGATGAGACGATATATGTTCTAGCGCCTAACACACACCTCGAGTAAAGTCACTATTCCACAGGGCCCGTCTGGTCTTTGTAGTTTTCTGTAATCTCCACGCCTCGATCCTCAGCTTGACTTCCATTAGAGTCTGAAAGTCCTGAGGATTGATGGAGGTGAGGGGCGAGTGGAAAGAGAGAAAGTAGAAATCTCTTTCTAATGGTTAGGAGTCCTTTTCTCCCACTCTCATCTCCCCCTCTCTGGTGGTTTGCATGTTCCCCCTCCCCCCCATTTTCTTCCTTTTTTCTTCCAATTTTATCCTCATCTGGATTCAACCTTCCTCCCTTTCTCTCTCTGACCGCTCCCTGTCTCCCCTTTTAGCTTCCCCCTCTCTCGGGTATGATTATAGTATCTCTGCTCTCCCCCTTGGCCCGCTGGGAATGAAAAATTGATGCTTCGTCCCGTCTCTTTCTCCAGTGTGTGGGTGTGGTGTGGGTGTGTGTGTGTGTGTGTGTGTGTGTGTGTGTGTGTGTGTGTGTGTGTGTGTGTGTGTGTGTGTGTGTGTGTGTGTGGTGTGTGTGTGTGTGTGTTCATCAGTTGTAGGGAATGCTTATGGGTTCAGAACAGTCTCATAATACACACATGCACACAGAAGGATCCACACTTGTATTTCCGGATCCACACAAATGTGTTCCGTTTCATATACATGTAAATAAAATCTAAATATAGAAAAATATTTTACATATGTATTTTTGATCCACACACATTTGTTTTCCGTTTAAAACCTCTGCACCTGCAAACACAAACCGCTTTCTGTGCACGGATCGCTGTGCATTCGTGTGTGGGTTTTTTGAGACTCCCCTGACGCTCACCCGATTCGTACTTGTAATTGTTTCTATCTATAGCCAATCAGATGTCTCCTTCATTCTATGCCAATCACATGAGCGTAAATCAACTCAGTAAATCCCAAACATCTCTCAACAAAGATCTTCTAAATGTCCCCCAACAAGAGGACAGACCCTCCATTACAAAGTGCAGCATGATGGATGTGGCTGAGGTGGAAGTGTTCTTAGGAAGGTTCATGGATAAAGAGAACTGAGCCGTGTCAGAAGCAGGACTCTGTTCATTCCTATATTCCACGATGTGTTTAGGACAGAAATACGACTGAACTGACTCGACTTCCAGCATCAGCCTCCATGGCGTTAGAACAGGACTTATTATTGGAACTGAACCCCTCAGGTAATCTGAACAACACAGCAACTGAACTCTTCAGAAAGAAAGAAAGGAGGATGGGTTTTGGGAACAAATAATCAAACGTATTGGTGAGTAACGGCTATAATGACTTTTATTTAACATTGTTGATATTTTCTTGTCATTTTATTAAGTAAATATTGTTGCTTCTGCTAGAGAGGATGTGCGGCGCAGCAGTGAAAGGAGGCTTGTTGAATTGTGTTGTTCGGTGTTCTGGCTTTAGTAATGGCATTCATTCTCGCTACATCAGAAACCTGTCTGTGATGCAGCGCCCTGTTATACTGCGTTAATGTTTCATATTAATGCTTCTATAGCGTGACGTCATAATAATGCTATTAGGAGGTGGATTCATTCAGGTAGACACTATGAAGGCCTAGGTGTGAAATCTACGGTCTGTTACTGTTTTCAACATAACTCATTTGAAGATATTATGAGACAGAAAAATAATAATTAGGACGCAAATAAAGAAACATATTTTTGTATGAAATTTCATTAAAGGTCATTTTTTATTGGTGATTTAATCTTGATCAAAAGTCAACAAAAGCCAAACATTGTAATATTATCTCCCACCGGCCAAGCAAATGCATTCAATCGTAAAAACCCTAAACATATTAAATTCATATTTAACTAGGAAAAGCATCACATTCTCAATCTTCTATCAAAATGATCGTAACTAATTGATTATTCAGATCATTGTTGCAGCTGAATTCTGTAACACGAGGACTTTGAGGAAAGAAATGCACTTTTTTCTCATAAAAGCCGACACAGCAATTCAGCTTTAGAGCTCATCCCTCTTCTCCTCCTCCTCCTCCTTGTGGAAGACTTGTCCATCCGGCTGCTTCCTCCAGGCCACTTGGACGTTGTCGTCCAATCCCTGGGCCCTTAGGTTCTTTTTCGCCTGAGACACAAAAACTCATTATCGTTATTGTTCCAATAAAAACAGATGATTTCTTTAAACTATTTTCCATATTTTCCACTCTCTTAGAACCCTCCAAAGCCCCTTCCCCCTCCTCCCTTCTGTCAAGCGACTTTGTTAACTACTTAACCTTAAAAAAAGGTTGATGATATTCGCTCTTCTTTTTCTGACTCACCTTTACTCACCGCTGGGTCACCAGACCCGCCGTTCACCCACACACTAACCTCCTTCTCCCCTCTCTCTCCAAGTGAGGTTCTCACGTTTACCTCATTACCTCTGCCCGTCCTGCCACCTGTCCTCTGGACCCTATCCCCTCAAACCTCCTTCAGACTATCGCTCCTGATATTCTACCGTTTCTCACCCATTTCATCAACACTTCTCTAACTTCTGGTCACTTTCCAAACAGTCTCAAGGAGGCAAGAGTAAACCCTCTCTTAAAGAAACCCACTCTCAACCCGTCTGATGTTATAAACTACAGGCCTGTCTCTCTCCTCCGTTCCTGTCTAAAACACTTGAACGCGCTGTCTTTAAACAACTCTCCTGTTATCTCCATCAGAACAACCTTCTGGATCCGCACCAGTCTGGTTTCAAGGCAGGTCACTCCACAGAAACTGCCCTCCTTGCTGTCACTGAGGAACTGCACACTGCTAAAGCAGCCTCCCTCTCCTCTGTCATCATCCTGTTGGACCCGTCTGCTGCACTCGACACGGTGAACCATCAGATCCTCCTTCGCACTCTCCAAGAACTTGGAGTTTCAGGCTCTGCACTTTCCCTCCTCACCTCATACCTCAAATACCGCACCTACAGGGTTACTTGGAGAGGGTCCGAGTCCGACCCTTGTCAATTAACTACAGGGGTCCCTCAGGGCTCTGTTCTTGGTCCCCTCCTCTTCTCCCTGTACACAAACTCGCTCGGATCTGTCATTAGCCCGCATGGTTTTTCATACCACTGCTACGCTGACGACACCCAACTAATTCTGTCCTTTCCCCGCTCAGAGACCCAGGTCGTTGCGCGCATCGCTGCTTGTCTAGCGGACATCTCTCAGTGGATGTCCGCTCACCACCTCAAGCTCAACCTTGAGAAGACTGAACTGCTTTTCCTTTCGGGAAAAGATTGTCCCACTCTTGACCTAACAATCAACATCGGCACCTCTATTGTTTCCCCGACACAGGCCCCAGCCACACGAGGACGATAACGGTCGTTTCCGTTACCGTTTTGTGTCATATAGACCATTCGGCCACACTAGGACGACAGAATACGGCACTAAACGACTACGGTAACGATAACGGGTCCCAAGGTGGATAGAACGGCATACGCAACGCTCTGGGGGGTCAAACGGCTCCGTGTGTACGCCCTATACGATAATTTTCTGATAATGATGAGGCAATAGCCCCGCCTCTCCCCACCTCTGCTGCTCACCCTCGCGTCAAAGTAAACTGCACACTGAATTCAGATTATTTATCTTTCTCTCGATATGGACATAAACACGAGTGAAGTCTAATCTGACAGGACGGAGACACGCAGCTCTGCTCACCTGCAGCTCCTCCCGCTGCAGCAAAACACACACTTCAAGTCAGATCATCACCCTTAGCTATTTTAATTACCTCTGAAACTCCCTAAACTAGTTATAAATATGTTTATTTTTACTGTCGGCCGGATCACTCATTACTGGATCAGCTGCTGCATGAGACAGACACTGACGCTGTCCAAAGAGAGGGAGGAAAAAGAGAGGCTCTGTGTATTTTATTATTATATTATATAGAGTCGTTATTCATTTGTTTTAAAGCTCAATAAATAACAAAGAAGACCTTTGACCGGCACTTTTATAATTTTGTCCGGAAGATTTCAACTTTAATACACGTTGACTGGCGAAAAACTCTGCCCGGTTCCCTCGGCCCCCACCGCGGAGAATAAACAGAAGGGCAACCATGACAACCATGCTTCTTCGCTGCTTTTGTGGAGGAAGTTACAGCGCCACGTACAGGCTCCTGCATATGTACTGCAGCTTCTCCAGCGGTTGGAGCTAAACGGAGCTGTCTCGTGTGGACAGACACTATCCGGATAATTATTGCATGTGGACGGAAGCTTTTTTGCGATAGCGTTTGCGTTAATCCTATGCGTTTAGCCGTTTTCGCCCTCGTGTGGCCGGGGCATCAGACTGCAAGGAATCTGGGTGTGATCCTAGATAACAACCTGTCCTTCACTGCAAACATCGCTGCTACAACCCGCTCCTGCAGATACACGCTTTACAACATCAGGAGGATGCGTCCCCTCCCGACCCAGAAAGCCACGCAGGTTCTGGTCCAGTCTCTCGTCAGCTCACGCCTAGACTACTGCAACTCCCTCCTGGCTGGTCTACCTGCATGTGACATCTGACCTCTGCAGCTCATCCAGAATGCAGCGGCTCGTCTGGTCTTCAACCTTCCTAAATTCTCCCACACCACGCCGCTCCTCCGCTCCCTCCACTGGCTTCCGGTAACTGCTAGAATACACTTCAAGACACTGGTACTTGCGTACCATGCTGCGAATGGATCTGGCCCTTCCTACATCCAGGACATGCTTAAACTGTACACCCCAGCACGTGCACTCCGCTCTGCATCAGCCAAACGGCTCGCTGCACCCTCGCTGCGAGGGGGACCCAAGTTCCCATCAGCAAAAACACATGGGTTTGCTATCCTGGCTCCAAAATGGTGGAATGAGCTCCCCATTGACATCAGGACAGCAGATAGCTTACACACCTTCCGGCGCAGAAAACTCATCTCTTTCGACTCCACTTCGAGCGATAGAATTACTAACAAAGAATTACTAACAAAGAATTACTAACAAAGAATTACTAACAAAGCACTTATATACTAACAAAGCACTGGCTTATCTAAAGCTAGTTGAGTAGCACTTGAAATGTTTTGCTCTATGAAGCCTGATGTACTTATATGATTCAGTTTTCTTCAAGTTTGTATCTTGTTTGTCGAATGCACTTATTGTAAGTCGCTTTGGATAAAAGCGTCAGCTAAATGCAATGCAGTGTAATGTAAGTTCTCTTTAGCTCACTCATCTGAAATGGTAGCTGTTCCCCTTATTTCTTCCAGTGTGAAGGCTGACCTCAGGTTATGGAATAGTATTTGTACATGTTCCTAATGCATTTGGTGGCATGTGGCTAAGTTTCTGCTCTTTACTTCTGCACATATTCACACGTCTTCTTCCTAAATGCTTGGGTCCTGTTATTTGTGGCCAAAGTATTGAAAGTATAATGGATATAGAATTTCATTCATGGTCATCTTGGTCCATTTAATTCGCATTGAAATTCATTTACTACATTTTCTTTGGTTGAATTAATTATTCTTTAATTGTTATGTATTTGTTTCCTACCTCTTTCGTCTCTTGTTCTCATGTCATGTGAATTTCCTTTCTGGAGATGTTTTTACATCAAAGTAGAAAACATGATTTACCTCCACCAACATCGCAGCCAGAAAAGCGCGGTCGTTCAGATCCACACCGTTTGGTTTCTGCACCCTCACCTTTATCACTTGCATTGAAACAGGCACAACAGCTAGAAACACAAACACACTTCATCAGTCACAACGTTTATGGTGTCTTCTTTTTCAGCAGACTCAATATCATCACTTGCTTTGACGTAGCTGTGAATGTTACTCACGTCCGTAGCAGATGAATGGTTTCTTCACTCCACAGTCCAAGTAATCCCATTTTCCAAAGTTGTCGAAAGCTGCAGCCACACAAACCTTTGAAGCACTGAGGTCAGGTTCATTTGCTGCCCAGTACTTGAAGGAGGAGTTGCTTCCATCGGACCACTTCCAGGAGTCTCTGTAAAGGCCGATCCAATAATGATAACCCCCTCCAGGTAACAGATCAACAATCTGCTGGCTCTCCGCCAGGTTTCTCACACTGGCCAGGTCTGTGTGGTGTTCTCTGCAGTAGCTCTGGGCCTGAGTCCATGTCATGTATCTCTCAATGACAACAAATGCTGCATTCGGCCCTGAAAATGGACCCCAGAGAAGCTGAGTAGAGGCACCACGACATACAGCCTGACAGCAATGCCACATCTCTGGTGGTATTGATGCCTTTATAATATAAAATATTACATTTAAATCCCACAAATTTGTACTTTGTAATTTGTAATTCTGGGGTTTTTCAACACATGAATGTTGGCAAGAAACTTTAGTAGTATCAGTGATGGAGAAGTATTCAGATATTTGAGTAAAGAAAGGAGTACAACGATGTGAAGACACTGTGTTACAGGTTAAAGCTTTGTTCAAATGATATTGATTCTATATTGTTCTTATTCTGTTTAGCACAGATGTATAAGATGTAAAACGTACCTACAATTCTAAAACAAGTTTGTCAAAAAATTGTATATACATCATTTTCTTTTACGTTATCCTTTAAATGAAACCATGTGAGAATTTGAGTGAAAAGGGAAATGTCTTTAGTGGAACTGCTAACAAAAGAAAAAAAGTCACAAAGAAAAAAGGTTGATAACCGCTAGTTAGATAAAGATCAATGCATCGTATTTCAGAAGCTTAAAATAAGATTTTAAATGTGTAATATTAATTTTAAGTTTATTTTCTTACCTGTGACATCAAAGCAGACCGACCTGTATCTGGTATTACAATTTCGATCATACCATGCTCCATTATTATAAATACATGTGCATTGGTCATCGTGCCCGTTGCTTGGTTGTCCAGTCTCCCATGGTCTGAACTCCGTCTCCCCCGGTCCGTAGAAGCTTGGGTCTGACATCGACCACCTCCAGGTGTCCCGCTCATCGTGCAGCCCTATCCAGGCTGACTGAAAGCAAGACATTGTTATATTTAGTACATCCTGTTGAAGCTTTTAAAGCTGCTGCTTGAGAACATGTGTATGTTTAATAAAGAGAAGGTTTGCCTTTATGAGACCAGCCTTGGTACGTGGTGATCTAAAGGGAATCCCCTCAAGTCAACATTCCTTCACAGCCTTGTTACTCTGAACCTCTTCCACTTTATTACAGGGTTTCATGCTATAGCTTTGGCTTAACACATTTTCAACTCTGTTTTAATACTCAGGTTCCCATAGGACTTTAAAACAGGTTTAGCTTTCTGTGATAATCTCTCAAATTAAATTTGACTCTAAAAGAAATGTAATTCATTTGAATCGAAAGACAGAGAAGAGTGACCTCACTTGGTTGTGTTGGCCTGCCATGTCGTTCAGGAGCTTCACGACCTCCATGCTGTCTACAGTGGCCAGGTCTGTGTGTTTCTCTCTGCAGTAGCTCTGTGCTTCAGACATGGTCTTTGCTTCAGAAACAAAATGGTACTGACGTTCAGCATGTGAGGAGACAGCGCTCAGCCCTGCAGAGACACAGACACTTTGATTAGATTCAATATCAATTACTGAACCGACTTCTCCAAAGTACATTGAAGTTAAACTGTAAATTAAACAACTTGAGTAATTGTCAGAGGGAAACCACAATACAAAGTACTAACAATTGCTAATGGAACAACATGCAGTATTTTAAATCAAATATATAAAACTCTTGCCTGAAAGAGCGATGATGATCAGAAGAACCTTTTCCATCCTTGTCTCTTCCCTGTTCTTCTCTTTTGGAATGAGACTGGAGATCTGCAGCTTTTTATATTATATATTAGGTTAAACATTAACTAACATTATGCGTTAGTCAGCTGCACTTTCGACTTAATGCAAAGTGGATATGGAACAACAGTTCATTATATCAGGCTTATTTACTTACATTTGCACATGCATTTACAAGGAAAGACAAATAGAGAAATATGGGCGTAGGACCGGTGATACACAGCAGGAAAACCAAATTACAACTTTTTGTCAATACAGCCACCACGAAAATGTCCTTCAGCGGCCGGCGCACTTCCTGGGGTCTTGGGAAGGTTCCTAACGGAGTGAAATGACTCAGAAGCTCCTCAGTGTCAGGCGTGATAAGAGCTGATCAGATTCTGATGACAGGAAAAGAGCTTCAGTGCTTCCTTTAGTTTAGGATACACTCGACCACCCTTTTAGAAATGAAAGGAGAACATGTTGTGTATATTTTAATGTAATTATCTTGTTCACTGTTGTTCATGTTTATAAATCATCACCACAAAGAGAAAAGTATCTACATGCGCTTATGGTAATCTACTGTTTCCTCGTGGCAGACGCACATCAATAACATCCGCTGGCCAATCATTAACAGCCTAATGTAAGTGCAGTCAGATTCTCTTTGCACCACAGTCTTTTCCTGAGTCCTGATGTATTCTGCATTTTCTCTTAACCCTATGATGTTTAACTCAGAAGTTAAGGAATAGTGGTTTGGAAAAGACGATAGGATAATCTTTTGAAATCCAACCGCAACCTGTGAGGTCAAAAAGGTCATCAATGCAACTTGTTGGAAAAGTATCACTCGTCACCGGCTTCAGCTTCAATATCAGGATCCATGTATCTGTGATCCATGCAAGAATGGAAGGAGTCATCACATACAGAGCATTTAACTAGTTCCTGAACAGTGTCCTTCACACGCTGATATCCAAGAGAGGGAGTCACACAGTCACAAGATGGAGGAATAGAAAGCAGTATTCAATGCTTCGTAAGCAATAAACATGACAGTCATATCAGGGTTTCCGCTAGGATTTTTTCTCGCCGGTCAAATGTCCGGGCACAATTTATTTTACCGGACAAATTTGAAACTTACCGGTCATATTTCAATAATAATAATAAGAGTTGTGTAGCAGAGTTTCCGTAAGCAGGTAATTACCGGACTATGAGCAGATATGCTGATGTTTAAAACTCAGTTCACGGGCTCATTTTTATATTGCTTCAGTTTATAAAACAGATCGAAAAAATTCAGATACATTTTTCAATAAATGATTCCACAAACAACATAATTATTACATTCAAACAAACTACTTGTAGTAGATAACGTACATTATTCAAAAGTTTACATTACATTTGAATAATAACACGGGAGAAATGGAGCCTCTCTTTTCCCCTCTCCCTCCCTCTCTCTCCTGACAGCACGTCAGTTTCTCAAGCAGCTCCTGCAGCTCGCTAAACAGAGGGCGGGGCTTCAGGTGATTATGCAGAGCTGCGTGTCTCGGTCAGACTCATCAGCTGATCTGATCTCTCTCTCGCGTCCGGTTAAACTTCACTCGCGTTTATGTCCATATCGATCAGATGCAGCTCTCCTGATCGGCCTTTATAGAGAGCACCGATCAAACTATTAAGAGTGAATATCGACGATAATGACCAGCGGCCGATCGATCGGAGCCTCCCTAATTATTACCAGACATTTTGACCGTCAGGTTTTGAATTTACCGGTTTTTTATAAATTTTACCAGCTAAAAACCGGTAATTACCGGCTAACGGAAACCCTGAGTCATATGTGTGTCTCCATAGAGGCTGAATCACCATGTTAATCACAGAGCTGTCATATGCCTAAAACAGTCCTGATGCTCTTCTAGGTAATCATACATCCTGTCATGTACACAGCTACAGTTGGGCCTTTCTTATCAAGTTACTCTGATATTGGAAAAGTACACTCAGTATTTTCCCAACACTTATTCAAGAGCCACATTACACTGAAGCACTAAAGGCAAAATAAGGAAACGGAGGTAAAGGGAAGAATCACATATACATATTCAAAGTTCTGTGGCCTTCATTGACCTCCTGCTGACTCTTCCAACGAATTCATCAGTCCATCTTTGGTCTGTTCCCCTTTTCGTCCTTTGCATACAGCTGATACGCATGTTTGTTTCAAAGTTCATGTGGGTGTCATTGTAAAAGCAGTGTGAAAGTTTTGCATGTACTGTAGGCCAGTTTGTTAGGAAACACAGTTGCCCGTGTCTTGAGCAGGGCTCCATTGGATGATACGTTGTCCATTCTCAATGGGACTTGAATAATTGTTTAATAATAAGACATTTAAAAAACATTGCGTGAGGCGATTGAAAAATACTTAACTTAACTTAATAATCGGAATAACTTTATTCGTCCCAGAGGGGAAGTGTGCACTTGTTACAGCAAGAAAAGAGCCAAAGACCAAGAAGCATGCATCCAAAAATATTAAAGATACAAAAATTACACAATTTACAAAATACACATCTTGTAACAGTTCTTTATGATTTATTATTATTATGATTATTATATCAGAACAGTCTCATAATACACACATGGACACAGAAGGATTCACTCCGGATCCACACGTGTGTTTTTCAATGCACACACCAATGTGTTACGTTTCATATGCATGTACATAAAAGCAAAATACAGAACATGTTTGATCCTCACATATTTGTTTTCCGTTTAAAACCTCTGCACCTGCAAACCGCTTTCTGTGCACGGATCGCTGTGCATTCGTGTGTGGGTTGTTTGAGAATCCCCTGACATATATAACACTTTTTTCTGTATTTGGATTTTATCTACATGCGATTTACGGAACACATTTGTGTGTGCATTGAAAACCACAAGTATGGATCCGGAAATACAAGTGTGAATCCTTCTGTGTGCATGTGTGAATTATGAGACTGTTCTGAGCCCATACATGCGTGGATGAAAGAGATACATGTGGAAGTGGAACTATTTGTGTGTGTGTGTGTGTGTGTGTGTGTGTGTGTGTGTGTGTGTGTGTGTGTGTGTGTGTGTGTGTGGCCTGGCATTACTATACTTGTGGGGACCTACATCTGTTTACACAGTCACGTGGGGACTCGCCTCCCTTATGGGGACAAAATGGAGGTCCCCATGAGGGGGATCATTAATTTTAGGGTGAAGACTTGATTAGGGTTAGGCATGTGTTGGTTATGGGTAAGGTTAGGATAAGTCTCCAGGAAATGCATGTAAGTCAATGTAATGTCCCCTGAAGTGATGTATACATGGTATGTGTGCGTGCGTGCGTGCGTGCGTGTGTGTGTGTGTGTGTGTGTGTGTGTGTGTGCGCGTGTGTGTGTGTGTGTGTGTGTGTGTGTGTGTGTGTGTGTGTGTGTGTGTGTGTGTGTGTGTGTGTGTGTGTGTGTGTGTGTGTGTGTGTGTGTTGATGGATTCAGTAAATAGTTAATGCGCAGGGAGCAGGAACGCGTTGAAGCCCCAGGAGGTGGTATTGATGGAGCCTCCGACACATTGAACACATGGCGACAACAATGAGAGACAATAAAAGTAATCAGCACCAGCTCCATGTTCCTGTGTGGCAGAGATCACAACGGTCTCAAGCTGCTGCTAATGCTTTACTGGTAGTTATAACCCCAGCGGGAATGTTTCTGTCACGCTTCTCACTCGTCAATACTGTCATTTTAATTACTTCTTCTGTTTACATGGCGTGTTGCCTTTTGAGGCAGGGTTACCCTCTGCTTAACGCTCTACTGTTGCCATGGTCCCAAGAGAAATATCTCAAATAACTTTCAGAGTGTCATAAAAGACAATGCAGACATTCATGTTCACCTGAGAGGGATTTGTCAGAGCGACAGCGGGAACTGACGGAGAAAGAAATCGTTCGTGTGGAGACCGTCAAATTGAGAGCGGAACACGAAAAGATTGAGCTGGAGAAGGAGAAATTGAGACTCTTCTTAATGCCCTTTCATTGCTAAACATGTAAACAAGACGCCCTGCCGTCGTTAATATCCTTCTTGCCTGTTTTACGTTACTATGGATACGAGTCTGTCTTTCTGATTTACGCCTGCTCCGTACTAGGCGTAAAAGTTACACCCGGGCGCAACGCATACAGGGCTTGAGTCTAAGTGGTGCACGAGTCATAACTTTAGTTTGGTCTTAACCTTCGGTTCTACGTCGGACGTAGAGTTACGCCCAGCTTACGCCCAGCTGGTGCACTCCACTCCCGAAGAATAACCTCATTGCGTAACATTCACCTGGTGCTTTTATTGAAAGCAGGCCACAATAAGTGCACTCAAACTCAAAATAACAAGAATCCCGCAGGTACGTTCGCTTTTCGTTACACGCGACTGAAAGTGCTACTGCGTTGGTTTCAAATGAGCTAAACATCTCAAATGCTAGAATGAAAGTCCAAGTATGCTTGTCCTACCGTTCAGTAGCAGTAGCACATGTGAGGAGTACATTCATGGAGCATGCACATATGCTACACAGACCCATATTCCCAAGAGAAAATCATATTGGATGACTACTGCAGCTCACAAGTTGCATTCAATACAAAAGTCCAATACCAACCCTAATAAGAAGTGTGTCCTTAAGGTGGTGAGGTGGAGGGTGGAGATTGGGGTATTAGAGAATCAAATGTCATGATCTACAAAGTGTTTCAGCAGAATATCATCCAATAGTTCTCCATTGTAATCAATACAGCTGCCCGAAATTAATTTCATGACGATCCAATTCACAATAAAGTTCTTGAGTCTTTTCACCCAAAAAGACATCCGTTAATCCCTTGGTGATGTTAGGAGAAAGGGTCACTGTGTGGGAGTGATGAGTATCTCTCCTAAATTAAATGTTAAAGTGTTGACTTGACGAAGCCACTAGAAGAAAGAAAAGACGTTAGTAATCTCTACAGGCTCTAAAAGGTAATCAATTCAGCCGAGCATTGGTCATCCGAGAGGTCTCCGTTTCATGACAATATAGTTGTTGACTATTTTCACCCAAAACCACACTTTGTTAAACCCAGAGACAAAGACAGAGTATCACCAAAGGCAGCATGCTTCATTGTGTGGGAGTGATGGATGTTTGAACAAAATATCATGAATATTAATGGTAATAACAGCGGGGAATTTTAAGTCGGGAACAAAGTGGTTGACTGACCAACCTTGCCTCCTTTGTGGATGACAATAGCATATCACCAAAATGAACGGGCCACCGCACTACAGAGCTATTGGTGACAACGCTAATGTTCACTGTGGCATTAACACAAGTGATTTAATTCACTGCTCTCTAAGACACTTGAACCACAAGGGCAATGGATAGTAAATCAATGCACTGGCTCAACTAGTAAATACTGACTGAAGTATTCTGCATTACAATGAAGGCACAGAGTGATAACTGCTTTGTACCGCTCTGTATATCAATCAATAGTCCTCCAATAATGAAGTCCCACCTCTCCGCCCATGATTTAAGAGAAAGATTGCTAACCAGCCTCGTGCACAACATCAGTTATTTGTGTTTTTAGGTACCATTTGGGTGATTCTGTTCTGCTGAAAGGACCAATAATCCATTTTGACTGAGATAAAGCACAAAAAGGCTCCCGATTGAGATCCATGCTGTTATGTCAAACATAAAGCTCCATTAGGCGAGAGCGCTTTGTATGTAAGATATCAGGGTGTCTATACAGAAGAGACGAGTCAGCGCTTTCCTGCCTCTCGGTTATTAATTTCACACTTCACTTCTTCACTTCACTTAGCTGTGATTTCTGTCGGGCTAATGTGGCAGAGCCCAGTCGGGACTGTTATTGTTACCGGGCCTGTAACCACACACTCACACACACACACACACACACACACACACACACACACACACACACACAACACACACACACACACACAACACACACACACACACACACACACACACACACACACACACACACAACACACACACACACACACACACACACACACACACACACACACACACACACACACACGCACGCACACACACACACACACACACACACACACACACACACACACACACACACACACACACACACACACACACTCACACACACACACACACACACACACACACACACACACACACACTCACTCAGTATAATGAGCAGTGGCGCAGCAGGGGATGGTTGTAATTATCCTACACAGAAAACACACACACACACACACACACACACACACACACACACACACACACACGTGCACACACACACACACACACACACACACACACACACACACACACACACACACACACACACACAGTCAAACTGCCACATACTCAAAGACAAACAGAAACTGGAGAGGTACAGTGATCAGATACTTTTGTTAGACTGACGCAGAAGTGAATAGGTTTACTCGAAGGGATTTTCCATTTAAATTAGTTGAAAATAAGCTCCGTGACAAACACACGTTTATGATACTTACACATTCTGTTCAGCAGGCTAATCTCCACGTATTAACACACCTTTATGATACTGAAGTGTAAATATATTCCCTAGAACTAAGACGCCAACATTAGGCTTTAAAGGAACTCCATCGCTAAGCTAAAGGCGGCTAATGTTCAGCGAGATGATGATGTTTAGTAATCCTATTTAGCAGGGTTGCCAACTTTGGGTACCTGGCTGGAGTGAGATTTTGGTATCATGGGTTTAATTACACATATGCACACGAAATACTATCGTGTCAGTAGCGGGACCTTAGCATATATATAGGATATACAAATACACAAAATTGGACACAGACTATAAAGGGCACAAAGTTTCATTCACTAATGAAAGTCAAACACATGTTTTATTGTGTGTCGCGATAAGCAATTAATTGACTTATCGTAGGATAAATAAAAATGAACTCCATGACTTTTCTGACCTCGATACATTTCCATTTACATGAGGATGTGACTAGCAGTTTGAAAGGATGTACTTGAATTATTATTATATATTATCATTATGTCAGTGGTCTAAAATGGTCACACAACGGTGCCGACAATATTATCGTTTATAGCAATAATTTCCGGGAAAATGTATCCAACAAAACTAATTATCGTGAGAGGCCTATGAAACACACACACACACAAATCTACAGACTTACTCCAAACTGCCAAACATATTAATTAACACACTCTCACTCTCATACTCTTTGACTCTATTTTGGCCTAGTTGAACAATAAGCAGCAGACTTTTACTTGTTATCATTTCTACTGGATCTTAGATCTGAGCATGCGCAATACGGGTCGGCAGTGGCGGCCACGGAGTATTTTTGTTGGATAATCTATGGTCGGGCCGGCTAATACTCAAGTCAGTATTTGCAATGTAATTACACGCTCCCCTTGACAGTGAAATGCCACGCGTGAGGTTTAGATTATTTCCCTGTCTCAATCCAAATTGAACTGTATCAAATAAAAAGGCACATTTGTCTTGTAATAAATAAAAAGTGCGACCTGGAGTCAATCCTGCAATTTCCCCACAAGTGAAAGAGTTGACTTGCTGAAAACCCAACCCCTAGGGGGGGTCTGGGGGGATTCTCCCCCAGGAGAATTTTTGAAATACTAACATAAAATACACATTCTGGTACTCTCTTGAGAAGATAAATAAATACATTACTCCACGACATATTTAAAAAAATTAATGCCATTTTAGTTTTGTGTTACTTTGTTCTGAAAGCTGAACCTGCTGCTCCTCAAGAGGGAAGAGGGAAGAGGCTGTGAATGACTTTACATTGTGGATAAGGGTGGATAGCCCCCATTGTTCTGTGTGTCAAAATGAAAGACAGCCCACACACCTATCAATCATCAAACCGTGAGGTCTTATTTCAAAGATGTTCTATTGAGAAGACGATCACTACGTGACAAAAGTTTTCAAAACAGTTTCTAGTCTTCGGTATTCTTGTTTTGGCGTGAGAATAGTTTGGGCAGCGTGAGAGCGTGAGATTGAGAATGAAAGCGTGTGTCACACGCCAGATGCGTGAGAGTTGGCAACCCTGTATTTAGACACCTGTTCGCAACTGCTGTTTTCAAGACATGAACAAGCTTCCGACATTCAGCAGTGGAGTATTTACTGACGTATTTTATGTAGTAGAACAAAACGTGAAGATCTCTTAAAGGTGGGGTAGGTAAGTTTGAGAAACCGGCTCTAGATACACTTTTTGTTATATTCCATGGAATGCTCTTAACATCCCGATAGCAATGAAGTGCTTTGACAAAAATCTGTGGAAGCCGTGGCGCTGTAAAAAGCACGACCAATCATCTGAGCCGGGCCGGCTAAAGTAACTGGACGGCCTACCTGCCTGTCAGCCTTCCATCGGGGCACAAACTTACCTCGTGCCCTCATTGGTCATGTGCGTGTTCGTGTGTGTTGGAGGAGGGGCTCTGTGAGGAAGGGGCAGATTTGTTCCGGTTGTGTATTTTCAAATTCTAGCGATCTCGAGCCGGTTTCTCAAACGTACCTACCCCACCTTTAAGCTAGTGTTAATTAACCACAGACCTTATTTCAAGAGGTTTCCTACTTTTCAAAGCAAGAAACAATTGTTAAAACCTTAACTTGAACTATAAACTCAGATTTCAAGCCGCAGTTTGGGATGATAAAGACAGAGAAAAACCCAGTGATTTGATTAAGTAGGTTTTTGTTTCTTACTGATCTAGCTCAGCTTGAAGAATGATTTTGTATTTCTTTCCCTCTTCACCTTTTATATCTCCTTTCGTCAACGGGGCTCTTTTGCCTTTTAGAGTTTCCGCAGTTAACATTTCCCGGTTGTTCCTCTATCTGGGGATAGATACTGTAAGATATGGCCTTTGAAAAGAACAAATGTAGACATTAAGGGCTTTTATTTTGAAAGGTAAGTACGGAATAAGTGTATCTATAATGCTCTGCAGGTTAAATGTGGGAGCCGTAACACTACTGTTTTCTCGGTTCGGACAGCAAAGCGCACGTTATCATTTTATAGGCACAACTAAAGCGTTCTCTTTTCCCTTCGTAAATCAAGCCTTCAATTTCCCAGGAGATCGTACCCAGTGGAGAGACAACATTGCATAGTGAGAGCGAGGCTTAAGGGGAATACATTTAAACGCCCATGGTGTCATTACTCTACAGCCATTACATTGTTCCATCAACATTTACTTCATACTGATAAACAAAACACAACTTTAAACGGCTGACAAACCAGTGGGTGAAGGTGACACACACACACACACACACACACACACACACACACACACACACACACACACACACACACACACACACACACACACACACACACACACACACACACACACACACACACACACACACACACAGTTGTCTACCCGAGGTATGTGATTTGTCAGGGAGGAAATTCCAGGCCGACCTACTTGATGGCAGATGAAACACAATCAGTGACCAGACCACAACACACCTGATAAATGAGGGGGGCTATTGAGTCGGTATTGACTTGCTAAGGCCTTATGTTCACTGACACACACACACACACACACACACACACACACACACACACACACACACACACACACACACACACACACACACACACACACACACACACACACACACACACACACACACACACACACACACACACACACACACACACACACACACACACACACACACACACACACACACACAACATGTAATGCATAACAATCAGCTCTGAAACAAAGGCAGGGAGGAGAGGTGTTGGATAGCACAGTGTGTGTGTGTGTGTGTGTGTGTGTGTGTGTGTGTGTGTGTGTGTGTGTGTGTGTGTGTGTGTGTGTGTGTGTGTGTGTGTGTGTCACCTTCTTGAAAATCTAATAATAAAGACAGTGTTTTCATTATTACGCTTCACACACACACACACACACACACACACACACACACAGACACACACACACACACACACACACACACACACACACACACACACACACACACACACACACACACACACACACACACACACACTAATAATTACGTTCATGTTCACTTGTGAGCAGGTGTTCCTTTTCATATTTCCCCCTGAGTGACGCCTGCACTCGGTTCTGCTTACAGCTATAGTATTACGTATGCTAATGTGTTCGCTGTGTGTGAGCTAGTTATGAGCCGTTGATGGAGTGAACCAAGGTTACACACTGCCCTGTACATTAGCGCCTGTTCTGCTGTGTGTGTGTGTGTGTGTGTGTGTGTGTGTGTGTGTGTGTGTGTGTGTGTGTGTGTGTGTGTGTGTGTGTGTGTGTGTGTGTGTGTGTGTGTGTGTGTGTGTGTGTGTGTGTGTGTGTGTGTGTGTGTGTGTGTGTGTGTGTGTGTGTGTGTGTGTGTGTGTGTGTGTGTGTGTGTGTGTGTGTGTGTGTGTGTGTGTGTGTGTGTGTGTGTGTGTGTGTGGCCTGGAGGGAAACACTACGTGCCCCCTGTGTTTCTGTGACTTGGTAACACGGCACAGGACTTGAAGTCTAAGTGAGTGGAGAGTGAAACAATTCATGATGGTGTGGTTTATAACATCTGTAAAATGTGGTACGTTGGGTGGAGATAACCCTCTTCTTATGCCATACAAAAAACTTGAATGAAAAGGACAAATGCAAAGCTTGAAAAAGTACAATTGTGGCTAATTTGTTTTGATAAATTGAGTTTATGACTTTTGATTTGATCGTTCGTTGGAAGCATGGTGTCCGCTCGAGTTCTGCATCAAGAAATAAGAAAAACAGATATCTTGTCACTTTGTAACAATCTGCTTCTATTGGCTAGCGCTCCAACACATTGTGCGTGATAGGCTAAGGGGCGGGACATCTCTAAGCTGTTAACCAATCACAACAGAGCCTGCCAGCTAACCAATCAGAGCAGACTGGGCTCTGGTTTCAGACAGAGGGTGAAAAGAGGAGCTGCAGCACAGGCAGTATGAGAGAAATAGAGAGCTTTTTGAACATTAAAGCACGGAGACATGTCCCAGGAGATGCAGGAAATAATAATATGAACCAGACAATTTGCACAATATGTCCTCTTTACATTACTCCACAAGTCTGGAGAAAATAAATGTGGTTTTCAATTTTGTTGACAGACTTTCCTTCATTTCTTAAAAAGAAAAATCCTTTGAATTTAGAAATTATTCGTTTTGATAATTAGTTGATGTGATTAGACGTGTTTAGATTACGATAGTATCATGTTGACTGTTGTCTTATAGTATAGCTGTGTTTACATACTGTCTCCTTTCGTTAGTCTGTAGCACTTGGATAGTGAGGGTTGTTATTTTGGTTGTTAGTGTATATTTGTTTGCATTCAATTAGGCTCCCTTTTTAGAGTCCTCCCTTTGTCTGGGTGCTCAGTTAAACCCGCGCCCTCGTGGCCCTTTTGTTTGTTTCAAGGCGCTTGCCTTCCATTTTGTTATCCTGCTATATAATAAACTCCTTATCATTATTTACCATTTCCAACTGGTGTGTGTTGCATGTCCTCATCCCCTGGTGGGGACGTAGCAGACACCTTACAAATATGTTAGGGATGCTCTATAGACTAATAAATATGATGTTTGCAAATATAACAAATATATAATGTTGTTTTTTTAATTGTTCGCGTCTCTCTGGTTTCAGTGTTTTTCAGGTTTCATTCTCCTAAAAAGATAATATACTCCTCTCCTCCTCTCCTCCTCTCCTAACACCATTCGCCTCTGTCTCCCTCTCATTAGCAGAAAGGCTGGAACGACTCCCTGCGGCCGATGGACAGACAGGGAAACGTGAAGGTAGGACTCTCTGATGTTCCCATCCATCAGTTCTATGATCCTCCTCCCTGACTGACTGCTCGTCTTCTCTGACTCTCGTGTCCCTCTTCCCTCCACCGCCTCCTATCAGTCATCTTTAATAAGGTTCCTCTCCCATAAGGCTGATGGTAGATACAGGACATTTCCGGTCAGACTGTCACCTGCACAGTTTTCAATCATTCCTTATGTGAGGAAGGTCTGATGTGTGTGCAAAGTGTTTTTCAACACTAGTCATATTCAAAATGGCCTCTTGGTTAATATTAAGCTGTCTTTGCTCTTTGCTTGCTGTAACAAGTGCAAATGTCTTATTATAAACAATTATTCAAGTCCCATTGAGAATGGAAAACGTATCATCCAATGGAGCTGCTGAAGACACGGGCAACTGGCACACATGCAAACCTTTGAACATGTAAAACTGCTTTTACGATGACACCCACATAAACTTTAAAACATGCAATATCAGCTGTATGCAAAGCACGACAAGGGGAACAGACCAAAGACGGACTGATGAATTCATTGGAAGAGTCGGAAGAAGGTCAATGAAGGCCACATAACTTTGATTATGTATATGCGATCCATCCCTTTGCCTTCTTTCCTTGTATAAAGGGGAAACAGTGCATTTTAAGTTCTCTATCCTTTCTTGATGCCCTCGGTAGTTGCCTTATGCAACCCCCCAAGCAAAACAGTTTTTCATGCATTTCATTTTGATATTCAGGTATTTAGTGCTTCCATAAAACGTCTTTTTTTAGAGCTGTAGATCCTTAATACAAATTACTATTAAACTATTTGCCTCTTTTTGTCCACTAAATGTAAATAGTTAGTATTACTGTAGGTTATGCCTCAAGTCACAGTCGCGCTTCTATTGGCTGGCGCTCCAACACATTGTACGTGATAAGGCTAAGGGGCGGGACATCTCTAAGCGGTTGACCAATCACAACAGAGCCGGCCAGCTAACCAATCAGAGCAGACTGGGCTCCGGTTTCAGACAGAGGTGCTGCAGCACAGGCAGTAGACACTAAATACTAATATGAACCTGAAAATGAGCAGAAAAGAGCCCCTTTAACATTTTCACAGTACATGAAAGTTAAAGGTAATATTTTGGTCACTTTCAGTTACAAAAAACGAAGATGGAGATATAAAAAATGCCGAAACTCAGTAGACTACAAACCAATGGGTGACGCAGGTTAACTAAATCCACTTCTCCAGTATTCTTTATTGACTAATCTGCTTTGCTCCTCCCCTCCTCAGGTCAGAGGACGAAGAGCCTCTCAGCTCCCACTAGACAGACCACAAAACTCCCAGGAGCCTTTGCAACAACTCGGGTCGGTCCGCAAGAATCAAAGGAGGAAAGGTAAACAGAGACATGAATACACACATGTTTTATTATTCAATTGGTGCTTTTACTTCCTTTTATCTCCCACATGAGTTACTTCCTTTTCTCTTCGCTCTCTTTGAGGCTTTGAGCTGCTGTCAGACAGGAATCCTCTTGTTCATGTCTTTTCTTTCATATCATCTCTTTTCATTACTTCAAGCCTCGCTTTATCCCTTCTCTTGTCTTCCCACGTTTTTGCCTCTAATATCTCCGTCTCATTTCTCCCCGTCTCATTTAGCTTCAGCTGATGTTCCTCTTCCTTATCACCTTTCCATATCTCATCTTTCCCCCTCTTATCTCCTGACATTTCCTCTCCTCGTTTCCTCTCATCTTATTTCATATCTAAAATCACTTTTACCGTCTTTTCTGATGTAACTGCAGCGTTTAATCATTCCCGCTTTTCTATTTCAATATCAGTCATATCCATTACGTTACATGACATTACATGTTAGATGCTTTTATCCAAAGCGACTCACACACTCATCACTGTGGACGATCCCCACTGGAGCAATTTGGGGCGAAGTGTCTCAGGGACACACCGACATGCTGACTGCAGTGGGACTCGAACATGCTATCACCTGATTTGAAGTTCAGCGCACTACCCACTGAGCCGCAGCCACAGCACATGCCAACATTCTCCTTTTCCTCTTCCAGCTGCCAACATACAACATGCCATAAATACAGATTTGCATTTATCTCATTTGATGTTAAAGGCAGCGAGCATGTTGGTCCTCTGTGGGTATAAGGCCTCATCGGATTCAGGTGTTTCAAACACATTTATTTAGATATATTTTTGGATTTAATTTGTTTACATATTTATACTTTTTTCTATTTTTACAGTTAATTTGATTTGGATTTTTTGTTTGTCTTTAGAACTCAATTGAAGCATGTTGGTCCCTTGTGGGTATTAGGTGTCAAATTACACATTTAATATATTTTACTTCCTATATCTGATTCAGGTGTTTCTTATTTCCTCACATTTAATGCACTTCCAAATCTATTTAGATTAATTTTTTGTCAGTTAATTTGGTTTGTATTTTTAGTTGTTGGTACTTTTGTCTTTAGAACTGAATTGAACAGTTTCCCAATGTCTGGAAACCATGGAAACGTTCAACTGTATCTTTATAAAGTTTCAATGTTAACACTGTTCAGTTCTGTGTGTTGTTAACTCCTCCTCCTCCTCCTCCTCCTCCTCCTCCTCCTCCTCCTCCTCCTCCTCCTCCTCCTCCTCCTCCTCCTCCTCCTCCTCCTCCTCCTCCTCCTCCTCCTCCTCCTCCCAGGTACGTTGGTGTGCAGCAGTAATGGGACCGGTGGCAGCAGCTCCATCTACTCGGTTGCCATGGTGTCGATCCCTGACTGCGTGGACAACGCGACGCAGACGGACATCAGTTTCGTGAACATCGTTCCTCCGGGGAGAAGCAGAGGTCACCACCATCCCCACCACCGCTGCTCCTCCCCTCCCCCCCCTTCCCCGTCTCCCCCCGCGCCTCACCTCGAAGCACCGTACGGCATCAACGAGTTGTGAGTCCTGACCTTTTGTCTTTTAGGGCGTCCAGAATAACACAATAAAGTCTCTGGACAGAAAAATCAATGCTGTCAGATGATATGATGAAGATTGATTTCCCTTTCTCTCCCCTCAGCTGTGTGTTTGAGTACAACGACCCCGACGACTACTTTGACGTCTCCAACCACGAGGTGGACAGACCGGACGACCTGGAGTACGAGGTGAGAGATCTGCTGTTGTTTAGAGAAATCCCCCAGGACGCGTTGAAGCACATAGCGTCCAGAACTGTGGTGAAAGATTTCTGTTCGAGTCCGTGAGGTCATTTGGGCCAAAAATACTTTTTCCCATTGACTTGACATCGGGAGAGTGATGTCTGTAAATCAGAGTTTATTTTTTTGAGGTAAATAAACGACCCAGTAGGAACACTTTTATAGCCTCTTTTCACACAGCCAAGCAACCTTTCTCTTTTGGTTTATACCCTAACCCTTTACTTCCTTTCCACTTTCCATTGCATTTACACACACATCCTTAAGTGGTGTTAACACAACGTGTAAGTATCATGAATGTGTGTTGGCCACTGGGCTTATTTTCTGCAATAATTCTAAAATCCAATACAATTAAAACATACTTTTTGTCGCGAGGACACCTTGCAATTCCACCTACTGAGTCGGCCTACAACAATCGGGCGACCCGCACGACTATTACCAGAAACCGAAATAGCACCAATGAATTCAGAGTGGCTCTCAGCCATGTTTTCAAGTAGAGCCCCTTGTAATAAACTTTAATACCTCAAGGTCACCCTCCCTCTGAAAAGCGTACTACCCCCATCTGCAAAGTGATTCAGCCTGATGAATTCGTCTGGAATACAAACCAAAGCAGCTCCGCCAGCTGTGGTTCTTCACTATTGCCGAACAACACTGGTTACAATGAGTGCAATCAACCAAGAGGACATGAATTCAGAACAGCAAGATTCCTGCAACAGATAAAAGCATTGAGATCAAATCTCATTTTCATGCTGACCTGGCCAAGAAGGCAGCAACGTTACGCATAACACAAACATATAAAATACAGAGAACATAACTAAGAAAACAAAAGACGAAAAGCAGTCACTACATGGAGCACATTAGGACAGTAAGAAAGGTACTACTTATTACTGCAAGAGCAGCTGGTGGTAAGGACTTCAGACAACTTCAATTTAAAACATGCTATAGGGACAAGTGCCGTCAGTTTGAGGCGTGATTGAAGGTCATTCCAAGACCAAGGACCATAATAATAAATAAAAATGTAAATGAACTAAACCTTTAGTCAGAAAACAGACATGCTCAGAGAAGAACGTTTTGTATTTCTAAATGTAGTTTGAGGGATCTCTCATTTAACACTAGAACCGCCAACGGGTACATTTCACCCGCAGCTGTTTTTTGATTGTATGTAACTTTTTTTCAATAACATATTAAAGTCTCCCAGTCCGTGACTTTTCCTGAAAGTGTGGGTAATATTTACCCCATAGAAAATGCAGCGTAAACAATACGTGTTGCTATAGCAACGCCTTTTGTCTACTGCGGTTCCTTATAGATTGAGAGAGAGATAGATAGATAGATAGATAGATAGATAGATAGATAGATAGATAGATATAGATAGTGTAACATCTTGGAGAATACAAGATCTTGGATGACTGAGCTCACGTTGAGGACGTAATGCATGTGTGCAGGTTACGTGCCAGTTGAATACAAATGGACACTCTGAATGAGAGAAGTAGTCCGCGTTGTCTGTTTGTGTAGACAATTATATGTCCATAGAACAGAACATTACAGATAGATCTATAGATAGTTATAGATGGATAGAGAGAGAGATAGAGAGATGTGTACCTAAACATAACACAAGTCTAACACCAAGCGTTTAAATCAGCATTCTTAGCGATATTTCATACTTCATGCTATCTGCACAAACTATATCATATGAAAAGCTGAGAGTCCACAGATTCTATTGGTATACGTTTCATCCCTGTGCGATCAAAACTCACTGTTCTGTATGATAAATAAAATAACATTGTACCTTGAAAATCAATAGCGGGTACATTTTACCCGTTGGCGGTTTTAGGTATACAGCAACGTCTGACGGTTCTAGTGTTAAAGCAAGAGAGGGACTTCAGTATCTTACATAAATCCATGCAGAAATGAACAGCATGACACAAAAAGGGGTCCAGGCTGCTTGAAAGCGCTCCATCCAGCTCATTCATTTGATGGAGCAGATGTTTAAAAGCTGATCGATCCAGCTGTCCTCACTGGCTGGGATAAATCAATCTCTGCCCAACGGAGACCCAACGCTTCCTTTTCAGATGTATTTTCACACTACTGATTCGCACCTTGTACTTGCTGGTTCCTTCTCCATGGCAACTGCGGCCGAGGCTCATGGGTATTGCAGTATTTAGACCGCCACGCCAAATTCACAGGAACAAAACCCATAACACAAACCTTTAAGATTGTTACTCTCGAGAGAAAACGTGTTTATTTCTCTGAAGATGTTATTTTAATACAGAATGGAGCTCCTGTTTACATTGCATCTTTTTTTAAACAATACATCTTTTAGTTTGCCAAGATCAATATCAAAATATGTTTATTTCAGGACAGACACTCCGCAATAATGCCACGTAGCACGAGAGGTGCAGAGGTTCCCAGTTTAAAAACCAAATGATAAAATATGAACATTAATTAATAATTAATAATTAATTGCCGTTCATGTTGATACTTCTTGTAGATTTTAATGGTGACTTTAGATTAATTTAGAGAAAGCAAACATTGTCAAATAATCTCCTTTTGTGACTTAGGAAGATCATTCCTTTCATTATTTTAATATACCAGTCTTTCTTTCTTTTTTAATTTAAAAAAGTTCCGTTCTTCTACACCGAAGTGATCAGCAAACGTTCAACGGTGAATATCAATAAAAACGTGACTTTTATGCCTTTTTTAACCTTTAAGTGTTCAGTTACTTGTTTTAGGGTAAATTCACAGCATTGCTTTTACTTAGGAGACAATATTTTGATAAAGGAAAGAAGGAAAAGAAGTGGGTGGACAGAGGATGAGTGTGAAGAGGAGATTATAAAAGGAAGGGAAGGACATGATGTGGAAAGAAATGCAAAGCAGAGAGTGGACGAGGTGTGACAAAAGAATGGAAGAAAAGTATAAAGAGATTTATGATTAAGTGTGACAATGAATAAAGTGCTGTATGAAAAAGATGTCGGGTGATAGGAAAGAAAGAGGAGGAAATGAAGGACAACACGGAGAAAGAGCTGAGAGACCTTTGAGGACGGAAAAGGAAAACATGGCCATATGATCACCTGCATGTGTGTGAGAATGGCCCTGACTCCATGTCAGCCCAGATCGAAACTCCTGGCAGACAAGCTCCAGCTCACTTCTCTCACTAACAGAACAAAGTGAGTGAGGGTCTGCAATATAAGAGGGAAAGAAAGAGAAACTTTAAAACTGTTCAATTGTTATGATGTGTAAAGACTGATATGTTCTACAATCGTCTGAAACTGTTCATGATGTGAAACGGTTAACAAAGAGAAACTCAAGCTGCTGCTACACTTTATTTTAAGATGCACATATTTTCAAAAGCTATTTTATTTATTTTCTCTATTTTATTTGTAAAGGCAGCCCGAGAGGAACATTACACATATCCACAGTATTTACTGTGTATCTGTAGAGTTCAATGTTCATTGACAATAAATATTGTTGTTTATGAATTGTACTTTCTTTATTTGATTGGCAGTCAGTTGTTGATTACATGCAGACGTTGATAAAGCTACTTCAATATATATCTCACTAATTCATAAAGCAACTTAGACATGTTGATGTTCCGGACCTTTGCACGGGGACATTTTCTCTAACTGGACCTCGTTGAATGTTAGTTGAATACCCCTGCTCCATGTGCTCGTTCTGCGAAACCCACAGCCTTCAGACGTGTTGAAACAAAACGACTTCTCCCAGCTGTCACGTCTGGTGCAGATCATCAGGGTGAGTGATGTCAGCCAGTCTCAACCTTCAACAGAGGCTCGTACACGACGAGTTCAGTTTACACAGACCTAATGGAGCGCTGGGTTTCGCTGAATGGCACTTTTCCCTCCGTCCTTGCTCCATTGATTCTCTGCTGTTTGACACAAAATGCCAGTTTGGTCATTAGAGAAGTCAGTAAAGTGGAAACAGTTTTGTTCTTTCGGTTTTTATTCCTAAGAGACTTCCTGTTCTCTGTAAATCACCTCCTCCTCTTCCTCACTCTTCCTCATTCTTCCCTCCATCCCCCCTCATTACTTTCCCTAATCTCCACCATCATTATATCCCTCCTAAATTACTTCCTAATGTCCTACTCTCTTTTATTCCTTGGATTACATCCTTCATTTCCTCCTTAAATCACCGCTATGCCCTCCGGCCGAAACCAGATGCTCCAATGATAATCGTGACCAAATAATCACGTGATGGTTTCATATCTTTAATTTTTCGAGACGGTATCTTTTTGTCAAGTTTGCGAAAAACCAAAGGACCCGCTTATCCTACAAAAAGACTTTCAAAACAGATATATTGTTTCCACCAACTTAACATCTTTTAATATCTTAAAGTATCTGCTCGTGTGATATTTTAACCAAATATTTTTCGATTTTGTATCGAATGTCCAGAAACACGAGCGATCAGAGCACCAGTTCAAGCCCTTAGAGTGCTGAACCTGTTTAAGCAACAAAACTACTCAAACTACTTCAAATAAGTTTGTTTCAAAAGGAACCAATCATAGCAAACAGGAGGGGGGGACTTAAGAGACAGGCACTAAAACAGCTGCTCTGATTGGTTAGCTGGCCGGCTCTGTTGTGATTGGTCAACCGCTTAGAGATGTCCGACCCCAATGTGTTGGACCGCTAGCCATTAGAAGCACAAGTGTTACATCGTGATGTCATGTTACCGAATTCAACACAGGGATGTTAGCCTTTGCAGACCATTGACATGCACAACAACCTATAGGACCCTACAGGAAAGGGAAAACCCACCAAAAACACCAACGAAAAGGTCTCTTTAAGTACGACCAATTCTACAAAAAACCATATCGATCATCCTTATCAATATCAGGACAGAACATCTTCACATCTTCCATCAGAGACCCTGGTATTCTCTTGGTTGATTGTACTTATAGTCGGTCACTGTGGATACAAGTGTCAGCTAACTTGCACTGTGAGAAGTCATGTTGTCAGCGAGCGTTCACCATCGCCTTTCTCCTGAAGCGCACTTATTGACTTCCATGTTTGAAGCCCTTAATAAACCACTCTGTACTAACTAGGAGGTGGAGCTGTACAAGTCCAGCCAGCAGGAGAAGCTCGGGCTGACCGTCTGCTACAGGACGGACGACGAGGAGGACCTTGGGATTTACGTTGGAGAGGTGAGTCATCGTCATTTACCCTCAACTGACTCGTTTAGCCTTTCACTCACTGATTTCTCACTTGTTTGGAAAACATGTTTGCATTGATACAGCTCATAGCAGGTGATACGACTCAATTTCTTATATCTTTTTATTCTAAAATGTACAACATGCATCCATTAATCACTTTATTCATTATTACATTACATTACATGTTAGACGCTTTTATCCAAAGTGACTTACATACTCAATACTGTGGGCAATCCCCACAGGAGCAATTTGGGGTGAAGTGTCTTGCCCAGGGACACAACGACATGCTGACTGCAGTGGGGTTTGAACCTGTGACCCCCTGATCCGAACACCAAGGCTCTATCCACTGCGCCACACGCCTCCGTTATTATCCTTTGAATCATTCATTCGACCCATTACTCTTTCTGTAGATTCATCCATCATTCATTTATCCGTTTCCTAATTCATGAGTTCATTTATTTATCGATGTATTTCCTACCTGATTTGTTTATATTAATCCTTCTCTACTTTAATTTTAGGTAAATCCAAACAGCATAGCAGCAAAGAACGGACGCATCAGAGAGGGGGATCGAATCCTACAGGTAGGCCCTATACTACACATTTACTTTTAATCAAATTCCCATGAAATACAAGATTTTACTGAAGTTTTAAGTGTATTTTAACTTGTGAATCGCACTGGGAATATGTTAAAGTCTGAGAAACATCTCCGAGTCTAATGCAACAAAAAACAAAAAAACTAATTGTAAATAAATCCTGAAATCTAATATTATTTATCAAACCTTTGTTAGTTACAAAATGAACTATTACCAGAACATTAGCATTATAGTTTTTATTATATTATGATAAGTTAGAGTTACTTGTGCTGTAGATAAACTCAGAGGTCAAACCGTTTTTATTTTAACAACAATTACTCCTTTTTAGCTTCTCCCTCATGATAAACTTTAGACATTAAGTTATTTTAAGTCATCGAAGTTAATTCAAGCCAATAACTGATGAAATAAATATCAAAAGTCGACCTTCAGGGTAAACTAGAGTTTCCTGCGGGCTGATAATACAAACTTGTCCTCTGCTTAATGATCTGGCTCGATCGGGGTTAGACACAGTTTCAATCAAACTATGTAAATGTATAGCTGGGACCCCCGGGGACACTTTCAACCAATCAGAGAGAGCCGTCAGCAGCCCAGTTACTGCTGTCCTAAAAATAGACAGAGAGAGAGAGAGAGAGACACTCTGTTCCCACCCCACCGCTCAGCTCTGTCTGTCACACTATAGAAAGATATGATCACATTGTTATCTGGGTTAGAAAATATCCAGCATTCAATATTTCTATCAACTTGCCGCATTGATCCAGTCTATATTCACACACCTCACATGCTGACAAGGGGGGGGGGGCTTTACTGATGTCAACTTAAAGGGGACATATTCTGCTGATGTTCAGGTGTATATCAGTATGTCGTGTCTCTACTTTAAAGAGTCCTCTCCTGCTGATGTTCAGGTATATATCAGTATGTAGTGTCTCTACTTTAAAGAGTCCTCTCCTGCTGATGTTCAGGTGTATATCAGTGTGTAGTTTCTCTACTTTAAAGAGTCCTCTCCTGCTGATGTTCAGGTGTATATCAGTGTGTAGTGTCTGTACTTTAAAGAGTCCTCTCCTGCTGATGTTCAGGTGTATATTAGTATGTAGTGTCTCTACTTTAAAGAGTCCTCTCTGCTGATGTTCAGGTGTATATCAGTGTGTAGTGTCTGTACTTTAAAGAGTCCTCTCCTGCTGATGTTCAGGTGTATATCAGTATGGAGTGTCTCTACTTTAAAGAGTCCTCTCCTGCTGATGTTCAGGTGTATATCAGTATGTAGTGTCTCTACTTTAAAGAGTCCTCTCCTGCTGATGTTCAGGTGTATATCAGTATGTAGTGTCTCTACTTTAAAGAGTCCTCTCCTGCTGATGTTCAGGTGTATATCAGTATGTAGTGTCTCTACTTTAAAGAGTCCTATCCTGCTGATGTTCAGGTGTATATCAGTGTGTAGTGTCTCTACTTTAAAGAGTCCTCTCCTGCTGATGTTCAGGTGTATATCAGTGTGTAGTGTCTGTACTTTAAAGAGTCCTCTCCTGCTGATGTTCAGGTGTATATCAGTATGTAGTGTCTCTACTTTAAAGAGTCCTCTCCTGCTGGTGTTCAAGTGTATATCAGTGTGTAGTGTCTGTACTTTAAAGAGTCCTCTCCTGCTGATGTTCAGGTGTATATCAGTATGTAGTGTCTCTACTTTAAAGAGTCCTCTCCTGCTGGTGTTCAAGTGTATATCAGTATGTAGTGTCTCTACTTTAAAGAGTCCTCTCCTGCTGATGTTCAGGTGTATATCAGTATGTAGTGTCTCTACTTTAAAGAGTCCTCTCCTGCTGATGGTCAGGTGTATATCAGTATGTAGTGTCTCTACTTTAAAGAGTCCTCTCCTGCTGATGTTCAGGTGTATATCAGTATGTAGTATCTCTACTTTAAAGAGTCCTCTCCTGCTGATGTTCAGGTGTATATCAGTATGGAGTGTCTCTACTTTAAAGAGTACTCTCCTGCTGATGTTCAGGTGTAAATCAGTATGTAGTGTCTCTACTTTAAAGAGTCCTCTCCTGCTGATGTTCAGGTGTATATCAGTATGGAGTGTCTCTACTTTAAAGAGTCCTCTCCTGCTGATGTTCAGGTGTATATCAGTATGTAGTGTCTCTACTTTAAAGAGTCCTCTCCTGCTGATGTTCAGGTGTATATCAGTATGTAGTGTCTCTACTTTAAAGAGTACTCTCCTGCTGATGTTCAGGTGTATATCAGTATGTAGTGTCTCTACTTTAAAGAGTCCTCTCCTGCTGATGTTCAGGTGTATATCAGTATGGAGTGTCTCTACTTTAAAGAGTACTCTCCTGCTGATGTTCAGGTGTATATCAGTATGTAGTGTCTCTACTTTAAAGAGTCCTCTCCTGCTGATGTTCAGGTGTATATCAGTATGTAGTGTCTCTACTTTAAAGAGTCCTCTCCTGCTGATGTTCAGGTGTATATCAGTATGTAGTGTCTCTACTTTAAAGAGTCCTCTCCTGCTGATGTTCAGGTGTATATCAGTATGGAGTGTCTCTACTTTAAAGAGTCCTCTCCTGCTGATGTTCAGGTGTATATCAGTATGTAGTGTCTCTACTTTAAAGAGTCCTCTCCTGCTGATGTTCAGGTGTATATCAGTATGTAGTGTCTCTACTTTAAAGAGTCCTCTCCTGCTGATGTTCAGGTGTATATCAGTATGGAGTGTCTCTACTTTAAAGAGTCCTCTCCTGCTGATGTTCAGGTGTATATCAGTATGTAGTGTCTCTACTTTAAAGAGTCCTCTCCTGCTGATGTTCAGGTGTATATCAGTATGTAGTGTCTCTACTGGGACATGTCTCCATGCTTTAATGTTCAAAAAGCTCTTTATTTCTCTCATACTGCCTCTGCTGCAGCACCTCTTTTCACCCTCTGTCTGAAACCAGAGCCCAGTCTGCTCTGATTGGTTTTCTGGCTGGCTCTGTTGTGATTGGTCAACGGCTAAGAGATGTCCCGCCCCTTAGCCTTTCACTACATCGTGTCGGAACGCTAGCCAATAGAAGCATGAGTGTTACATAGTGATGTCACTATGTTACTGAAGTTATATGACTGCCTCTTGGTCTTTTTGTAAAGAACTACCGATACATGTTCAGTCTTTTGTCAACGTGCACACAGATATCACACTTCAAAAGTTACTAAAAATAATTTAAAGTCTTCCAAATATATTTTTGATATAAAATGCTTTATAATAATAATAATTCCTTGCATTTATTATAGCGCTTTTTCCAGTGCTCAAAGCGCTTTACTATCAAATACCATTATTTGACAGTAAAGCATTTTATATTAGAATGCGATACTATATTATAATTAGGGTGGACAGGATCAAAAATCTCCCAAATGAAGCATGCAGAGCTTGAGGGATGCTATTTGGAAGAAACTTTATAAAAGGATGTGACAATAGAAACATTTAGGTACATTCATTGCTCATTTTCTTTATACTACCTATGTCCTTTTTGTTGGTCATTTTTCATTATGCAACATAACACAGATACATTTTAAGTTTGTATTTGGAGGATTGTGTTTCAAAGTGCCGTACATCACATCAGTTGTTCTTTGTAAGAGGAACCATCAGTGGGAGTTTAATTAGGACCTTGACCTTTCTTTATTTCCTGTTAAATCAATGTTTTCTTTCTGCTCTGAAGCGACACCCCCACATGTTGACGGCTCGCTCGGAGAGAGTTTGAAAAACGAGCGTGAATAAATTTACCTTTGTGACATTTCTGCACTCATTATCCTCTGACCCCCCGAATGAAGACCCCCATGGAAACTGTCAGGGAAAAAGGGGAAACGTGCTGGGATGTAACAAGAATAGACCAGCTGCACCTGGCATCGCCATGGTTACCGGGCAGGGGATGAATTGTTGTTCCCATGACAGCTGTCACCACGGTGATAAAAGCCGCTTGAACAGATGTGTGGTTTCTCCCTGCGAGAACATACCTGTCCCTACACACGTTATATTCACCCGTGACGACGTGTCGTGCATACATGGTTTATTATCTGAAATTTGCTTAAGGTTGCTACTGTATTGCAAGATACAATCTGGTTTTCAGCATTAATATCTTAATAAATACTGATATTTATATTTTGATGTTTACATTTGCATTATTATATATTGAAGTTCAATGTGCACATTTATACTTTTTTTTAAATAAAAAAATTAGCAACCATGGCATAATGTTCCCCTCTGAGATAAAGATATTATTGAACATTTTGAAGTTATGTAAGTAATTCATTGGGTAAAAAAGGAAAAAAGCAGTCGTTTAGGTGTCGTTTGTTTTGTAAAATAGAAAAAAAGTGACAACTCCACAGATTTCTGCCAGTGAAGGATTTTCATTTCTTATTCACCGTATTATTCGACTGCATAATTCCTGTCATCAGCTTTATCAACCTGTATTTACCAATACAATCTAGTTTTACTACTTCTTCAGGCGAGAAAGTAACAATTTAGATTTCAAGTATGTGATTACTTTACCCAAATAGCCCAATAAGAATTAGTTCACACAGCTATTAGCAGCGCTGAGGAGCTGCTGGTTGTGTAAAAGCCTCACATTGTATATGATCTGACTTTTACTGTGAATGAAAATAACCAATCTTTTCCCCGTCTAGATTAACGGAGTGGATATTCAGAACAGAGAGGAGGCCGTGGCCATTTTGACTCGAGAGGACAGCATCAACTTCTCCCTGCTGCTGGCCAGGCCGGACATAGAGGTGACGTTAGACAAAAAAACATTAAACCATCATCTCAAAAATCAATGCTCAGGTTTTACACACATAGAGACTGAAGTTACAGGTACAGGCTGCAAAGAGCGGACATCATTTTAGTGGAAATGAGCATGCAAGAGGGTTAAAGACACTAATAAGCTCTCCATAAAAAGACATTTCAAGTGCATTTTTGACATTAATAATCATTTTCTAAACTACTGCTGTGATACTTGACAGCTATTGACAACCGGATGTTACGTAACTCTGGAAAAAATAGAAAACAGGGGGTAATCGCGACGAGATACAGATCTTGATAATTTCAGAAAGTGCATCTCTCCTTTCTCTATCCATGTTGGGAATTGAGGAATTTAATGTTATTTTTGGAAAGCTGTTTTTTTGTATAGATACATGCATTACTATAATTATCATGTTCCACACATTTGTGTTTAAAACATTAGAAGAAAGATATTCAACTAATGAAAATATAAGAAAAAGTAGCACACTTAAAATTTGACTAATTGAAACAAACCAACATTTGATAAAGAAATTATAAAATAAAGAAAGGTTGGACTGTGTGAATAGCGTTTTATGGTACTGTTAAATAATAACATGGTCGCTGAAACAAAGCGCTTCACGAGTGGATCCTTTTCTGAGAGAATGGATGTCTTCATCTTCAAGTCCAGGAATAGTCGTCACATCTATAACGTCAGTGTTTCATCACTCACCTGCAGCCTGCTTTACTAACCTACTTTCCCTCGTGCTGCTGCTCATAAGATCTCATAAAGCCACAGTTTATTTCACAGTGCGCTCAGTCCTGAACAATATGCGTTTACGCCCTTTTGTTATCGGTAACATCAGGGTTAGCAGGAAATGTGTTTCTCTGCTTCACATATTGATCGATCGTGGAGATAAGGAGACCTTTCCACCAGAACAACAATTACCACAAACGCAACATTTCAAAGTGATTGCATCTCTTTACCCAATGCTGTAAACAAACATCTACTAAAACACTCACACTCTGAACATGGACTTTAGTGACCTCATGATATTTCTCTAAATGCCACCATTACAGCAGAGCTTTACTACAATTACCATTTATTTATTATCTGCCCACCGAGTGAAATGTTGATTTTGAAGCAAAAACTGGGCACAGCGCTTCAGTTTAGAGTGTATTTAAGTAATGTTATATTTTTTGGGGTTGTCCCTTTACTGCAGTGTGTTGTATAGGTTTTTGTTGGTCTGCAAAGGCCAAAATCCAAATTTCCCTCGAGAGGGGGTTTCTGTGTGTGTGTGCTCTGTGTGTTATCATACACAGACAGCCATGATAAATGTTCATGTGTGTGACAGCAGCTCCCAGAGTGTGTGTCCAAATGTGCTGACAGAAGAGGAACTGCGCAACGGTATATTCATACGTGTCAGTTAAACACACCCACGCATAGCATGCAACTGACCAATGTGCGTGTGTGTGTGTGTGTGTGTGTGTGTGTGTGTGTGTGTGTGTGTGTGTGTGCGTGCGTGTGTGTGTGTGTGTGTGCGTGTGTGTGTGTGTGTGTGTGTGTGTGTGTGTGTGTACAGTCATACATCAGTCTGATGAATGAGCCGTCAGTCAGTCAGTCCGACAGTCATATCTCTGTGTTGGGAGATGATGGAGGTTTTATTGACTAAGCAAAAAACTAATGATGAAGTCCTGGGGGAGGAGCCTTAATTAAAGAGAGCCAGAAAGCAAAAAGCCCGAAAAATAATGTTATGTAAAGTTTTTATTTTCAATGGAATTGTGTTAATATATTGCATTTGCAGACCAATCATTTTAAGCCTTAATATAACCTTAACAGGTATTTTTAACCAGGCTGTTTGTGATTCCTTTACTTGATTTCAGCCTTTTATGAATTAAATAGTTGTGAAAATGATGGAAAAATGTACTTTTGGATTTGATTTAAACACTAACTTCCTCCGTGTCCTTCCAGAATGATAACCCTGTTGGTCCAGAGGAGGAAATGGATCTGACTCTGGAGGTGGGGGGCTTCCACCAAAACCCCCGAACCACCTCCGTCACATCCCCCCTTCCCTCTGGATATTACCGCCTCTGCCGGGGAGGAGGAGGAAGAGAAGGTGTAGGTGGCGATGTTGCCGTGGAGGAGGAAGAGGATGAAGAGGAAGGAGAGAGGGGGGAGAACATAGACCCTCCTCCTCCCCTCCCCCCCCCTGCTGAGCCTGGCCCCCCTGCTGACCCACAGCCAGGAGCTGGACAGCGGGGTGGGCCGCACCGACGACAGCACGCGCTACGAGTCTGAACACGATCTGCTGGGAGATCAGACCAGCGCCCCCAACACCAACACCACCAACACGCCCGGCAGCACCCGCAAGTTCAGACCCGGACTCAGTCCCCGGTAGGACCCCCCCCCCCCCCCAACTAAAGGATGATTAAAATACAAGAGAGTTTTCCAAATGTTCTGAAAACAACCATCATAATATTATTGCTTTCGACTAACCACGTTATGTGATTTTCAGTATTAGAAGTATTAGTTTTTCAGTGTACCCTCTGGCCTTCTACTTTAACTTAAGTAAAACAAAGAATACCCCCCCCCTTTTCTATCCCCAGGCCGAGTCCTCGACCCAGTCCCCGGTAGGAAAGCAACAAAATATATTTACATTTAATTATTGTATTTTATACCCGTTTTCTTTTCTTTTTTTAAATTCGTATTCTGTTGGCTGTTTAATGCACTTTGAATTCCCTAATGATGTGATAGTCCCTGTGGCCTTCTACTTTTACTTACAGTTATTTTATCACGCAAAATGCACTTTTTTATGTCTTATTACAAATCTCTAAAAACGGGGGTACAACGGAGCTGATCCAGAGTTACGTCCAATATGACGTAATATCTGAAATGTCGTGTTTTGGACGTAATATTGTCTTTACATTAGCAAGCATCACTAACACTCAGAGCTAACCTGTGCTGGGAGAGCATGTGTAAAAAAGCAGTAAAGAAAAAAAGGAACCCACCTTGTACCTTTTCTATCCCCAGGCCAAGTCCCCGACCCAGCCCCGTCCTCGGGCCCAGCCCCGGGAGAGGAGACTCCACGCCCCCCTTCCTCCACCTGAGAGACCTGCAGCTCAGCTCCGACTCCCTGCCCGGCCTGGACTGGACGTCTGGAGGAGGAACGGGAGGAGCAGCGTACAGCCCCCACCACCACCACCACAAGGTAAAAGGAGGTCCTGCTAAAGCATAGTAGATTTTACATGTTGTCCTTTTATCCCATGATAACGGCCAAACCAACACTGAATGTATTCCCTTATTATACTGTTTTTCATCAATATATTACAGGCCTCAGATATATACAAAACATGTCTCTGAAGTGTTTCACTCGAAATACCAAACAGATCATTGCAGCATTACCCATAATCCCCTCTGTTTCAGCCCTGCTTCAAAAGTGCTGATTCTCTGTTACTTTAGATGAAAATAAGGAGCCACTCGAAAATTGTTATGACATCATAAAGTGGAAACAATCTGATCAGCTCATTTTCAGAAAGGTTTTTATATAAATGGATCGGGACAAAAAGTGAGCGAATCTTACGGTACGTCCACACAGCAGCTTTTCAAAAATCTTGAAAATCTTGGAGCTGGGCGTGTCTGACAGCTTGGGGATTTTTTGCGAGCAACGCGACCAACAACCAATCACATGAATCTCCCGCCCCCGACATACAAAGCAAAAAACCCCGGGGATTTTATGCGAGCAATATATATATATATATATATATATATATATATATATATAACTCCCCAAACAGGCGAAAACCTACCAGTTCCACCCACTGTCTCTGCCACCTCCCTCCATGCCTGGTTCCTCCGGTTTGTATCCCGGTAAATAGTTCTGGTCGTAAAGAACCGGGTGATTTGCGACCGTAATTTCTCGTTTGGAATATGAGGAAATGAACTGCGGTCTGGTTCTCCCTGCTTACACGCGGTTTGATTGGCTAGCGCTTCTACTGTCAGATTTGCATAAACGTGTTTGATTGGCTGGCGCTTCCAGCTCAGCTTCAAAAGTTGAACATTGCTCAACTTTGGAATCCTGAAAATCCTGGAAATCTTCGCTTCGCTCCCCCACAATGCAGTTCGGCGAAAAGCGAGGCAAAGTGACGTCATCCCCATTCAAAGTCAATGGGCAGAGAAGCGTTGGAAGCGGTGGAAGATTCTTCTGAAGCTGCTGTGTGGACGTACCGTTAGGGTAGGAAAGAATTGGAAGCAAACAAAGCTTAACAGGAGGTCTCTTCCATTTTAAGCGGTCAAAGACAACTTTCAAAATGTACATACGTCTATAAAGTTGGTCTCGATCTCAGGGTTTCATCTCATCAAGTTTATTTTCTTAGATACTGTAGTGTAGAGTTTCAACTTTTATAACGTTTGGAAGTTACACTAAGTGATACACTTATCCTATAAGATTCAGCCAAGTAACCTTGAGTGCCCTTCATCCTATCACCCTGTGAACATCAATGGTTTGTTATCAGAACAGTCTGACGGGAAAAAAATCAAATCTAGATTTAAATTATTATAAATACGGAAAGTTATGAAGGACTTTCTATGACAGATTTTTGTGTCTGTCCTCCTTTGACCTTTGCCCTTTAGCACTACCACCTCCACCACCTCCAGCCTCCTCTGACGATGATGATGCCGGGCCTGACGGAGGAAGAGTGCCAGCGCTACCAGGAGCTGCTGGAGATCAAGTGCCAGTACGAGAAACAGAACGAAAGACAGCAAAGAGAAGCTGTGAAAAACGAACGCAAGGACAACAGAGAAGCGCTGAACGACCAGGAAGAGAGAAAAGACGCAGAGGAGGAAGCTTCTTCTTCTTCGGTGGTGGCGATGGTGGACGTCAACTGCAACCCGACTTTAAGCGAGCATGAGATGGCGCTGATCGAGGAAGAGTTGCGCCACCTGGAGTTCAAGTGCCGCAACATCCTGCGAGCGCAGAAGATGCAGCAGCTCAGAGAGAGGTGTCTGAAGGCCTGGATGATGGAGGAGGAGACGGTGGGGCGACCCGGACCCCCAGACGCAGGTAACCGCGACGCGGGAATATTTTAAACAAACCAAAGTTGGGGGATTGCTGTTGTTGGAGCTTGATACTGATCTATGTTATTTAGCAATTAAAATGTACCCAGTTACACTTTTCCTTTTAGACGTTTAACCTCAATAAAGAAAAGAATACAACAATCCTTTACTTGTAGGTATGGATGAAGACAATGAGGAAGATAAGGACCCTCATCATCACGAGTTGTCGGCCATCAACGAGCTTCCTGAGCGAGAGCGGTCGGACGACAAAGACAGCACGAGCGCCTACAACACCGGGGGGGAGAGCTGCCGCAGCACGCCATTGGTCAGCACCGAGCAGATCCCGCCTCTCCAGGAAGAGGAAGATGATAGAGGAAGACGACTGATGTCTCTGCCTCCTCTCCTCCCCCTCAGCCGCCTCCCTCCTCTGAACTCCCCCCTCACCCCGCGGCGCCACAGGAGGGAGAGAGACAGAGATCGACGTCACTCCAACCTCAGCGGCTCCTTCTCCCCCAGCACATACAGGAAGATCGAAACAGCCAATGGCAACGTGGCAAACGGCTCAAGCTCCACCCCCTCCACGCCCTCCAAGTTCAGGTACACTTTCAGCTTTGTACGAATATCTTTAAACTTTCTAAACTACTCCTACAGTATATGGTTTTTTTTATATGATAAACTAATCATTATTGTATGTTATTTTTTAATAACATTGGATATTTTTCTGGGTTTGTTGCCGTAATCAGGTCTCTGACCAGAGAGGCGGGGTCTTCTTCACGAAGAGGCGTGGCTGACGGAGGGCAGGGCTCCAGAGCAGGTACACAATTCATCCTCCTGCGCTGTGTCTAAATTCAAATACTTCAGTACGTACATTAGCTGTTTGGAGTGCAAATTACTATGACTTCTCTGGATGGGTACTCATAATGAATACCGTTGACGCCGAGCGCTGCGTTCGAAGTTCAAAATGTTTAAACTTTGACTTTGTTTACAGCTGACCTTTCAACAGGCAATCAATGAGTGTGTAGCGGCACAAGCTAGCAGAGAAGGTCACCATATAGATTAAACTAATTTGACTTTTAGTTTGTCAATGTTGAGCCAAATTTTCTGTAAACAAGAATACTTTTTTTTATTGTTGATACATTTTGACGGCTGATTATATTGTTATCATGCAGGTGGCACTACAGGAGGAGGAAGTGCAGAGTCCAGTCCGTATTTCACCAGGAGACACCAGAGCCAGCACAAACCTCTGGAGCGCTACCAGAGCTGCATGACGCTCCCCTCCGAGGGCCTGGTGGAGCCTCTGGACCGGGGGAGGGACAGAGCGAGGGTGGAGGAGAGGGGGATGGGGACGGGCAGCAGCGGCCCCGGCAGCCCCAGGAGTGTGAACAGTGCCCCCTGTGGTCTGGAGGACCGATACACGCGCGCCTCGCGGTTAGGACTCGCTCTACCGCTCGGGATGACGCACTCATCGCCGACTGCCTCACCACAGCGCATGGAGTGGAAGGTAAAGGGTGTGATGATGATATGAGCGTTTCATCTTGAGTCGCCTTCCCTCCTTTAAAGGATTACTTACTTAACCAGAGTTAAATCCCAGGTCAAATGTACGTTAGAAGGTCTTAGCATTAAAGGTCAACTATTATGCAAAATCCACTTTCTCGTGTCTCTTATAAACCAACATGTGTCCCCTCTGTGTAAAGAGATGCTGAAAGTTTCAGGGAAAAATACTTGCTCACTTTTGTCCTGATGCATTTATATAAAAACCTGTCTGAAAATGAGCTGATCAGAGATCCTACAATAGGCGCTTTCGCACCGGAGTACTTTTACCCGTACTTTTCCCGTTTAGTTCGGATAGTGCCTGGAATTTTGCTTTCAGACCAAAAAGAGAACTTAGTTCAGAGAACTTTTACCCCCATATTTAATGCCTGCTAGAGAGGTGGTACTATCCTGGGGAGAAAAAAGTACCAATTTCTGATTGGCTGGGCGAATTGCATACCACGGCCCGTAAAACTCGGAAAAGTTTTTTTTGAAGCCGCCATTGTATTTTCTGGCATTAGCATTATTAGCATTAGCATTAGTCCAGCGCACCAACAGAGAGAGACTAACTTATGGCAACACAAAAAAAAACATGGGAGCGGTGGAGATGAGGAGGGTGTCGGCGTTCTGGCGATTTACTCGGAAGGCTTCAGTAGAAGCTGCTGGGAGTCCCAGCAGCTTCTACTGAAGCCAGTCCCCAACTCCGGGGACTTCCGGCCGGGGACTTTGGGTGGCAGTATGTGCCGTGAAGTGGTTTGTGGCCTGCCAGTAAACCCAAAGCAAAAGAAGAAGAAGTGACGCGAACTGTATTTAGTTACATGGGGGCACTAAGTGCTGGGCACTAAGTGCTGGGAACTAAGTGCTGGGCACTAAGTGCGGCAAAGTACTTGGTGTGAAAGCGGCTAATGATCTGTTTGGTATTTCGAGCCAAAACACTTCAGAGACATGTTTTGTATCTAAGGATAGAGGGTGTCGTTTTTCTCATACTGATATTCTGAACAATCTGTGATGTTGTATTTGCTGTAAGTGTCTCTACTGTAGGCTATTTTTATTATATGTACAGCACTTTGGCTCGACCCAAACATTGTTTATAAATGTGCTATATAAATAAAACTTGATTTGATTTGATTTGATTTGAGACCTATAATATATTGATGAAAAACAGTATACTAGGTGATCTTTAAAGCAGCTAGATAATCTTCCGGCACAACAACATATGGCTCAGCCTCTGAATGCTTGCTTGAAGCATGACTTCTGACCACGACCGATCTGTCCTCTGTGCCTCCAGGTAAAGGTCCGGAGCGACGGCACTCGATACGTAGCCAAGCGCCCGGTCAGAGATCGCCTGCTGAAGGCCAGAGCCATGAAGATCAGAGAGGAGCGCAGCGGCATATGACCACCGACGACGACGCGGCCAGTGAGATGAAGCAGGTACAGTCTGCAGGAAACACGGGGAGAAAGAAAAGCCCGAACCGCTCGTTACACCTGTGATAAACCTGTTTGAAACTGTGCTCCAACAGGGCCGATACTGGAGTAAAGAGGAGAGGAAGCAGCAGATGCTGAGAGCCAGAGGAGTACCGGCGGAGACGAGAGTTCATGATGCAGAGCCGCCTGGAGTACCTCAAAGGAGACAGGTAGAGTGCGCAGGCCAGATATTGAGTAAACTAAATAAAATAAGGACTTAAGGAAACACATACATAGTGCTTATCCTTACATTGAAGAATATAGCGTTACACCAAATGAGTACATGAAATAAACCATCCATTGGACTCCTTTGTTTACTTCTGGAACATGGTGACATCACTATGTAACACTCGCTTCTATTGGCTAGCGCTCCAACACATTGTACGTGATAGGCAAAGGGGCGGGACATCTATAAGCGGTTTGTCCAATCACAACAATAACCCGGCCAGCTGACCAATCAGAGCAGACTGGGCTCTGGTTTCAGACAGAGGGCGAAAAGGCACCCTTAAATAATGTTCTTTGTGGTTTGTCAGTCAGATAAACATTCACCACACAAGATTACCAACAAAATCCTCTTATCTTCTTCTGCTCATGATGAGATGGGATGCAGGGTGACATGTAGGAACTTCCTTCTTATTCCAAACCATGAATCAGAAACACTGACACTAATAGGGAATCATTGTTTGTCAAACAGGTGCAGCCGATAGACAATCAGGGAACCAACTGATGTCCAACACCTGTGGGTGCAGCTCTTAAAGGGCCAGCGCTCAGAATAAGGGCTATCAGACCTTTACTATGTGACGAGTTTCACACATTTCTATCTTTCTATCTGAGGCTGCATGACGCTTGAAGCTTGCATAAAGTAGTTCACTGGGGGAAGATGAAAGGCTGTCATGTGTTACAAGCTGTCAAGAAAGCAAACCAAGCTTAAGGCTGAATCCTACAAAAAGTTCACTGGTTCACTCAGAGCTTCTCAGGCAGTAAAACCACTTGTAAACGGAGTCCTTGCTCACAGCTGGAATATGTAGCAAAGATTGCATAACTTTGACCAAAGGGAAATGCATTATGTAAACAAATGCAAGCAAAAACAAAGGAGGTGTGGGTTTGTATTATTTGGTATGTGCTGTCAGTCATTTAGCACTTGGCTAAAAAACAGAGCTCCTGAAACCCTGAAATAAATATTTTTGATATTTTGGACAGCAGCAGGTTATAAGGCATTCACCGTGAATTAAGAACTAATAATATGGATTATTTATAGAATACACAATAAATAAATACAAAGAAAAAAGTCACAGACCAAAATACTGCTTCTGGATACTATAAACATGATACAAATGTGCAAAGTATCCATTTAAATGTGAAGATAAGGTATATCAGGTTTCCCAAATGATAAGAGCCATCTTGAGTGCAACAGATGAAAGCAATATAGTCTTTCAGGACTCCAGGGTAATACGCATACTCAATGTGCAAAAACAATGACAGCTAAAGCAATCGAAATCTTTTGTTTTGTTTTTTTGTATCCAGGGACGCCTCATCGACAGAACTTCATTCCTCGCCGCTGCACGCCCGTCAGGACTCCCCCGGCAACAACATCCTGTTACTGAGCCAGAAGAAGATCACCAAGAAGAGGAACCGGCGAATCCTCGACAACTGGATCACCATCCAGGAGCTGCTGGCGCACGGCTCAGGTCTCCGGACGGGAAGAAGATATACAACCCTCTTCTCTCCGTGACCACGGTGTGACCGGAGGACAGAGGGAGGACTTACGAATACTGACGATACAAACTGGGAAATATGATATCGAAGCTTGAACTTATATGAGCGGGAAGAAGACTTGACAGGGTTGGATTTAAAGAGGAGATTTAAAACGTTGAACATTTTGGTGTACGGGAAAGATCTGCTAGAAACTGTTCCATGAACTGTCTTTGATACCGACTACAAGTGGAATTACAAACGGAGAATAAAAGGGAATATACAAGTTAACAAGAGGGTGGAGAATAAGGACAAGTGCAGCAGGAGATGCCTAAAATGTCACCCAAAAAAACTATCACAGAAATCAGGATTACTTAAAGGAGAAGCCTTAGAGTCTCGATCTGGAAGGTACATCTACTACAATTGCATACAAACTCAAATGAAAAGACTTAACTGGACATTAAGAGACACTATTTGGTGCAAACTGAGATAAATATGCGTCTGTGGGACATTGTGCGAACTTTGGACTTTTTGAATCTTGGTCATAAAACATTGGGAAGAAATTGGGAAGATTGGAGGAAAATTGTTTAAAACCATGGAGGTTGTTTCTGATTCATCAGAAGCTCAGCCGAACATCTGTTGCTGGTTATAGTTTACCGTTATCTTACATTATAATGTGAGGCAACAATAGGATTTACTTTCTGTCCGAGGAGACTTAAAGCAAGGTAAGGAAATGCCCACGTAATTCTGCATCATGATAAAAGGTTTCCCAGCGTCTGGAGTGCGGACACTGAGATGCTGAACAGTGTGGAGATGGGACGGCAAACTTTAAGAGAATAACTTTTTGAACTTTTCATATTTAGTTTCGATATAAAAGAAACATATCTGAAGAGTCAGAGAAAGTCAGGTGAGGTTTCTGTTTCAGATCTTCTGAGCTTCACGTCTCAGAATCTACGCATCTCTAAATGTACAGAAATATACGGTGCAGAAACATATTGACACAATAGTCTTAAATAATAATAAAATACTGAGGGAGATTCTACTATTGATCAACATTCAGTAGTCAACCATTATGTGCATTAAAGGATCCCGGTCTCCGAAAAATTAGGTTTCCATGCAACTGAACACAAGACTGTAACCAAAACTCAACAATGACTTCTTCTACATTTACATTTTATAAATAAAACAAACATACAGTTGACATTTTAAGCCAAAACATGATTTTCTTTTTACCAAACCTGAGAAGTAGTTTTTGTTGTCTGAAGTTTTGTACTGATTTCTTTTTTTTCTTTTTCGAGAGTGCCGTTTCGTTGTATAGGAACATATACCGTTTAGAAGACAGGGGGGCTTCTCTTTGCCTTCATTCAACTGGTGCATCATTTTGTAAAATCACTTTCCCAGAATGCCTTTTAAAAACTCCTGAGGGGAAACGAAGACGCCTAACATTTGTTCTTTTGTTGTTGTTGTTGTTTTTTACCTTAATACACATTATATTGTTCATATATCGACGACTATGTTTAGTTGCTCGTGGGTTTTCCCCTGCAGCAGAACGGTTCTCCGTGTGGTCGGGGCTTCATTGTGTTGGACCTGTGTATAATTAAGACATTAATATTGAATAATGAAATGCATGAATTAAGTATTAAACATTGTGGGTTATTGGACATAATTCTTGGAATCTAAAGTGGGTGTAGTGTGAAAGCCATGTGCAGAAAGTTTTAGTAGTGAACGTGCAAAAAACGGAGAGTGATTAAATTAAAATGAAGTGAAATAAAAAATGTTTTCCCTGGTCTTCTTCCTTTGTTTACTTCCGTGACAAAGTGACATCACTATGTAACACTCACACTTCTGTTGGCTAGCGATCCAACGCATTGTACGTGATAGGCTAAGGGGTGGGACCAATGACAATCAGATCAGGACCGGGCTCTGGTTTCAGACAGAGGGTGGAAAGAGGTCTGCAGCACAGGCAGTGTGAGAAAAGAGCTTTTTGAACATTAAAGAGTGAAGACATGTCACAGTAGAGACACTAAATACTGATATGAACCTGACAATGAAGCATGAATACATTCTTAAAATATAGAGGAGGGAGATGGGGGTTAATGTGAAATAATAAAGAAGTCGGTCAATAAAATAAAGTCAAAAAGACAGAGAGAAACAACATGTAGGCGGTTTACAGAGATGAGAGCTGCGTGTCTCCATTCATCCATCACACAGACTTATTAACTGTGTGCAGACAGGCCAGCAGAAGCTTCTTCCATGATATACTCTGTGTGGTGTGTGTGTGGTGTGTGTGTGTGTGTGTGTGTGTGTGTGTGTGTGTGTGTGTGTGTGTGTGTGTGTGTGTGTGTGTGTGTGTGTGTGTGTGTGTGTGTGTGTGTGTGTGTGTGTGTGTTCATCTCAATAATGAGTTTTGTTTGCCCTCATGCGAGTTCCCCACACGTGACTGTGTAAACAGATTCTAGGTCCCCACAAGGATGGTAATGCTAGGCCACACACACACACACCACACACACACACACACACACACACACACAGACACAACACACACACACACACACACACACACACACACACACACACACACATACGTTACTGTAAACATTCATACTGACATAGAACAACCAAATAACATTTATTAATATGTGGCATTACAAATCAGATGGTTTTATTAACACATCCTTTTATTTAATCAAAAACACAAAAATAGTTACTACAATGCATTGGTTGAATGTTAAGTACATTTTACTCAAGTACAATACTCTAGTACAATTTTGACAGTACTTGTACTTCACTTTTACTACATTTTTGAGGCAATGTTTTGCTTTTGAATCACCTACATTCATTTAGCAAACTAGCTAATTTGCAGTTATGGATTTATAATACAGAATATAAATCTACTTATGAATGTGTTATTTTACTTTTTGCCTCAGCAGTATAATAATCCCCACCTTTACCAAGTGCAACACTCATATTAATTGCATTTATAATTATACTACAATAATGTAATATTCTTAGAGCTGATATGCGCCATACTGGAAAATGTGTAGTTATACTGTCTGCACTTCAGTGTATTTTGTGGTACTACTTTTGTACTTTTACTTGAGTACAATTTGGAATGCAGTATTTCAAAATGCAACACCTCGCTTACAATGTGCCGTACTGTCGCCAAGTTGTCTGTGACTCGTAAAGCTTCTTAGTTATAATAAGAGATGCAGTCAACAGGCCAACTTGTCAATGTCAATAGCCACGAAGCTAAGAAAAATAGCAGTCTGAGTTATTTGTTAAAAAATATGTTGCTTCAGTTCTGCTGGAGACCCACAAACTGATCATGACAAATACAACTTCCTCTCTCACTGGAAAGTTCTTAATGTATCTTTAAGGTTCATCAAGTGAACTTCAAGACTGCATTCAAATGTCAAATTGAAGACATTATTGTTGTCCTGCTTGAATATTAAACAAGCAATACCTTGGTTGTCTCTTCATGTTACACAATAAACACAACGACAGGATATATCTGCCAATCCCAAAATGGCTGTCCAGACCAAGGATTCATACATGGATAGTTACTACAACCCATGATTATCCAGCATTACAATCATAAGAGGAAGATAACCACATACTACTAAAGGGCAGATTATAGTCTGAACATGTCTGTCTAACCTCTGTCCATTGTATGTCTGTAGTATTATTAAAGTATCTAATATCATCAATAAAACATTGCTTAATAAATGTTCAGTTTGGTTTTTTAAATTGTTGCCTTATTTATTTATTTTTTTCTGTTTATTATGATTATTTTTTATGAATTAAAGTTGGGGTATGTCATTTATTTCAAAAACACTTGTTGTTATATTCCATGGAATGCTCTTAACATCCCGAAAGCAATGAATACATAAATGCTTTGACACTGAATACATAAAAAATGTCACCTGTGGAAGCCGTGGCGCTGTAAAAAGCACGACCAATCATCTGCCTCGGCCCGGCTAAAGTAACTGGATGGCCTACCTGCCTGTCAGCCCTCCATCTGGGCACACATTTATCTCGTGCCCTCATTGGTCGTGTGCGCGTTCCTGTGTGTTGGGGGGGGGCTCTGTGAGGAAGGGGCAGGTTTGTTCCGGTTGTGTATTTTCAAATTCTAGCCACTCGAGCTGGTTTCTCCAAAGTGACCGACCCCACCTTTAAGATACAGAGTGGGATATAGAAAGGTGCTTCGTCTACAGAGAGGCCCATGCAGGCTAATCACATTAGACCCTATGAAAACCAACACTATACCAACAAAAAGGAGTGAAGCCTAGAAATATGAAGCATCGATCATTTCAATATATAAATGACATTCAAGAGGCCAGAGAAACAGGGAATTCTCCTCCATTCACTGTAAACATTAACTTATCTTGCTGCCACCATGTGTTAGCGTCAGTAAATGGCATGACTCTTTGAAGCACACAAGCAATCTATATGTAGTGAGAGCGACACCTAGCGTTCACAGAACTAACTGACACTTCAATGTAAACAGCACATTAACAGAGACGAGAAGACACCAGGCAGAGGTCACATTTGAACTCAATTACCTCAGTCGCAATGATGACATTCCTTACTTATACTCTACTTATGTATTCAAATGTAATACTAATACATTTTATATTTCCAATCGACTTGACTTACAAGAAAATATTTTACTTTTTGATAGACTACATTTATTTAACAGGTGAAGTGAGGATTTGACATTGAGGCAACATACAGTACGTGTTGAACTACAAACATGACGATCGGATGCAGCTATTTTACGAGTACTATAACCAGACAGCCTTCAAAGTATCTCAAAATTGGCTCTACAGTAAAAAGATAAATGATCATTAAACCAAATATTCTATGATAATCCTTTGAAAGTGCTTTTATGCATATGATTATTTATACATTTTCTATGCTTGATACTTTGTGCTTTTACCCAGTGACATTTTGAATTCAGTTCAACTTCAATAGAGTATTTTTAGACCGTAGTGTTTTTGCGCTGGGGAGGAGCGTAGAGCTGTGTTGTGTTTGGAGGCGGGGACTTCATCATTTAAAGAAGGAACAAGTTCCTGGTTGGCCAGTACAGAAAAGACAGTCAGTGGTAAACCATCTGAAGTCTCAGCCTGGAAGTCCTCTCACCTTTGATCTGCTCTTCTTCCTCTTCTGTGAGTAACTTCACTGTTATTTCATCTCAGTAATTGAATAATTTTCCTTTACCGTATGTATTGAGTTAATGCAAGGCTCACCAGCAGTACGAGTTATTCAAAGGTATTTTCAAAGTTAGGCTGTTTTAGTAGCTTTGGCAACATATGACCTAAGCTTCAATGTAATGTTTCACTTCCTCAACAAACTGTAATTAAACATAATTAACTCAGTTAGTTATCTGCTCACGAACGAGTAACATTTAGTCATTACGACGTGAAATATGAATTGTTTTCATTATCATTTAATCTGCAAATAATTTTCTTGATTCATTTATTAATCTTTTGATTTGTATTCTTACTATATATAAATGCCGCTAATGTAACTGTTTATTATATTTGTATCTTATTGTATCTTTTAAACATGTATAACTCGTGTAAGGCTTGACACTGCTGCTGGAACAAAAACAATATACCAATTTGGGATAAATAAAGTTTATATCTATCTATCGAAGTGTTTTGTCCAAAAATGTCATAAATTAAAAAAAGGTGGTGTTGACATAAAACACTTTTTAGGTGATGTACTTTAAGGATTTGCGTTAATGTAACTCTTAAAGTAAGAGATGGAGACTTCATGTAGTCTTTGTGTCTAAAGGACCGAGCGGTCACATTAACCTGCAGTGCTGAAGGTGATCTTCAGTCAGGCTGTGGTTTAACTCTGAGGATCTGTGTTCATGTGAAACAGGAAGTGATCAGACATGCATCTTACAGGAAGTACTTGCCCACTACTAATGATGGCTCATCTTTTGTTCAGCTCATGGCAGGATGGAAGCACCGGTCTCGTCAGTGCCCAACTCTCTGTCCTATTCAGGAATTGAAGGGGAAACAATCCGATTTCAATGCTCCTTACTTCTTATGGAGGCAGGAAGTTATTCTGTAAGGAACCATGTGAACAAGTAGACATGCTCATTGAAACATCCGGTGCCACAGCTCAGAGGTGGCAGAATAACAGATACAGCATTGATTATAAACAGCGAGAGTTGTTTGTGAGCATCACTCAGCTGACCAAGTCTGACTCAGGAAAGTACTGGTGTGGTGCGGGTACATACAAGAATATTGAAATCATTGTTGTTGATGGTGAGTAAAAAACGGAATGTTCTTTCTCGTCCAGAAATTGTTTTATCTTCTCACCTTTACTTCATTTAAATCCAACATGTCTTCTGAAAGTAACCGGTAAACTGAAATAGACCGACTACACAAGTGTATTTGAATAATTATTTGTATCGCACACACTTAGTGTTGTTTCAAGGGATATTTTAGTGAAGGAGAATTGAATACCAGGTGCACGAGCATATTGGTCTGTTGTGTTGTTTTCCATTGGATGAAGTAGAGTCTGTGAGACAGCTTTCTGTTCTGTTGAAAAGACAATGAAGGAATTAATGAATACTTTACCAAATATACTAATAGATTAATTAATAACTCATCCTGTGTTACCTTGAATTTGTGAAGATAACTTCTTCTAGCATGACTCCACGGTGAACAAAGAATCCCAAAATGGAGAAAAGAATCGGTGAATTAAAAACATCCGTTAACTAACTCTAACACACTCTAATGCTGTATAATCCTAATGTCATTTATTGTGTGCGCACTACTTCTCCTAAAACATGCATTCTGCTTAAACCTCACCGTTTAAAACACTTCTGCACAAAGAGACGAGCTCCTCTTTTCTCAAAGACAGTTAATGCAGAAGTGTTTAGATAAAAAAAAAAAGAAGAAAAAAAGGAATGAATGTATTTGATGTGGATAAATTGTGCTATAAATTGTTATGCTATAATATATATATAATATATACATGAACTCAGACGATTGCTAAAAAACATCAGGTAGGATTTTCTGTGAAATGGCAAGATGGGTGGGAAGAGGGGGGGACGGGTTGGCATGGGAAAGGGATTCCCTATATATAAATATATATATATATATATATTAGTGCTGGTCAAAATTATCGCGTTAACGGCGGTAATTAATTTTTTGAATTAATTGCGTTAAAATATTTAACGCATTTAACGCATGTGGCAGAATGGCCCGCCCCATACGTGCCACCAGTGGCAGCGTCAGGGTATGGCTGGGGTAGGCTACACCCATACCAAGAAATGGCTTAGCCCCACCATGAGACATGATGTTAAAGTAAGCAAAATAAGTCTGCCAACTCGCGCGGAGTAAATTGCACAGACAGCAGTTAGTAAGATTGATTTCAGTAGCCACGGTTTTGAAAACTTTTGTCACGTAATGATCGTCTTCTCAATATAACATCTTTGATAACGGCGTGGTGTTGTTGCAGGAAGTCCCGACGGAGAATACTTTTGCTGTAGTACAGAGCAGAGCCATATAATAGTAATAATATGGCTCTGGTACAGGGGTGCACCTAACTGGTACGCAGGTTATGTGCGTATCTGAAATGGGTACCGTCACTTGTGTCACAAAGCGCATTTGCGTACCGACGTACTTGTGAAGCTTTTCCAGAAGGCGGTTAGATCACCGGACGACAGAGTCGGTCTCCGTGTGCACAGACAGGGCTGCTGTTAACGTCGGTCTGTACAACGGAACTGTGCCAAAACTACGCCAACCGGCTGCGGAGGGAGACTCCCCCCCTTCACTGGAGAACTGCGCTAAAACAGCTGATCACAACGTTCACACTCCTGTGGTCACGAAGTACTCCACTTTCCGCCGCCGCCCCCCCCCTCTGTCGACTTTCCTGAAGTACTCCCCCGTTGATAATCAACACGTATGAATTAAGACCCCATGGTTTGATAGGTGTGTGGGTTGTCTTTCATTTTGACATGCAGACAAATGTTATAATAAACATAGATACTGTATTTTAAATTGATATATCCGCCTTCTTTCATTTATCTTTCCATTCCCAACAATATACATAAATAAATGGCATATTTTGGACACAATGGTGATTAATCATGATTAATAAATGTTTAAGCTGTGATTAATCTGATTCAAAATTAAAATCGTTTGACAGCCCTAATATATATATATATATATATCTATATATATTTTTTTTTTTTTCTTTCTTTTTTTTGTTTGTTTGTATTGTCTATATCAGGGGTCTCCAACCTTTCTCCACCTGAGAGCTACTTTGAAAAAATGAAAGTGGCCAAGAGCTACTTGCATCGCATCGCTTACATTTATTCACATAGCACTCATCAGTTTGAATTAAGCTACTTTTTGTGTGAAATTGCAATACCTAAAGCTTATCTAAAATCTTAACTTCACATCAAGGTCCAAGAAAACGACAATTTCTCACATATTAATATGGACAACATAGTAAGTACTTCACTGAAGATTCACATAAATGTCCAAGAGAAAAAATACAATGTTTTTCACTTCTTCTTATGGCCCACATAGTAAATACATCGCCTTAATCACCACCTTGCAAGCATCTTATGGCACATGTGTAAAATAAGTGCATTCACGTCTTTTTTACAGTTAGTGAGATGAATGGCGCTGCATGGAGTCCACCATAGAGGTGTATGCTGGAGTTACCCCACTTAGGTTCACTACTAATAGAGTCATTTACATGTTCATCAGTCGGTCTTGTTCTGTAGTTAGATTTCATGACATTCATGCCGGAAAAAGCTGCTTCACAAAGGGATGTAGAGCCTAATAAAGCAGACATGTTCAGTGCTGCTTGGTGAATGTTCTTATAGTTTTCTGGGTCTACAAGGCTCCAGAAATGTTGTGAGTTTTGCTGAGACTTCAGCTGAACATGATTTTGGAGATTTATAACCTCCATCTCCATCTCCACAGGATTGACACTGAACAGTGCAGCCATATTTTCTTCTTCTTCGTCTTGACATTAAATTATAAACCATAATTAATCAATTGTATAGGTCTAGCCTCCCTATATCTGTGTGTGACATTTATCCATCCTCAAAACTAATACTTCTGCAGTCTAGCTGCAGCTTCAAGCAACGGTCTTCTGTTAAAGAAAGGACACTGAATGTCCTGAATGAGGCATCACACACAGGACTTGAGTCTGAACACAGCAGACAACAGGAGTATTTACAACAGCATTATAAAAACAAAAATAGTGCATGTGGGTGCACACTTACATTCTCTGTCTTACTGTTACATGAATCCCATGAATGTATGAGATTAAGTTAGCTTCATCATCTCAATCAGTGAATAATAAAGTTTCTATCAGCCTGTCACTCTTATTAGTAGTTATTTTTCAGGAGGGGGCGGGGTTTGGAGGAACCGAGAGGAGACGGTGATTGCGGAAGCTTTCCTCCTGCCTTCACAAACTTTACACACGTATTTATCAACTGAAAATAGCGAGAGGACATTCATACTCTGCAATCCAAGACTTGATTAAATCCACCAAAAACCTGACATTACGATAACGAGTGTTTTTCAAAAACACAAATCCCTCCCTGTGTGTCTCTGAGCCGCAGCGACGCGGCCTGATTCAGAGCGGGTCATTCTGCCGTTGGTTCTGACTGGTACTGCTGGATAAAGCAGACTGCTCCGTGTGTGGTGTCGCTGTGCCGCTGTCACGTCTGCTCCTTGATCTCTGCGTCACGGACCAATTTTATATTTGTGTGACAGAAACAATTCTAAAATAAAAACACTTTATTGTCCAGCCGCGGCCGAAAAATCAAGAAGCAACGTTACTACGCTATAATCGATAATCGAGCGGCGAGCTACTGAAAAGCTGCCCGCGAGCTACCGGTAGCTCGCGATCGACGTGTTGGAGACCCCTGGTCTATATCATTTGTATCTGTTTAAGTCCCATTTGTGAGGGCAAAAAAAAAAAACAACAATAAAAAAGTTGGTCACAAAAAAATAAGTGTTTAGATAAGTAATGTTTTAGGGAAGTTATGAGCATATGGATTCAATGTAACTCAGGGTAAGTCATAATATCAAATGATCAGTTCAAGGGGTAAATAAATCCTTTCAAAAGATGTCTACAGATCATCTTCCTAAAGTTCACATATTTAATGATCAGTTAAGCTCAATCAGGCACTATTTATAACTACAAATACAAAGCCTGCGATTTTATTAAAGCATTCAAATCTAATATAAATACAAAGTATAATGAAACCAAATCAAACTGAAATAAAATAATAATGAATTTCAAAAAGCTGTTTCATTAAATCGTCACCTCATCCCTCAGTGACTGGATCACGTCTGAAAATATACAAAGTTTAAAATATTGAAACTACAATTTGTAAACTACAAATAGTAACCATTGATTGTTTTTGTTTTTCAACAGCAAAACTTGTTGTTGGTCCTTCAGCAGAAAAAACAATCAATGCTGGAACTGGGGGAAATATTGTAGTTGAATGCTCCTTTACTCGCTCTGGGACCGAGATGTTCTTCTGCAAGGAGGAATGTGAAAGAGACATTCTTGTTGGACCGACTTACAAAGATTTGAAAAAAGGCAGATACAGCATCAGATATCTTGAAGCATCAAAAGAAGGATTTGTGATTGTGAGCATCGAACAGCTGACCCAGTCTGACTCAGGATGGTACAGGTGTGGTCTGGGCAGAACTTCCTCTAAAGATCCATACCAGAGGTTTAGGCTCATCGTCACTGATGGTGAGTTTCTGCTTGATAAAGAAAAAGTGGCCAGAAAAGCTCTGACCACTTCTACTCCTCCATCATCCGTCCCATCAGCCTCGACAGAAACATCAAACCAAAGTGAAAGCTCCACATCTTCACCAGCTTCCCCTAAAACCACAGAGCACCCTGAATCAACAACTACTACAGGTACACTGTGTGTATTACTATATAACAACTTATGAAACATAAAGGAGCATGATAATGGCCATCACATTCTTCCATCATAATGTTCTATGCTTTTTCTACAATCACAATCTGTGCCTTTCTGTTGGCATCGAGTACAAAATACAAATCAGATTTTAAAATGCTTCACCTTGAATCCTATTCCCAGCTTCTAAAAGATGTACTCTATTTCTACAGTAGGTATATGGCAAATACTGTTGACCTGTTGTCTTCCCCTAAAGATAAGCTAACAACCAAATGGATCATGGGGTCTCTTGGTGTTGATGTTATAGTTTACTAGTAACTGTAACTTGTACCACAGGTGTGGTCCTGTATGTGTCTCTGACTCTGGTCGTCCTGGTCATCGTGTCATCACTGTCTGTGCTGGTATTCTGCAGGAAGAGGATTTGTAAAGCCAAAAGTGAGGAACCAGGTAACACACACACACACACACACACACACACACACACACACACACACACACACACACACACACACACACACACACACACACACACACACACACACACACACACACACACACACACACACACACACACACACACACACACACACACACACACACACACACACACACACACACACACACACACACACTCACACTCACGTATAAACAGCTGTTAGCTCTTGACTTGTTATATTAACACAGATGCAAGATTATATTTGTCTCTCACACAAAAAAGTCCAGTCCATGACACCAGATAAAAAATAACGCAACTGTAAAAAAACATCTAGGCAGCCTTGTCTTACTGTGTGTGTGTGTGTGTGTGTGTGTGTGTGTGTGTGTGTGTGTGTGTGTGTGTGTGTGTGTTTGCGGGCAGCTGTGATATAGATTTAAATGTGTTTTATTGTATAATGGTGTAGTTTGCATGGATACTACTAGACTTTATGTTCTATGTTCGTGATGTTGCGACTTACAAAGCATAATTGTAGCACCTGTTTCCTAGCAACAACTGAAGGATTATCGCTCTGCCAGTTCCAGTTATAACAAAACCTTTGGTCAATTATAAAAACACACGCAAAATAATAGAGGTAGCTAAGAGGATAGCTTCCTCTATTTTGGAGTGAAGTCAGCTCATAGGCTTTTACATTTTAGTAATTACAATTTGACAGGTTTCTAAATGACTAAATATGTTCTGTTGTTTACAAACTCAAAACACGTCTATTTATCTTGTTGTTTAACGGTTGACCCAAATATTGGTTCAAATGGGGAATGTGTGATATCATCTGTGAGAGTCTCTTTCTCAAAGTTCTGTTGTGTTTTTCAGAACCTCGTGTGGAAACACAAAACGCTTCTGCACCGGAGGTGAGTTTGAGAAAAGTTATACAATTTAAACGTTTGGATCACAACACTTTAGCTCGGTCGGGCTACAGTTCTTGCACCTGTTGCTGCTTCCTATCCATATTTACTGAAATGCCGGATTTGGCTTTGATTCATTGAAGTTGCTTGTTTTGTTCTGTTGTTAGAGACACATTTAATCAAGCAATGTTTTTTCCTCCAGGCTGAAGACGACCCGAGTCAACCCGCCTACTCTGAGATCAAATTTGTCAACGTGGGCTCATCCCACAGCGGTTTCCACGGTGACGCTGAGCGTGTTATCTACTCTGTTCCTCGGGTGGAAGCTAGCTCTGATGAGCCCCCTCTGTGCTCTACTGTTAACAACCCCCAATAACTCTCACAGTCTGGCAGAAGAAGCTGGTGTGGATTAAGCAGCCGCGTAAATATTCTGAAACAGAGAGATGTTTGTGGGAATATGTACGATTATTTATCCATTTACTTATTTCAAACCTGCTCTGAATGACCTGCTCATCTGATGATCAGTCCAGCTTTGCTCTAGTTCACAAACGTGCCGCTTCAACAGTTTGCTTCAGGTCAAAGCTAATTGCACTTATTGTACGTCCCTTTGGATAAAAGCCTCAGCTCAACGATATTTAATGTAAAAAGCTCTTTTTACAGCTTCAATGTATTTATTAAGTTGATTTTTATTACAAGTGATATGACTGTATGTGGTTTGTCTTGTGTGTCATGTCTGTAAGTTGTTGCTATTGTCGGGACCCCCTTGAAAACGAGATGGTGCATCTCAAGGGGTTTATCCCAATGAATAACATTTCTATATGCTATTAAAGTTATTTTTGTAAGATAAACTGTTTTAGTAAAGTTAACAGATTAGCATAAGGTATTTTGCTTCAAATTACGGTTGACTGCATAAGTGGGTCTTTTTGGACCCGGAGAGGTGGTTTTCTTGAAGTATCTTTGTAATTACATTTTTTTATCATTTCATATTCCAGCCATTCCTCAAAAAACATGTTTTGGATATCATGCCATTCACATTTTAAATTTACATTTTAAGAAATTGTAGTTTTTGTATTACTACCCCACGCTTCCATAAGTGGGTCAAAAATGACCCGCATGCATTTTCTATGGGATCCTCTGGGAACCTTTGATTCTTATCACCTGTGTCTGTCAGGAATACATTCACTGTAGACCACACAGACGACATCACAAGTGACACCTCTCAGGAAGATTATTTTACACAGCAAGATCTGATACCTGTCAGTATAATAATAATACATTACATTTTTATAGGGCTTTTCAAGGACTCAAAATCGCTTTACAATATAAGGGAAGGTTCGGGGGGGGTATAGGACTATCAAACTTGATCAACCGGCATGGATTGATGGGGGGGGGGCTATGAGTAGACAAGAGGAGAAGAGATGAGTTTTGAAAAGGGACTGGAATACTGTGAGGGTCTCCGAATAGCGGAGATCTTTGGGACAATATGTTCAAAACGGGTTTTTTCAAAATATAAAAAAGATTTCTATAAGTATTGGTATCAGTAAAATGTTTACTCTACAATAAAATCTCGTTTAAAATTGTTTTACGATGTCTAAAGTTACTGATAAGTCACATGTTTCCTGCCTGGCCGCAGCGTGTATCATTAGATTCATTACCCTCTCTCGTCCGGGCGGTAAGAAAGGAGCCCTCAGCCAGAGCAGCAGCAGCCAACACATTGTTGCTATCTGTAAACTATGCCGCCGAAACATAATTTCAGCCAATCAGCGCCGTCAGATCTGATAGTCACAAGGCGGCAATTTCAGCGCCCGATGCAGTCTGTGAGTTGTTTGGAATCATATCCAAGGTGACGCTACAGTTAGTAGTCTGCAGCTGGAGACTCCGCGCGGACATCGCCGCATTCGGGGCGCTGGCTCGACCCACTGGGCTATCTATTCCTTGAAATATTGAACTGTTTTTATATTACTGATAATTGTCTTTTTGTTCACAACTTCTCCACATTTCGAAGTGTTTCCCGAGCCAGAACGACCTATCTTTCTTCCTGGCTTGCTCTATAATGATATCAAATGCAATACCAACAACAACTCAACAGCAACAACGTAAACTACGACAACAACCCACACATTGTGCATTGTTTAGAGCGGTCATAAAGTGTTGAAGCGCTCAAATTCGAAACGGTTTCAACCTGTCACCTGTCAGAATCGAGACGAGGCAGTGCATTGAATCGCGTGAATGGACCACGAACCAGTGAGTTGATTCATTCAGGAAATTAAGCAGTTGCTGCTTCGGACGTCACATGTCACGTGATTTGAAGCAAGCTTCGAAGCAATGCTTCTATGGAATAGGAAGTCCAGGGTTGAAGCTCCGCTCAACGGTCAGCTTCACAACCTCAAACATCAAAACAAATCCAGAGTTACGTGTTTCTGTACTTCCTCTAAGAAGACAGGACAGTAACAGAAGAGCTCTGTGGCTTCAGGCTTGATCGTCGTTCAAATGACAGCGTTGGTTTCCCCAAAAGTGGGCGGGGCTGATTTTACTCTCATCTATTATTCAAAACGATTCTATTTATTCTAACGTAAATTACATGCCATGCAGCTTTGACACAACAATTCTCCTGGGTATCAATAAAGTTTGATCTTATCCAAAGTTTTTGGGAAATGGTGTAAAGAATGTATGTTTGGCTTGCAGTTTACCACGGTTTGATCTTCTTGGTTTTTTAGTGAGTACCCTTTGTATTTCTGTCATTTTCTATACAGTATAAAGTAATTTCCATTTTTATATTTACAGCCAGGGACGTGCACAGGTACTGGCTAATGTTGCCTGGGCAACGGCCCATATGCCCTTTTTGGCTGACCTGCCCCCCTTTTTTTTCTTTTTCTGTTGTGGCCGAATAAACATGATAAGCCCACAATTAGTATTGTAGCGTTTTGCTGCGGGAAACACACTTTGTCAGCGCTGTCATCTGCCCCCAGTCATGTGACAGATTGTTTACAATCTGACAGCTGAAAGCAAAGGAAAGTTCTCCGGCCTCATATGGCTACCCTGCTGAAAAAACCAGCATGAATTCCATGCTGGTCTATGCTGGTAAAGCTGGTATTTATGCTGGTCTGCGGTGAAGCTGTATCACCAGCAAGACCATTTCAGGTGAGGGTTGGCCTCCGCCAGGGCTGCGCTTTGTCACCAATCCTGTTTGTAATATACATGGATAGGATTTCGACGTGTAGAGGAGAGGCCCAAGGACTGTCAGAACGGCGGACGATGCCCAGGCGTTCCATGGTTGAAAACTCCGCCCTCGCTACTGCAAGCTTAGAAGGGTTCAACCGCCGGGCCCTGGCGTAGACTGGGGGACCTTCGGTGGTGACGTGGTGCTCCACCCCATGCTTGGTGGTGAGCGCGGAGAAGGTGGGTAGCGTCAGGTCTGGAAAGTCAGCCAACAGCCTGAGAAAAATGTCTGCTCCCGACAATGACCTCGACAGCCCGTCGTACACTCCCTTGCCAAGTGTACACACGAGGGAGGAAAACGTCAAGGCATCAACCAAGCGTTTATTTTTAACGTCCACAAGGAGTCCGTGAGCACATAAAAGATCCGCCCGCTGTCCTCCAATACACAAACACATAGGCCTCACGCCGTATGTGCGAATGGGGCAGCCATTAGCCGTCGTCAACCGCGGTCCATGTCCCCTACGAGCAACATCTTCCCTCGAAGCTGCAACTACATTCCGTTGAGCTCCCGTGTCACACAGGAACAAGCTTCCCGAGACTCTGTCGCTGACGAAGAGAAGCCTGCTCGTGCCGCCAACGCACAGGGCCACTACCGAGCGCCGGCTCCTCCGTTTCCCGGAGGCTTGTAGCTGCAGGGAGCGACACACTTCTTCGCGCTGGCCCCGAACCGCGCGTGGTAAAAACACTCTCCTGTGTCTCCACGCCGGCTTGCTGCTGTCGCGTCCAGTCTCCCCCAAGCTTTCTTAACGGGGGAACGCTGAGTGTCACAGCTAGCGCTTCTGCACCTGGCTGCTGGGTAACCAAGAAGAAAAGGTCGGCCTCTTCAGCCAATGCACGGGGCTCTGTAATGGGCTCTCTGGCTTGGTATTCCCTAGGCCTTGCATTTCAAGTATCTGGCGGGCCCTCTCCTTAGCAGATCAGCTAAATGTCTTAAGGAGGAGGGCTTTAATCACCTCATATTTGCCATGGTGTGGGGGGTCAGCGATAAATCCCACCAACCTGGATAACGTGGACTGGAGATTCCCAGCGCTGCTACTACATGGTAGTATTTCAAATCCCCATCACGGACTTGTCGGCAGGCGAAGTGCGCCTCCACGTGTGCAAACCACGCCGCAGCGGCATGCTCCCAAAACTCCGGCAGCTTTACAAAACATCGCGATTAGCCATGTTCATTGAGTCTTCGGAAACTTTCTCGAAAACGTCAGGGTCACCAGTGTAGAGCCGATGAATGGGAGTCGGAGGCGGTGTGTTAAGTATGGACCTCCACACTTTATTATACATTGGATCACAAGAGATGAGTACAGTCTTGCTGCTACTGCATGTCATGCCAGCCAGAATGAACAACAACTCCGGTGCCCTCAGTAACGGGTCCGGGTTGCAACACACACCAAACACACGGTGAATTATGTCCTATCACGTGGCACCACATCATGTAGAATAAGGCATTAAGTGTTTTATAATGATTAATAAAGAGCCAATATACTGCTAATATGCATGTTCATTAACAACTAGTTGATGGTTAAAACTTTATTTTAAATAGTTAGAGCAATACATAATATACAAAAGTTAATTTAATAATACACAAAACACACAATTCATAAATATATACATAACATAAACAGAGAGTGTACCAGCTTCACCAGCAAGACCAGGGTGTTAAGCATATTTGCATAAGAACAAAGTCATGTTGTATCATCAGAGCGTGCCTGAGTGTGAAAGAAACGTGCTGATGCTAATGAGCATGCGCAGATACAAATAAACGGTCAGTTCTCCAGGCCAAACTCAGTGTGATGTGGTCGTGTGTTTTTTCTGTCCGTTACAACTAGTTAAAGATGATGCTTACAAACTACTTTGGTTGACTGCAAACGTGGAGACTTCTGCTGAATATAATGTCTCACGCAACGATGAGAAACAAGGTCTCATTATGTTATAGCTGGTGAAGTTAACAACAAACAAAAAAGTAGTTTTATTTTAGTTATTAATTTAAATTTTTTGTCCAAGAGATGCTGATTTGAAACCGTTGTTACATACAGTTACGGCATTTCCTGTTTCTGCCGGAGAGAGGGGAGTTTGCCCCAAAGCTTGCTGCAGTATTTACTCCCTCCATCTGTCAGGAGGGAGCCTCATTAGCTGCGAGTGCCACTCTACTATACATCCATGGGGCCCTTCTCACTTCTCTTTTTTCATTTCCTCTATCCTCGGTCTCGGTCTCACCGGAAGTTGATTTGTCTGCGCCATCTTGAGTAGCGTCCCAATGGCCTTATTTTTGCCGGAGGAGCGAGGAGCGATAATGGAGGAGCTATAACCGAGGAACCACCAGACCATCCTTCGATTAAATCCTCAGACACTCGCCCCGCCCCCTTACTGTGTATCGCTCACTGATTGGACGATGCAGTGCATGCACTGATCTGATGCTTCTTGACATGAGAGCAGTTTCCCAGCGGAGTGAAGAAAATACATGAAACTCACGGGAGTCACTCCTCAGTTCATACCGTGTTTTGTTTCAATTAATGTTTCATTTAGTTACAAACATGTGATATATCTGTCAAAAATCATTTTATATATTTTTTGGAAACATTTTCATGATCGCTTTTTTCGTTTTTACATTTTCATGTATTGTCATTTCCATTCAGTCAGTCATTAAGTGCTATTTAAAATGTTAATTTGCTACATATCCACACAAACAAACAAAGTGTGCAATCCAATGAATGTTAATCTAACTGGGTTTTGATAGATAACATAAATTATCTCTTTTTCTTCTCTCAATTATTTGATTTCTATTGTGCACTCTAATCAATATTAATCAAACTATTGTTCGTTTATACATTTTAAGAATGGCGTTTATCTTTTTTGAGAATTAGTTCTTATTTTATTTTTATTTATTTCGGTCTACAACAGATGATACAAATGTTTGTGTCAGTAAATGTGTACTAACAGAGGCGGGGGGGTGTGTGTGGAAATAACGGGGACAGAGCTGCTGTCAGACGATCAGCGGCGCAGCGTCATCAAACGGACGTCGCTTCACGTGACGCTCAGGAGGAAACGTCCCATTGCTCTTAAAACTCATTTCCCTGCTTCTCGTGGTTTCCTTGCATCTCTCCATGCTTCCCTGGTGAGGGACTAGTCGCAGGGAAACGACGCAAGTTAGGGACGCAAGGAATCAATTTAACCGAAGTGAGAAGGGCATGGTGTCACGCATGGTGTCAGTTTACTCTGTCACGGAGGGAGAGTGTGTAGGGGTAGGGTGTAGGGCGTGGTTTGGGATTGGGACATACTGTGACAGACAGAGAGGGCGGGACACGGAGGAACTGTGAGATTGCAGTGGTCGTGTAACGGACGCCTGTGCGGTGAGCAAAGTCACTCTTACCTCCCGCGGAGCCCTGCACAACTCTCGCTGGCAGCTCACAGCAGGTAAATTAGAGGCTCCTGTCGAATAAATGCTTTATTAAGCTCTGTCCTATCTGCTACTTTCCGCTTTCTTTACACAAAGTCGCCATTTGTCTTTAGTTTATTGCTCAGTGATAACTAGTATTGTATTTGAAAGGAAAGTGTATTATCCGGGTTAGGCAACCCTTCAGAACACACAGCGCATGATTTTGACAATACAGCGTCTTCATTCGCACGCGATATTATTCCACAAAAAAACAACAACATGCAAATAGCTAAAGCTTGTGCTGAAGTCATTCATTGATAACCAGGTTGCACTTTACTTGACCATTTCAAATATTTGCTACTTTGCACTTCTACTCCACTACAGTTCAGAGGTAAATGGTGTACTTTTACTCCACTACATGTATTTAATACCTTTAGTTACTTTTCAGATTTGGATGAATGATGTGAAATATAATCAAGTGTTAAATCAGACTTTAGTTCCACCTGGAGTGAAGAAACACACTCCTCAATGTCAGTCTTGGTACTTTATTGACAAAGATGACGACACCCTGAAACAGAGCAATGCCGCAGGATAAGCTGACAAAGTATTACATACATGCATGTCATGACCAATACACATATATTAAATTACATTTATTAAAGACACACTAAACAGTAGTGGAAACAGTCTTACATGAGTGAGTGGATGAACGTCTCAACTCGAGGCGGAGTGAATGAACAACATGTGAACTAAAATGGCCGCTAAGCACTACCGGGTCAAAGCACGGCATATCCGGGCAGCGACAGCAGTGACGCTGCCCTCTTGTGGCCGGCGATAAACTCTTCTTCCCCCCCAGACCGGAAAGCTATGGGACGGAATAGGTTAACGGTCTAAATCCAGCTGCCGGACTCGGGCTCGTAACGTGCAGGCGGCCTCCTCACGCGGCCTGGCCGAGTAGGCTGGGGCAGCATCGGCGGCGACTGCGGCACCGGTGCGCCCAGGAAGGCACCCGTAGGAACGGTGAGGTCAGAGGACGCCTCACCGGCAGGTGCCGGTGGGGAAGCGCCCATAGCCGAGTCGCGGGGTCCAACAGCCGGCCGCTGAGCGATCCCCTGGGGCGTCGCCCAGCCCGGGTGGATAGGTGGGGGCTGATGGTCCAGAGCAGCGGGCGGCGGCAAGGGCGCAGCCGGCTGCTCACGGGCGCAGGGTGTGGCCGGCGTATAGGCACGGAGGAAGCGCCGGTTGCGCAGTGTCAAACGTCCCGAACCGTCAACCCTGATCCGATACTGGTCGTGGCCCGGCGACTCCACCACGATCCCTGACCTGTCCCATTTATGGGGGCTTGGGCCTTGCTGGTTCTGGAGGAATACCCTTTCGCCGAGTGCCAATGGGCGGAGCGGTCTTGAGTGAGTCCCCAGAGACTCGGTGGTACGGGACATACGGGTCCGAAGGGCGTCCTCCTTCGCCGCCCATGCCTCGCGCCATAGCAGGCAGATGTGCGGGTTCGAGAACTTCTCGAGGCGGTTCACGAAGGAGAGCGAGCCACGAAGGGGGCGGCCGAAGATGATCTGCGCTGGCGAGAGGTTGCAGTCGGGGTCAGGCGTGTTTCGCAGCTGCAGCATAGCACGCAGGAAGCGGTCCTGATCAAGGCCGCCCGACGGGCCGGTGTTGGACATAAGGAGGCGCTTAGCGGTCTTAACCGCAACTTCTGCCCTCCCATTAGACTGCGGGAAGCTAACGGACGACACACGGTGTTTGACGTGCCATAAGCGGAGGAAATCCTCAGTGTGGCTCGCCTTGAATTCCGGACCACCGTCGCTCGAGAGCTCCTCCGGTACGCCGAAGGTGGCGAAGAATGAACGGAGGTGTTGGACCAGGCCAGCTGAGCCCGCCAGGGCAGTACCCGCCGTAGAGCTCAGGACCTCTACCCAGCCCGAGAGACGGTCCCCGACAACTAGGTAGTGGCGGCCCCCATAGTCGAAGAAGTCAGCAAACACCGCCTCGAATGGCGTGGACGGGGTGAGGACGGCAGGGGGGGTGTAGCCGCCTGTGACGGAGCATTGCGGTTGCAGTCTGCACATCCGTCCCTGGTGGCCTGAATGTCCCCGGACATCCCGGGCCAGTAAACTATGGCTCGGGCATGCTGCCCCATCGCTGAGGTTCCCTGGTGGGCGGCATGGAGATGCTGAAGGACTCTCCCACGGAGGGATGGGGGGACCACGACGCGGTCCCGATAGAGCAGGACGCCGTCCTGTGCGTAGATGGACTCACAGACCGATGACAGACTCGCCAGGGCAGGGTCATTTACGTCAATCCCACCCTCCTGCTCGATGAGTTGGAGGAGGTGGCCGAGGCATCCGTCAGCTGCTGTCTCCCGTGCGAGGAGGGGCCAAGAGACGGCTCCGAGCTCCCGTGCGTCGTCGCGGATGGAGGCCATGAGTGCTGACTCCACGAGTGCTGACTCCACGGCGTCAGGCCCGCTCGGCAGCCCCAATGAGAGGCCGTTCGCTGAGCCCGAGGGGGAAGGATGCCTCGACGTGGCATCAGCGGCATAGTTGCTCTTGCCAGGCAGATGCACAATGTCAAAGCGCCATGGGAGGGTGCGCTGCTTGAGTCTAAACAGACGCGAGTTTGTGATCTCATCCAGCGTACGGTCGCCAAAGATCTTCACCAACGGCTTATGGTCGGTGACCACGACGAGGTTGTCGGACCCCTGCGTGAAGTACCGCGTCTGTTCCAGACCCCAGGCCACAGCTAGGGCCTCTCCCTCGACGGCCGCATAGCGTTGCTCCGCAGGGGACAGGAAACGTGAGCCCGCGAGGGTGATCCTCCATCCACCTGGACAGCAGTCCGGTATGCCCGAGGCACAGTGACAATGTTGCTGGAGCAGGAAGTAGCCAATGCCACGCATGGACCAGTCAGGGCGGAGGCAGGTACGCTTCTGCATGTCGTAGATCTCCACGGCCTCACGGATGGCCTCCATTATGGCTTGCTTGGACGCCTGGAAGGCCTCCTCCAGAACGGGGGACCATAGGAACACACAGCGTGGGCTGAGGAACGGCTTAAATGGAGCCATCGTGTCACGCAACTGGGCGTAGTTGGCCACCTGGTTGACAAGGCCGAACCAACTCCTGATGTCCGTCGTGGAGCTAGGGGTGGGGAAGTCCCGGATGGCGTCCAAGTATTTCGGGAGCGGTTCGATGGTAGATTCCGACACCCTGAAGCCAGCAAAATCGACGCACCTCTCCGCGAACTGAAACTTGTCTGAGTTCAACACGATTCCTGACCGGCCGACACGCGTCAGGAAGTCGATGGTCCTCCACCAGTGTTGCTCCAGGTCGGTGTCATAGTGGATGGTATCATCCACGCAACGTTCCTTGCGTTCATAGTCCGAGAGGACGGCATCAAACCGACGGTTGTAGCCATCCCCTGATGACAGGAAACCCTGTGGTGCCCTGGTGTAGCGCCAACGGCCGAAGGGTGTGATGAAGGTAGTGAGGTGGCGATCCGACTCACGCAGGGGGACACTGTGGTAGCCGTTCCAGGCGTCCGTGACGGTCTTCCAGGTGCCCTTAGGGACGCGGCGTGCAAGGTGGAACGGGGACTCAGTGGCGAAGGTCTCACGTTGGCAGAACTTGTTAAGGGGGGAGAGGTCCACGGTCCTGCGTGGGGAGCCGTCGTGCTTCCGAGTGACTACTATACGATGGCACCACGTCACAGGCTCGCCGTATGGCACACGTTCAATGACCCCAAGGGCTTCGTCCCGCAGTAGGTCATCGTGGACCCTCCGCTGCCAGTGTAGAGGCACTGTAGCCGCGGGCCCCAGCTTGCACCGATGAGACCTGGGAGACCGGCTCCGACCCCATGGCGGCCTGTTGACAGTCGGACGACGGCTGTTGACACCTCTGTCGTCGGCGGGCCCTATAGCAGCCGATGCACACCTGGTGAGGCTTAGGATTCCACCCGCGAGGCCCCTCCGTGAAGACGTTAAAGACGCTCTTACATTCCGGGCACGAGGCACGTTTAGCCCCGTCCGCAGGGCTCGGGGCGGGGCTCGGGGCGGGGCTCGTCTGTGGAGTCGTCTTCAGGCGCCGGAATGACGACATGGCTGATAGGGAGGACGACGGGAGAGCGTTACGGGCCATCTCTCTGTTCTCGACGAGTGCAATTACGTTATTAACTGGCTTAACCAGGACGTCAGGTGTCCCCAGCGTCTCGCGGCGTATGTCCGAGTCATAAATGCCATTGAGCAGAACATCACGGATGATGTGGTCGGTATAGTCCACGTCCTTACCACACTCGCATACCGCATTATATGCACATGTCTCTGCTTTACCCCGCACTCTGGCAGCGAATGCACGGAATGTCTCATCGCGTTCCTGGCGGAGCTGAAGTAGCTCGGTGCGCAGGACGCATGTAGCGACTGGGATGACAGCTAGGGAACGCATGACGGTGATTAGGTCTGGCAAGGGTCCGGAAGCGGCGTCGGGAGCGGCTTTCAACAGGCTGTCTCCAAGTACAGGTCCAGCGCACTGAAACAGCTGGAAGGGGGCCTGGGCATCCCCTATGCCTGAGCCGGCGCGGAATACGTCCCATCGGCAGATGAACACGTTCCATTCCTCTATCGACACGCCCACATCAACTTTGGGCCGATCGAGTCTCGGGCCGTGAGGGGCTGGGGCCTGGGCTGGCGCGGCCATGACAGGCGCTGCGTGCTGGTGGCTAAATCCATGAATCGTCAATATAGCAATGACGAGTGCTTCAGACAAGTCTTGGGATTCGAACTCGCAGCCGGGGACAGGGCATCCAACAATGACCATGGTGTCGTCATGAAGAAACACACTCCTCAATGTCAGTCTTGGTACTTTATTGACAAAGATGACGACACCCTGAAACAGAGCAATGCCGCAGGATAAGCTGACAAAGTATTACATACATGCATGTCATGACCAATACACATATATTAAATTACATTTATTAAAGACACACTAAATAGTAGTGGAAACAGTCTTACATGAGTGAGTGGATGAACGTCTCAACTCGAGGCGGAGTGAATGAACAACATGTGAACTAAAATGGCCGCTAAGCACTACCGGGTCAAAGCACGGCATATCCGGGCAGCGACAGCAGTGACGCTGCCCTCTTGTGGCCGGCGATAAACTCTTCATGGAGTAAATCCACAAGCTACCCTGCAGTCTACAAAGTCATTCAAACTTGCTGCACCTTCACCAGCTTTGAGAACACTTTCATGATCAATCATTATAAAACATATCATATATTATTCTGAAATGGACCAATCTGCACAATGACTACTTTTACTGTCGCTACTTTCACTATATTTTGATCCTAATACTTTTCTACTTTTACTTGAGTAACATTTTGAATGCAGGAATTGTACTTGTAGGCGAGTATTCCTACACTCTCAAATTCAAGATCTGAGTACTTCTTCGACCGCTGAAAGTTGCAATACACCAAACAAACCAATTTTTGTTGAGATTAATTTGAGTTGTATTCATCTTAAAAGTGAATGGATTCATTATCCATAATTTAGTAGATTTTAATTTGAATGTCAAATATTTGTAAAAAAGCACGCAAATAGTTACATCTCGTGCTAAAGTGATACATGTATGAGTAGATTAACATAACAATTCCAAACATGCACCTCCACTTAGTGAGAAAGTAAATGTCATTTTAAATAATAGCTGTCCTCATTGACCATTAGAGACACACAGACCCTTTTTTGTACCTCACATTCGACAGTTTAAAGTGTATAAGTGCTTAAAACAGGATGGTTATAAATGCGGCTCTATTTTGTGTCATTCCAATTGATGTTTAAGTGAAAAACATGCCGGTTTCTAGTGTTTCTCTTCATCTACAGTATTTACATATGGGTTCAGGTAATCATAATCAACAGCAATGTTTGGATTGGCATTTTTTTATTTTTTATTTGGTGCCACATTTAAGCATTGTTGAATTAATTTAAATTGTAAAATATCCCTCCAAAATGCCCCTTTAGGACACACAAGGACACAATTTCCCATGTGAGACCCACATGTGACCGATCTATTGATCCATTCAGGGTGAGCGCACTCACAGGTTCTGGCAAGTGGGGTAAAATATGTGGGCTGGTGTTTCTACAATGCTCAGATAATGTCAGCTTTTGGAAACTAACTTTAAATGTTGCCAAATTCGGTGTAGTCTACACACGCTTGCCTACATCACACTTCCTGTGAAAACCACACAGACTATATGTGCCATAACTCACAACAGGGCAGTTTCTCTGCTGCAAAACATTCAAAAAGAAACACTTTCACATATTGATCTCTAACAAAAAAGCAAATATCTAAACCTTGGACTTGGGTTTAGCCTGCTATCTCATTATGTAATGTATGTTCTCTGTATTTTCCTTCTTAGATCCATCATGAATTTCATCCTGGAAACCCTCCATGTCCTCCTGATGTCCATCTGGTACAATCTGGAGTCCTTCGTCCACCTGTTTGTGCCCAGGAAGAGGAAGAACATAGAAGGAGAGGTGGTCCTGATCTCTGGGGCGGGCAGTGGGATCGGTCGCCTCATGGCTCAGGAGTTTGCGGCTCTCAACACTGTGCTAGTGTTGTGGGACATTAACCAGGAGGGGATGAAGGAAACGGCAAGACTGGCTAAAGAGAGCGGAGCCAGCAGAGTGCACTACTATGTGTGTGACTGCAGCAACAAGAACGAGGTTTACAGAGTCGCAGACCAGGTAAGGTTCCTGAAAACTATTACACACACACACACACACACACACACACACACACACACACACACACACACACACACACACACACACACACACACACACACACACACACACACACACACACACACACACACACACACACACACACACACACACACACACACACACACACACACACACACACACACACACACACACACACACACAGGAAGTCGGGGTCGGAACTGGGAAGAAGTCACACCCCAGTTCCAGTAGCAGTCATCTCGGGTTTTAGGGATACTGACATTGATAATATGGATACTGAAATCTATAGGGTTTGGTGATATTTCAAATATTATATCACTGTTTTTTTTGGCTCAATGGCGATATACAATGTCATTTCAAATTTAAAAAAGAATCCCTGTGAATGCTCCTTCAGGTTTTTTCAACTCATGCTAAACTAAATACACCAATATGCAAAAGTAGAACTGGCTGAGCTGGTTTTAAAATAAACAGCCGCAGATGATCTAGACATGGAAATGAACATAACTAGCTTGAAACCCAACAGGTGTCTGGTCTGAGGGGATCCATTGTCACACAGCTACGCTCACTAGAAGCTTAAGGGATACTGATTTTAAAAAGGAAATATTCTGCTCATTTTCAGATTCTTTGCAGATCATTTAAATCCACACACATCTATAGAACACACAAAGGAAAGGGGAAACCCCCACGAGCAGAATGGGGCCTCTTTTAAGTAGACGACAAGTTGTTGTGTTAAAAAGGGAGGACATACTAGGTAACTAAATATTCTAATGATGAAGCAGAAAGTATACTCTGCTAAATACTGCACACACACAAATACACACACACACACACACACACACACACACACACACACACACACACACACACACACACACACACACACACACACACACACACACACACACACACACACACACACACACACACACACACACACACACACACACACACACACACACACACACGCACCACTAGCAACACAGTTTCTGCCCTAGTTGTCAAAAAAGGTATTGTAAGCACACGTATGTATGTATTGTTTGTGTGATGTCCATGCTGGTAGCTTTTGTAAAACCTGGCTAGACAAGTAGACAGGGGAATATTCCCTTATTACATGCTAACCACTGCAGTGGGTTTAAATGTGGGAATGTGGGAACCTTTATTCAACCAGGTGGTCCTGTCCAACATGGCAGCAAGTAGGTCACAACCATAGACTGCATATATAAATGGACGTAGGGTCCGTGACGTCACCCATAGGATTCTGCAGAGTTGCCGTGAAGCCCTTAGTAGCGGAGTCGGCCACTAACGGCTCGACTGTGACGTCAGAGTCCGCCTGCTCCAAATAAGGGCAAAGAGGCGGAGCCGAGGCGGGACCTGCTGCCTCCGAACTGGAAGTAAACAGAGCTAGCTCAGGCTAAGAAGCTAAGCTAACATGAAATACATGCATACCAAGTTACTGCTAACAGTGTAGTTCCCCTATATAAACGTTACCTTCGTAATCAAATGAGACAATCTGCAAGAGAATTAGCTATATGTTGTTATTCTTAATGCTTGTCATTCACACGTTGAGAAAAGACGGACTCCACCGCCCGGACCTAACGGAGCCGCAGGGGGCTAGCTCCGGGACGCCGGCTGGAGCTAGCCCCCTGCGGCTCCGTTAGCTCCGGCGGCCACCACTGGGATAATTGGGTCCCCTATTAACATTTGCTCCCGTTTAGCATTATGGGCGTCATAGCCATAGACTATAAAAGTCTTACCCTAAAGGGTTACGTCCTTAGATGGCTAATAAGTAACGAGCTAAGCTACCAAGCACACAAACACCTGCGAACGGGGTTAACATGTATAATATTATCATTTTAGACTTCTTGGAAGTTCTGTTAGTACATTCAAGCGCACAGCACGACATTGTAATTGTCTGGTATATCACCACGAACACGGCTAAAGCTAAAGGGTCAAGTACAGTACTATGACTAACTAACGTTGTAGCTTCTATGGTTGTAGCCTAGCAGAGTGGACACGTTGCTGTTAGTTGTGTTTAATAATTTAGCCCCGGGGCCCGTTTAATACCGGGGATCGGTACCTATCCCTACTCCTTAATGGAGGGACCTGCGCAATACATCACGGTATCGTCCGCTTACACATTTAAAGTTGCTCCATCCACATTTTGACCTAAGCTGTAGATGGAGAATAATAGTGGACCTAAAACAGAACCTTGTGGTACATCATTAATGTTTAACCACTCAGAAGTGAGCCCATCAAATTGAACACATTGGGACCTTTCAGAGAGGTAGTTCACAAACCACCCCACTCTGCATGGTTGGATGCAGGCCAGCCTCTGCTTCAGGATATGACGGTTGACGGTATCGAACGCCTTGGAAAGATCAATAAGCAGAGCTGCACTACTCTGCTTACTGTCTAAGATACCCGCAATATCATTCACCACTTTCATTGTCGCAGTGATGGTGCTTTCTGAAACCTGACTGATGTTTACATAACTCCTTTACCTGCACTCACCAGGCTTTCAAGAACCTTAACCAGAACTGAAAATGTAGAGGTGGGCCTATACTTATTTAATAAAGTAGCCTCCCCTCCTTTTAGTAAAGGCAGGACATAAGCTGAGTTTCATACTTTTGGATATGTCTTCGTGCTGAGGGAGAGGTTAAAAAGAGCAGTGAGAGGTGGAGCAATACAATCTGCAGCTATCTTTAAAAAGAAAGGTTCTACGTTGTCTGGACCAGCCGGTTTCTTAGGATCTAACTTGGTTAAGGCTTCATGAACAACATCAACAGTAAAAGGAGAAAAACTTAAGGGCTTTTCCAAACCACATTGTTCAGAGTCACAGACTGTGGTGTTCACAGAAGCAGAGTTCGAAACAGAATCAAACGGAGAGCCACATATCGATGTAATGGCTTTCCAAAATGTTCTAGGATTGTTCAGGTTTTTAGTGGTAACTAATAGATACTACTTAGCTATTTTGATTTTACCCTTTTGGACCTTTGTGTCCCTAATTGTGGCAACTACACAGTGGTCACTCACATCATTAGCAAATACTCCCACAGATGAGTATTTATGGGGAACATTAGTTAAAATTAGATAAATTAAGGAGGATTTACTCGGGCACTTTATATTAGGACGAGTAGGACTGTCTAAAATCTGAGTAACATTTAATTAAATAGACAGAGACTCCTTGACTGCTGAGGGAGGTCTGTAACAGCCCACCACCATGACCTGTTGGCCCTTTGCCGCTTCAATATTCATGGCTAAAACGTATTTTTCACATAAATGGCAACGCCACCACCTTTCGTAGGTCGGTCGGTACGATATACATTGTAACCATTTAAGGAGATGTCAGAGGCCGAAATAGATTTTTTTTAGCCACGTTTCTGATAAAACAATGACATCTGTGTCAGTCGAGTTTGCCAGGATGCGGACAAAATCTAGTTTAGATTTAGATAAAAGACTGCGCACATTCAAGTGGATGAAACCCAACCCAGACCTAGATTTAAAATCAGCAGGAGTAGCGATCTGACTACCACTACTGGGAGGTCCAGGGTTTGGTTGCACATTTCCTGATAGCAATAATAACAAGAAAACCAGGCATATTTTCCTCTTAATCGACACACATAAATTGTCACCTACTTTAAAATCACCAGCAAAGTCTGCGAAAGTGTGGTTAGAGCTCAAGAAGCAGTCCTGAAGAACCATCATGGAAGACAAGCTAAAAAGAAAACATAGTTTGCCGAACTGATGGGCTGTGACAAGGCGACTGGAAACACACCCGATCCTTTGCAGGGGATGCCCACTGCGGGCGGCAGAACAGACCGGAATCCAATCGACTTCTCAGGATGACGAGAGAACTTCTCACTGTCCAAGACAGCCAACAGGCACAGCAGAATCACGATAGGGGCCATTTTCCCACGCCAGCACAGCAGCGCAGGGCAGATGGAAGCAGGCCTCAGCTACAGCAGGGCAGATGGAAGCAGGTCTCAGCTACAGCAGTAAAGCAGGGCAGATGGAAGCAGGCCTCAGCTACAGCACAGCAGGGCAGATGGAAGCAGGCCTCAGCTACAGCATGGCAGATGGAAGCAGGTCTCAACTACAGCTACAGCAGGGCAGATGGAAGCAGGTCTCAGCAACAGCAGCAAAGCATGGCAGATGGAAGCAGGCCTCAGCTACAGCAGCAAAGCAGGGCAGATAGAAGCAGGCCTCAGCTACAGCAGCAAAGCAGGGCAGATGGAAGCAGGCCTCAGCTACAGCAGTAAAGCAGGGCAGATGCAAGCAGGCCTCAGCTACAGCAGCAAAGCAGGGCAGATGGAAGCAGGCCTCAGCTACAGCACAGCAGGGCAGATGGAAGCAGGCCTCAGCTACAGCAGCAGCGCAGGGCAGATGGAAGCAGGTCTCAGCTACAGCAGCAAAGCAGGGCAGATGGAAGCAGGCCTCAGCTACAGCAGCAAAGCAGGGCAGATGGAAACAGGCCTCAGCTACAGCAGCAAAGCAGGGCAGATGGAAGCAGGCCTCAGCTACAGCAGCAAAGCAGGGCAGATGGAAGCAGGCCTCAGCTACAGCAGCAAAGCAGGGCAGATGGAAGCAGGCCTCAGCTACAGCAGCAAAGCAGGGCAGATGGAAGCAGGCCTCAGCTACAGCAGCAAAGCAGGGCAGATGGAAGCAGGCTTCAGCTACAGCAGCAAAGCAGGGCAGATAGAAGCAGGCCTCCGCTACAGCAGCAAAGCAGGGCAGATGGAAGAAGGCCTTAGCTACAGCAGCAAAGCAGGGCAGATGGAAGCAGGCCTCAGCTACAGCAGCAAAGCAGGGCAGATGGAAGCAGGCCTCCGCTACAGCAGCAAAGCAGGGCAGATGGAAGCAGGCCTCAGCTACAGCAGCAAAGCAGGGCAGATGGAAGCAGGTCACCCTTGAAAAAGAGATCTTTTGATCTCAAGGGGCTTTCACCTGGTTAAATAAAGGCTACAAACAAACAAGGTCTATTCATTTATCAGTTATTCCTCACGTGCTGCTTTCTCTCTGAGACCGGACCGATATTTTCTTTGTTTCCTCGTCACCGGCATATGCCATATGGCCCCTCCACCTCATCATTGTCCTTCACTATGCTATCCACATCATGTTATCAGATTTTTTTTAGCCACGTTTCTGATAAAACAATGACATCTGTGTCAGTCGAGTTTGCCAGGATGCGGACAAAATCTAGTTTAGATTTAGATAAAAGACTGCGCACATTCAAGTGGATGAAACCCAACCCAGACCTAGATTTAAAATCAGCAGGAGTAGCGATCTGACTACCACTACTGGGAGGTCCAGGGTTTGGTTGCACATTTCCTGATAGCAATAATAACAAGAAAACCAGGCATATTTTCCTCTTAATCGACACACATAAATTGTCACCTACTTTAAAATCACCAGCAAAGTCTGCGAAAGTGTGGTTAGAGCTCAAGAAGCAGTCCTGAAGAACCATCATGGAAGACAAGCTAAAAAGAAAACATAGTTTGCCGAACTGATGGGCTGTGACAAGGCGACTGGAAACACACCCGATCCTTTGCAGGGGATGCCCACTGCGGGCGGCAGAACAGACCGGAATCCAATCGACTTCTCAGGATGACGAGAGAACTTCTCACTGTCCAAGACAGCCAACAGGCACAGCAGAATCACGATAGGGGCCATTTTCCCACGCCAGCACAGCAGCGCAGGGCAGATGGAAGCAGGCCTCAGCTACAGCAGGGCAGATGGAAGCAGGTCTCAGCTACAGCAGTAAAGCAGGGCAGATGGAAGCAGGCCTCAGCTACAGCACAGCAGGGCAGATGGAAGCAGGCCTCAGCTACAGCATGGCAGATGGAAGCAGGTCTCAGCTACAGCTACAGCAGGGCAGATGGAAGCAGGTCTCAGCAACAGCAGCAAAGCATGGCAGATGGAAGCAGGCCTCAGCTACAGCAGCAAAGCAGGGCAGATGGAAGCAGGCCTCAGCTACAGCAGCAAAGCAGGGCAGATGGAAGCAGGCCTCAGCTACAGCAGTAAAGCAGGGCAGATGCAAGCAGGCCTCAGCTACAGCAGCAAAGCAGGGCAGATGGAAGCAGGCCTCAGCTACAGCACAGCAGGGCAGATGGAAGCAGGCCTCAGCTACAGCAGCAGCGCAGGGCAGATGGAAGCAGGTCTCAGCTACAGCAGCAAAGCAGGGCAGATGGAAGCAGGCCTCAGCTACAGCAGCAAAGCTGGGCAGATGGAAGCAGGCCTCAGCTACAGCAGCAAAGCAGGGCAGATGGAAGCAGGCCTCAGCTACAGCAGCAAAGCAGGGCAGATGGAAACAGGCCTCAGCTACAGCAGCAAAGCAGGGCAGATGGAAGCAGGCCTCAGCTACAGCAGCAAAGCAGGGCAGATGGAAGCAGGCCTCAGCTACAGCAGCAAAGCAGGGCAGATGGAAGCAGGCCTCAGCTACAGCAGCAAAGCAGGGCAGATGGAAGCAGGCCTCAGCTACAGCAGCAAAGCAGGGCAGATGGAAGCAGGCCTCAGCTACAGCAGCAAAGCAGGGCAGATAGAAGCAGGCCTCCGCTACAGCAGCAAAGCAGGGCAGATGGAAGAAGGCCTTAGCTACAGCAGCAAAGCAGGGCAGATGGAAGCAGGCCTCAGCTACAGCAGCAAAGCAGGGCAGATGGAAGCAGGCCTCCGCTACAGCAGCAAAGCAGGGCAGATGGAAGCAGGCCTCAGCTACAGCAGCAAAGCAGGGCAGATGGAAGCAGGTCACCCTTGAAAAAGAGATCTTTTGATCTCAAGGGGCTTTCACCTGGTTAAATAAAGGCTACAAACAAACAAGGTCTATTCATTTATCAGTTATTCCTCACGTGCTGCTTTCTCTCTGAGACCGGACCGATATTTTCTTTGTTTCCTCGTCACCGGCATATGCCATATGGCCCCTCCACCTCATCATTGTCCTTCACTATGCTATCCACATCATGTTACCTAGATAAATGGCAAAAACTGAGATTAACTACTTGGCTACTATTAGCAACCCAATCCAATTAGCAACAAGGCTATGGAATCTTCATTGTTGTTGTTGCTCCAAGTTAGCTAACACCTGTTAGTTATAATAAACACATGTTACCCCTATGGCGTCAGGCTCCTATTCCCCTTTATCACGTGTGTGTGTGTGTGTGTGTGTGTGTGTGTGTGTGTGTGTGTGTGTGTGTGTGTGTGTGTGTGTGTGTGTGTGTGTGTGTGTGTGTGTGTGTGTGTGTGTGTGTGTGTGTGTGTGTGTGTGTGTGTGTGTGTGTGTGTGTGTGTGTGTGTGTGTGTGTGTGTGTGAGTGTGTGTGTGTCTTTAAAGCAGGGCAGGGATGAGTGTTGTGTAAACATTCAGTGTTTTGACTAAATGCAGGGAGTGGTGAGTCATGTAAATGATTATTTAGCGTAAATGTAAAATGAATGTGTCTTATATGGAAACGCTGTAAAAAAAAAAGCGTGTGTCTGGTTTCCGATAAACAAATGCTACAACTCCACAAACCTCCTTCTGATGCAAGTGGAAGAGCTCTGTTTAATATTTATGTTGTCATGACAGATTGAAAGATTAGGAAAGAAAGGTTATGTCACTGTTTACTATTCTTTGTATTCATGTTAAGTTATTTGAAGAGGACAGGTTAAGCCTATTTTCAGGTGTATATCAGTATGTAGTGTCTCTACTGGGACATGTCTCCATGCTTTAATGTTCAAAAAGCTCTTTATTTTTCTCATACTGCCTCTGCTGCAGCACCTCCTTTCACTCTCTGTCTGAAACCAGAGCCCAGTCTGCTCTGATTGGTGGCTGGCCGGCTCTGTTGTGATTGGTCAACCGCTTAGAGATGACCCGCCCCTTAGCCTATCACGTACAATGTGATGGAGCGCTAGCCAATAGAAGTGTGAGTGTTCCTTAGGGATGTCATTTACGGAAGTAAACAAAGAAGTCCAATGGAGGCTTTCAGGCAGGGGGGGGGCCAGACCAGTTACATGCCCATAAACCTATACAGGTGCATCTCAATACATTTTAATATTGTGAAAAAGTTAATTTACTGTTACTCATATTATATGGATTCATTACACACAAAGTGAAATATTTCAAGCCTTTATTTGTTTTAATCTTGATGATTACAGCTAATGAAAACCCAAAAATCAGTATCTCAGAACATTTGAATATTACATAAGACCAAGAAACCTTTCCACGATATTCTAATTTGGGACCCCCTTGAAAACGAGATGGTGCATCTCAAGGGGTTTATCCCAATGAATAAAATGTCTAATCCATTTCTAATTGAGATGCACCTGTATAACACCCTACATAGGAAAGGAAAACCCAAAGAGCATAATAGGGCTCTTTAAAGTATTGTTGTAACATATACTATTGTATCATCAACTTGGTAATGGACCTGGCAAGATGTATTTGGATGGACATATCTACTAAGTAGCCCAGGAAATTCATATCTAGAATGTCTTCATGCATGGACCTGAATTTCCCCTCTGGGATTAATACAAATGAATTATATTATTAATCCTAATCTTTGAAAGTATATTTTTACAAAATTGGATCACTGACCTTTTCCTGTGCTGCATGCAGGTGAAGCGGGAGGTGGGAGACGTCAGCATTCTGGTGAACAATGCTGGTATTGTGACGGGGAAGACGTTCATGGAGGCTCCTGATTCCCTGATTGAGAAGACGATGGAGGTCAACACCATGTCTCACTTCTGGGTCAGTCAGACACAACATACCCACACAGCTTACCTCTGGGTCCAAAGTATTTCTTACAGAGACTTCACCTGATTGATGATGAAGAGACAGATCAGTCAATATTGTAGAGATATGATCATTGTTTTAATCATTTAGCATTTCTTTCTAATCATGTTCTAAATGTAGGCAGGGCAAGGAACTCCAACACCATTTACTATACAATTACATTTGATTGAATCATCAATACATTCCAGAAAGATTAAATCCAGTTAAGCGTTAAAGTTTGGTCCACTAATTTGTTTCTTCCACGACTACATATCAGATAACTGAAATGCGGTCATGTGACTTCTATAAGCACATTTCGTCTCTTCATGAAGAACCAAAGATCTAGTTAAAAGTTCACCGTTGAAGCATTGAATTTAATTTTGATTTATCAAAAATAATCCTGTATTGAAGTGATGTCCTGTGAAAGTCAATTGTCCTCTGAGCTCTACAATCAAATCCCTGTTCAGGTCTCTATATTAAATATCATGCTTAATTTGTGTCTCTCTCTGCTCAGACCTACAAGGCTTTCCTTCCCGCCATGATTGCCAACAATCACGGCCATCTTGTCAGCATTGCTAGTTCTGCTGGACTCATATCCTGCAATGGATTGGCAGGTATGGATGTTTCTGATTTCCCCATTGTTACATTTAAATGATCCATCCTTAACATTTTCCAGTTCCAATCTTTCTTTGTCTCGTGTGCGGGGTGTTTTGGCTCGACCCTTTTCAACTGAAATGTTCTCATTTTGCAACTCAAAGGTTTATTCGAAAAAAATTCTGACAAAATGTGACGGCTTAAAAGCTCACAGTATTTGATCAGTGCGGATCAAATACGAATCAAGTGAACTTTTTAGTCTCAATCTCACTATTTGATGGGACTTCAAAGCAGTGACATTGCTTCAGGGAATATGAGAATAGTTTTATCTAGAACAGTGCTTCTCTGGTGGTCCGTGAGTATATTGGTAAAATGTCACATTTGAAATAAGTTTTCCTCACTCTCGCGGGAATATCTCCGCAATGCAGCAAGCTTAAGGCCCAATCCCAAACCACCCCCTCGACCCTACCCCTCCGTGACGGAGTGAACTCCGTCTGTAGCCACACTCGCAGCTCAACGAGGCTCCCTCCTGTCAGATGGAGGGAGTAAATACAGCAGCAAGCTTTGGGACGGCCTCCCCTCTCTCCGGCAGAAACAGGAAATGCCGTAACTGTATGTAACAACGGTTTCAAACAGCATCTCTTAGACAAAAAAATGTAAATTAATAATTCAAATAAAACTCCAAACATCTTTCATTGTGTTTCAAAGCTCTTTTAGTTTTAAACCTGATGTTTATAAGCTTCTTAGTTTTTGCAGCGGTCTGTAAATATACACAACTTTATAATAAAATGCACACATTTACCTTTTTCTAGACTAAACACAGGTTTGATCCTAAGTTAAAAACATATGAGGTCATCATGAGGCTGTTAACATCGCAGTTTATCAGTGGATGTTTGCTGGAACTACTTGTACACAGCGTGTTTCCTGACGGACACACACAGCGTGACTCCGGTCAGGTAGAGACCGGTCTCAAGTCAGCACCTCTGCAGACTCGCTGTTTGAGGGCTTGATAGCCCACTCCCCCTCCACACTCGTTGCTTTGGAACAGCCCTCAATATGGCGGACCCCCCGCGTGAACGCGCAAACGGAGGGGTAGGGTGTAGGGGGCGGTTTGGGAATGGGCCTAAATTTCAATTGCATGATATAGCCCAGCGCAACACCTTCGTCACACATGTTGCCACTTGTTTGTACTATTTTCAGGCGATTTGTAATCTGGTCTGTAGGCTATGTGTTTTTATTTTTTATTTCAAGAAGCGTATAAAACAAACAATGGATGAACATTTATCCTTGCTGGAAGTAGATTTAGATGTGTCAGATAGAGATTATTATCTAATATATGCATGAAGTCCGTTGATGATCAGAGGCTGTTGTTTGGGCTGCAAAAACGTTTTTTTATTTTTGTTTTGTAGGCAGACCATGCAGGCCAGCCCGATGGTCACCAAGGTTCATGTTTTAATAGCATTTTTACAAAAAAAGCCCACGCGAGCCTAACACGTGAAAAAATGGCTTAGACCTCAGAGTTAAACTTGGGCCTGCGACCATAGTTTTTCTGTATTTTGTTTTGAAAATCCACAGCGGAGGTTTGTGTCAAACTACATGCGGTGTATTTTGCATATCTCTCAGTAGCCAACGATCTGTGAGTCTGTTGGCTCGGACATAAACTCCGTAATAAATGTAGTCTACATTTCATAAGAGGTGTAAAACCTGATTATTTTAGATCGCATTTGAACGAAATGCTTATATAATCTGTAGTTGTATTTTTGATTTAATGTGTGAACGAGGCGATACAGAGAAGGTTAGGCTGTCATTGCTAGGCTGTCCTACTGTTGGAGTGGGAAGCAGGCCTATTGTTTTTGGATATTTGTGGAGTTAGGTGGTCCGCGAGTGTTTTTTTATTGGTTAAGTGTTCCTTGGTATGAAAAAGTTTGAGAAACACTGATCTAGAACTAGATAAATACTTAGGACTGGGTGAGAAAGCTTCAGATGTGGCCAGGCAGGAGCTGTGTCACTTTTGTTGCTGCGGCGAATGTCTTTGTCAATTCTCCTGCCGTAACTTCCGATAAATATTCAGTGTCTGACTTCCAGTTGCCTCTCAATGAAACGTCAAACCTATGTACGTATGTTGTGCTGCATCCTGTAATTAAAGTGACAGTATGATGTTTTTAAGTTAATGTTCCAGATCTGTACAAATGTTAGAGTGAGTGGTTTTAACAAGCACACTCTGCAGTTTGTTTTTCATCTGTTATCTTTTTATTATAGTTCTAGTACTAGTCACCGTGAACTTTGTCTGAGTCTAAACATAGATAGGTGATTGTCCCAACTCCAGGGCTGTGTTGGAAGTAATACAATCATCATAAATGACAAAACAGTAATTAAGTTCCCTTCAGGTTACTTAATCTGCTCATAGTTTAAAAAGGTGATTCACAGTGAAGTCAATGTGAACATATTGCAACATGAATATTGATCTGGGCCCTCGCAGTGCTTAACTCCCTCACACAACTGTGTCTCAGGGCTTCTTAACATTTAACAACCTATGAATGTGTCATACCCACTTAGCGGGAAGAGACTCAGCTAACTGACGATTTGAACAATTCTCACAAGAATCGTCTAATGAATCGTTTTTTGTTGTATTTCCACTCGGGATAGTTCCAGCTAACGGGTACTTTTTCACAGTTTTTCTGGCCCTCCAAAATCCAGGTTCTTTCCGGACCAACAACCGGGCTGAGTATGCTAAACTAGTGAGAGAATCGCTGGCAAGGGGGCTACAACTACAACAAAATGAACATATTTGACCGTGATTTAATTGTAATACACGTTAAAAAAATTATGCCGAAGAACAACATACTGATACCGGTTAGTAAAAACCATGGATTAATGCTTTAATTTTTTCATTTATAGAAGAAACGACGATAGCGTGTGCGACAACTCTTTTATAAAACTGAGTGTGTATTTTTATTGCATGGACTGGGGCAAATCTGCCCCTTATATTTGTATCGTGTGGCCAGGTGTCACACACTGCACCTTTTATTTTAATCATGGCTGTGTGAAAGTGTCACATTTTCATTTAATTACCAATAAATAAAATAAATTCAACATCAGGGAGTTTATATCTAAATGCTCAGAACAGACCCCGAACGTTGGTGGTGTTTAAACACATTTGATTATCAGATCATTTTCAGTGCAGCTGTATGGCCATGTTGAGGCTGAACTAATCACCAATCACAGTAGAACATCGGAAACCAATTTGGATTGGTGTTCGCAATTTTAGTAATTATTTTCTTGAAATGGACCCAAAATGTTTAAATCCGTAACTTTTTTTGAAAGGTTGATTTTACAATAGTCATCTGCAAACCTAGCTATTTTAGTAATTGTGGAAGTGGAGACATGCAACTACATATGTTTCTTTTGTTTTCAGTACAGATCAGTCCTAGTCTTGTTTCCTCTTTTTTTCTTTAATGATATGGGTTTTGGTTGCACTTTGTTTGAGAAGCACTGGCAGGCATCTGCTGACTTCATTAGGCAACCAGATAAAAATTCCTTTAATAATACTTTAAGATAATCACTCGTCGCCCTCTCACCCATATTCATCAGAAAGATTAGAGTGCCTTATCAATATTGACTCTGCCTTGATTATATGATTCAAAAGATGTAGCCGTGGCACAAGATAATAACTGGTGGAACAAACAACATGTCACATGACTACTTTGAATGTGCATGATTTCCTGTGCTCACTTCCTACTTCCTCTGAATGAAACCAGAGACACTGAGAAGATGCGGTGGGAAGATACGCTGCACTGATCTTCAGATACATTGTATTCTAAATGTTGAACAGCCTTAGACCTGAAATCAACCATTTGTCCATCTCCTCTACAATCTGACTGATGTCAGCTCAGTAAAACATGACTTGTGGATATTCTGCATATTCGAACATTTGCGACACAATTCTGCCTGTGCGAAAACGAGGACCTTTAAGTCACCGCTTTGAAATGGAGTTGAAAGCAACACAAAGGAGTTGGCTTTAGTCTTAGAAAAGTTGTTGGAAGTATTCACCGTCAAATTAAATGCACACACACCAGATTGTTCACAGATTCAACAGTTCTACTTTTTTCATATCAATCACACACAAACAAACTCGCACACACACTCCTTTCCCATCTCCATGGCAACTGCACTTGGTGGGGTTACATCAAGCTCCCAGAAAGTGGGCCAAGCGTTGAAGCTAATTATCAACAGTGGCCAAACGGTGGTACTACAACTTCTGTGTCAGTCAATCGTCGTCATTGGTCCCTGAAAGACTTTTCCCATTTACTTCCATCGGGAGAAAGACATCTGTAAATCAGTGTCATGGTTTTGTTCGGTAAGCCAACTTCACAGTCTTGCATTTGAATAGCCTTTTAACATTTGAATAATTATAAAATGCTCCGATAGCTGATTCCAGGGATATTTTGCCTCTCACTAAGCCGAGCCCAGACATGACATGGTGGATTGGAGGCGGAGCTTAGGGAGAACACTTGTGTGCATGCTCTATGGCCCAATGGATGCGTTAGTTCGCTGGGAGAACCAGGTGCCATTTGGTCTGGAGTTAGACCACTTTGGCTTCATTCTCCACTGAGCAGCTTTCATAGGACTGAACGGGGCCCCGCCTCCAACGCTGTATCTAGTTCTCTTTATACCTCCATGGGTTACACACACATAACCTGTTCATAAAGTCTTAAGAGGTTTGCTACTTGTAAAACACAGTACTGTTGTGCATCAAGGTATTCAAAACAGTAAGAATATTTCTCCATAATAATAATAATATATAATATATAATATTTTTATAGCGCCTTTCAGGAAACCCAAGGTCGGGTAGGGGGGGGGGGGAGTAGGGGAAAAAAAAGGCAGACAGGTTAAGGGGGTGGGGGGGGAAGTAGTGGAAAAATAAACCTATTAAACTAACTATACAGTGGGGAAAGCCTTGGTAAAAAGGTGCGTTTTGAGGGCTTTTTTGAAGATGTCCAGGGTTGGGGCGCTGCGGATTTCGGGGGGGAGAGAGTCTATTAATCTAAACAGGCTGGCTTAATGTGTCAAAGTTGATGACACATGATGTCATCTGGATTCGTTCACCGTTATATTGAATTGGCATGGAGAATTGTGAGATTTCACTAAACATTGACGACTACATTTCTACAAGAAAAATGACTAAACTACTACATTGTTTAAATTGTGTTGATTTAATTTGTGAAGATGTTCTACCTCAGTGTGCTTTTTATTTATGAGGGTTCAGTGTGGGAGATCTTTATGAGTATGATATACACAGTTCTTACATTTTTACCTGAGTGTTTTTGTTCTTGATGACTTTCAAGGGAACATGTGATTGGGTGGAGTGAGTGTGGATTAGCAGTATTTCTGGGTTGTACGGTTACTTTTAAAATGCTCAAGCTTTCCTCCTCTTCTCTCTGCAGACTACTGCGCCAGTAAGTTTGCAGCAGTAGGTTTTGCGGAGTCCGTGGGTCTGGAGCTGTTGGCCACTGGGAAAGATGGCGTGAAGACAACCATTGTGTGCCCATACTTCATCAACACAGGAATGTTCGATGGATGTCAAACTAAGTAGGTCTCTTTACAGGATTTCTTTTTTGTCTGTTCATGTAATGTCTGCAGACCTGCAAGGGGTGTGTAACAGCAAGGACTTTGGACATATTAGCTATTATTTGTTCAGGTTGCCCGGGAGTAACCTACATCAATTTGTTAGTAGTAGATACTATGCTTGCTCTCGCCTCTGCTTACTTTCTTCTGCTGATTTTCCTATTGTTCTTATCTGAAAACTTTGAGCTGGGACTGTTATTCTTTGTAGATGGACAGAGGACTCTTGTCATATTTTAACAAAAACCTCAGTCCTGCAGTAGCATGGCCTACATACAGCTAAAGCCTAGACTGCATGCTACTTAGCTAAAGCTAGTTAGCAACAAAAGGCCTCTCCATCTCTACTGATGACTTCCATAAACTACTTCTGAAGATTGCTGTGTTGTAAACTGAAATGGACCGGTTGGAAGTTAAAGGCCTCATGTTTTAGCCATTTCTACTGATCATAATTCCATTGCTGAGGTCTACTAGAATAGATTTACATTGTTCAATGTTCCCAAATCACATTGGTTTTTCATACAGCATCTCTGTATAGCATGTGTATTCACTCTCTGTCCTACACGCCTTGTTTGAGCTCCTGCCCCCCCCCCCCCCCCTCTATGAGCCCAGTGTGTTCTGATTGGTCAACCACCAGAGAGGCTCCCCCCTGTCTGAGTGCTTTCCCAGGTTGCAGTCGAATAGTCCAAAGTCAGCTCCTATCGTCTATCCCTATCATCTGTTCCTTGATCTCTGAGTGAAACGTCACGGGGTTAAGGGATAGTGGATAGGAGAATTCAAAAGGATTTAGGAGAAGAGACTGCGGTGCTTTGAGAATCCGACTGCACTTTCACTATCCCACGTGTTTATGATGCGCCAGCAGACGTCATGAATGTGCGTCTGCTGCTCTGGGGAAACTACAGTTTTCCATACAGCGGAATACAACATGGATGTAGGCTATAATAAGAACAGACAGAGAAACATATTCTTCATGACCAAAGTTGGAATTTAAATAAAAAAGGAATGTGAAACGTATGCTCGTCACCCTCTCCCTCCGGTCCACATTAATACAAAATGATCCCAATACGTATGATTGTATAAACTCGTTTTTTCGTATCAATGCACACATCCCACATAGTGCCATGGCGACCCTTGTTGTTAATTCAGTGTACCAGCCTTTAACCTTGATCTAATGACTCACACAAACGGACAAGAAGAGCGACGAGCCTCAGGCCTCTCCGGGGACACTTTAACTGGCAGACATTGGACTGACGGTGCCTTTCTTTTTTCACAGAACACAGAATTTGTGTGATTATACAAAATTCAATTAAATAAACCCCACTGCATATTTACATCTGTTACACTTGCAGACTAGTGTCCATCTGTATTTCTGTCTCTCTGCATTCCCCCATCAAACAGCCCCTGAAGGCACCAGGACACATGCCTGACCTGTCACTTCCTACTTCTCACACACTTTTAAAACAGCATCTAAAAAAGGACCTGCTCAAAGGATCAACATTTTGTGGTATCCATTTATTGCTGTATTATTTTGTCTAAATCCTTTTTCTTGCTTTCACCAGGTGGCCAACGCTGCTGCCAATCCTGGATCCAAACTATGTAGCCAAGAAGATCATCACGGCTGTGCTCACAGACCAGGTGTTCCTGCTCCTGCCCAGGACCATGTACCTCATCACGGCTCTCAAGACGTGAGTGTCTACCTTGTTACTTCCCTTCACTGAAACCCTTTCTCCATACACCGTTCACTGTACATATCTACGAGTCAATAGCGGACCTAAAGTGTGTTCAGCAACTCGACTTTCTTTTAGTCTCCTGACCTTTATGCTAAGCCTTGAAGTGAAGGTATTTTCACTAGGTCATGCACACATGTAGACTTGTTCAGAAAGGATGCCAACATGTCTAACGTGGCTGCACCACATTACTGTTGTCAGATTCGAAAAGCTTAAAGAGGCCCTATTATACTTCCCTGTAGTGTGTTCTATAGGTTTTAGTGCATGCAAATGGTCTGCAGAGGCTATAATCACTTTGTTCACTCCAGGGAATTTCTCTCCTACACCCCCCCCCCCCCCCCTTGCCTAAAACGCCTCCATTGGACTCCTTTGTTTACTTCCCGAACATAATGACATCACTATGTCACACGTGTGCTCCTATTGGTTGGCGCTCCTAAACATTGTATGTGATAGGCTAAGGGGCGGGACATCTCTAAGCAGTTGAACAATCACAACAGAGCCGGCCAGCTAACCAGTCAAAGCAGACTGGGCTCTGGTTTCAGACAGAGGGTGAAAAGAGGCGCTGCAATCTCAAGGGCCACGCTCAATAGGCGCGTTCACACCGCAGTACTTTTCCCACAAAGGTTCATGAGAACTCTTTAGTTCTCATGAACTGAGTACAGATCGCGTTCACACCGGAATAAGTCCCTGGGGGAGGATTAGGCAAATGAAGCCGCTGACGTCACTTCTTCTTCTTCTTCTGCTTTGGGCTTACTGGCAGGCCGCAAACCACTTCACGGCGTATACTGCCACCCAAAGTCCCCGGCCGGAAGTCCCCGGAGTTGGGGAAGGCTTCAGTAGAAGCTGCTGGGAGTCCCAGCAGCTTCTACTGAAGCCTTCCGAGTAAATCGCCAGAACGCCGACACCTCCTCATCTCCACCGCTCCCATGTTTTATTTTGTGTTGCCATAAGTTAGTCTCTCTGCGTTTCTGCGCTGGGCTAATGCTAATAATGCTAATGCTAATGCTAATAATGCTAATGCGAGGATAATAAAATGGCGGCTTCACAAAACTTTTTGGGAGTTTTACGTGGCGTGGTTTGCAATCCGCCCAGCCAATCAGACATAGGAACCTTTTTCTTCCACGAAAGTCCCTGCTCTCTAGCAGGGACTGAAAAGGGGTTGAAAAGGTTCTCATTAACTAATTTGAGTTCCGGTTCTTTTTGGTGTGAACGCGACATTTCAGAACTATATCGGAACTAAAGTGGGAAAAGTACTGCGGTGTGAACGCGCCTATTGGTTCCAGATAAGGGCACTTTTGCTCTCGAGAGGCTGGCCATTTTTGCTTCATGCTCCACTGAGAAACGTTCATAGGAATGTACAAGGTCCCGCCTCCAATGCTGTATCCAGTTCTCTTTATACATCCAATCTGCAGCACAGGTTGTATGAGGAAAATAGATAATGTCACAGTAGAAGCAAATACAATAGGAAACTGAATCCCCTGACTGACCTCAGCCTGCTTATAATTGCTCTTTCAAAAATAGTCAGACATACAATACAGTTGATGCCACTGACTCATCCGTTTTTGTCTCAGACTCGAGACAATAGTTTGTGGATTGAAGGTCTTAATTGCTACCTGTCATCCAAAGGTATCAGTGTTCACTGAGCTGCCAGTCAAATCACTCTGTCCCACAACAATGATTAGGGGTGTCACGATTTCAATTTCAATAAATTAGATCAAATGAACTCTCCATTTCACGCATTTCATTCTGCCGTCTGGTTGCTTTTTTGTTTTGTGTTGGTCACTATTTGTTATCTGTTGATGTTATTACTTTTTAAAGAAGTATTTTTAATTTGACCATATCTCATTGGCGTGGTACGTTTCCCATAAAACATACAGCGGATATATCGGCTTCAATCAATCTTCCCATCTTGGCTTTGCTTAAGAATATATTAGACACTAATGCCATTGGCTATACATCCTTTTGGCTTTGGAGTCTGCCATGAGAACAATAGTGTGTCAGGTGTTGCCAGCACATCGGACAGTCTGACGTGTTGTCTGTGGAGCATGTAGATGTTGGCATCATCTACACTGGTGATAATGTGTGAATGCAAACTGCAGGGGGTCCAGGGAGCTGCACACAAGGGGCTTGAGATGCTGCAGGATAAGTCTTTTCCACAGAAGCATGTCCAGGGCCGGTTCAGAGGCATGCCTAAAACATTAAAGATAAAAATAGAAATTACATAAATTACAATTTACAAAAATACACAGTATTTTAAAAAGCAAATGATGCATGTGTAAAGTAGTGACAACATCCCGGGGATAGTAGTAAAAGCGGAAGTATATATTGCACAGTTATTTACAGATGTATTACAGTAGTTGAATTGTCAACTAAGAGATAGCAGCCAGTAATAATTATAATTATACAGCGGTATATTTATATACGTATATTCCACATATGGTGCAACAGAGGTGTTATAGTCTTGGTTGATGCTACAATGACAGCAAACAAGTCCTACTCATTCACAATATTTAATATGCCTAGATACGTATGTCTGGTTAATGTTCCATGACGTGTTTACATAATGTGTGATCGCATGCTTCTTTTGAATATCCCAGAAATAATACAAGTGCTAATAATGACAATAATTAGCTTTGGTGGCAAGGCTAATGTATTCCATGTAATTCAAGATAAACACATCCTTTTAATTACTGCGCTATATTTGTGCGCACACACTCTCACACACACCTGGAGCTGTTGGCTTCGAGCCTACCTGTTCAGTTTGTCTTTGAAGCTGACCCTAATGTCGTCTGTAATTCACTGTTAAAGTGAATCGATATGGTCGCCGTGGACCCTCTGAACCAGGTCTGTTGACCTGTAGCACTCCCTCAGCTCTTCCTCAACTTTAACTGATCAATGATGAAGAGTCTTGGGGGGGGCAGCTGCTTTCTCTCAACAGAGAAACACTTTCAAAAACGATGCAAATATCAAAACACAAATGTGCCAAAACATGCAAACGAAGAAACATCTTCACCAACTTAATGAAACATGCACAGCGTTGACTAAAAGCGCTGCATACGCAAAGCGCCATTGTTTCTCCGTGCCTGGTTGAGGAAACAGAGATCAGTCCATAGTCCCAGGTTTTTTCTTTTTTAATCGCTCCCAGAAGTGAATAGGATTTGAAGCTACGCTACGCTACATACAAGACTCATAAGAAACCCCTGACTCATAAAGAAAACCAAAAGAGGAATAATGAACGTATACCACACTGTGCAGGTCAGCAGTTTGTGGTAGTAAGCTACCTGCGGTCAAATATATGTAAGTCCTTAACTTGCATAGTTTGTGCAAACAAATCAACCTATAGAAAAACCTAGTATTCATATTTACAAGCTAATAGTTTCAATAGAAATGTTGATATTTTCTTTAGGGTTAAATGAACATTATGGAAACTTAAACTACCTCTAAGCATCGCTGTAAGTGTCCCACATTGTCCCTCACAAACCTACTCTTTGCCCAACATGCGACTTGGCCACTGGTCACCCTCTCTGGGAACCCGGGGCATTTCCCTGACTGCTTGGATGTGAAGAAATGCAGCAGTCTATATATTAAATGAAAGGATATATAAAAGGAAATCTTTCAGGGGTGGGTGAAAGAACCAAGGATCGTGTCTTCTTCTGTTCTCCAGTGATTCACACATCACAGATTTGGTTCTTTGGCATCATCAAAGGGAGAGAGGGTGAGTCAGCGAGACGTCACCTTGCAGCTGGAGAGACACGTTTCACACTGAATGCAACGCTGGCTGCCATAAGGGAAACGTCTGCAGCAACGGAGAGTCAGGACTCAGAGAGACACGAGGAGAGTTGGAGCTTTGATGTCAAACACTGGTAGTTTCTTACAAGTCAACGGCCGGAGAATTCACATCACAAGTCACAGCAGCAAAAGGTTCTGACTGCACGGGTGGGTTGTCATGTCAACTCTGCCCAGCCTACCTCTCGATAGACCTTTAACTAGTTTACAGAGAGCTAATCAGCATATTGGGGGAGGCGTAAACATCTGTGGAGCTACAGGAGATATCCCCCAACTAGAAATACTCAATCACTTGTCAGTGGTGTTTAGAAGCCAGCATTCTCAGAGTCGTAAACCCCCCCATCAGGCCATAAAACTGACACTTAAGTGCTGGAGCACATTCCTTAAAGGAGATAACAGAATATTGGTTGGTTGTTGACGTCAACAGGCAATAAGGTTAAATATCTAGGAGTAAAGACAACATTATTCCCTCACAGCTGCAATATTTATAATGGTTAATGCAAAGCTGGCCAGGGATACGGGAATGACCAAGGTACAGGTTTAAATTGTTTTATTGATGTTTTAAATAAATAATCAAATGTTCTTAACACCAAAATAATCTGAATAAATGAACATTTTGACATTTGGGATGTGATTGGTCCTTTACAGCTTACATTTAATTTGTGTTCAGTTTATGGCTGACTCAGTCCTACGCATACAACTTGCTGCAAGGTTAAGATAAAGTGTTTTTGGAGTAAAACTAAATATGAACTCCCACACTTCAGAACAACACTCAGATTAGGTTAAGAAAATCAAATTGGAGTTTGTTGGACAGAGGATTATGGGGGGGGGGGCAGCGGTTGTAAGGTCGGTAACAGCTCAAAGCTTTCCGGAAGCAATTCTGTAGATTTCTCCCAAGTACTGAGCTAGCTCTGAGAAAATAATCAACCTTCTGCATGACATGACGTAACAAACAAAGCACTATGACTCCTTGCTAAGAGAATATGTGCCAAAGGGCAACACGTCCCCGATGAGATGCACGACCAGATGTCCCTAGTAGTGGCAGAATGTCCTGACCCATAACAGGCACTACGAAGGAGACTGTGGCACTCCAAGGTCTCATGTCTGTGCTCTGAGAGAATAAGTGACATCACTATGTAACATGCTTAGTGCTGCTATCGGCTAGCGCTCTAACACATTGTACATGATAGGCTAAGAGGCGGGACATCTCTAAGCGATTCACCAATCACAACAGAGCCGTCTAGAGAACCAATCAGAGCAGACTGGGCTCTGGTTTCAGACAGAGGGTGAAAAGAGGTCGTTAAAGCTCTGAGACATGTCACAGTAGAGGCCCTTAATACAAATATGAACCTGAAAAGTAGCATAATAGGGCCCTTTTTAGGATTTTCGGATGTGTGAAGTCTTAATAACAGGAATAGGTTTGGTGCCTACATTTCCCATAATGCAGCAGTAGTGTGAATGACTCCCATCACTTGACCCAGGTGATAAAAGATGAGCATTGCCTTGATCCCTCACTGGTCTTTCTGCAGTCTTCTGTCCTTTCTCTGGTCCATTTGTCTCAGAACGGAGCCATTATTCAATATTTATAAACGATTCTCATTAGAAAGATGTTCCTCTCTGGATCTCGGCTCACACAAAGGGAGATAGCGCTTTTCCTGTCCCCTCTGCTGGTTGTACATAAAAGCCTTTGTATTCCGTCTTTAATAACGCGTTGTTGTATTATCCAGCCTTGCCTCTGCTCCGTCTTCGGAGATAAAAGAGTAATTGTTAGTCATCGAGAAGCTGCTAACACAAATATTTTTTACAAGGGATGCAACGCCAAATTTACTTGCCGACCCCTGCCCTTTCCCTCTGCACACATATGTGTCTGCAGCACATAGAAAGTCTGGGCACATACCATAATTGATCATCCCTTTAACAAGTTGCTTTAGGAGAATCCGGTGAAACACCTGTGTGTCACTTTATTTACATGAAATGGAACCACATTAAATATAAATGCCTATGGATTTAGGTCAATGTAATACTGACCATTTCCCACTACTGTACATGATTAATATATCTGACATATATAACTAGACTTGATCTTCTTTGAGGTGTTTCTCACGTTGGTTTAATATCCATACCCCACTCCTCACCTGAACTAACGTGAGCACTAACAGATATTTCCTTTGTTTCTCCGCAGCCTCCTCCCTGTGAAGCAGGGCATCATGCTGGGCCAATACATGGGAGCCTTCAGCCTCATGGACCACTTCAAGGGACGTGCCATCAAAAAGCAGGAGTGACCGAGGGGAGAGGACGATGTGAAGAGACACGGAAACATTACGGGCATTAAAGCCAATTGAATCTTAATGGTCCCAGTGTAGGAAGTCATAGAGGGCCGAACATAATGCTGGTCCTCTCATTTCAATCAAACAGTGTATCTCACTGTAGAATCCAGCTTGTAAGCTCTCTATCCTTAACATACTTGTTTTATATGTAATTAGTGAAATTAAAATGTAATCTTATTAACGGTTTGTATTTGATTAGTGCTCATAAGGTTCAGGCAGCCAGTGTCCTTGTACAGCTCCTAAACACGTAACAGCAAGTCATAAAGACAGGAAACATGGGTCCAAAGTCAAGTGTGATGTTTTCTAAAATTCCCTTACCTGCTGTGTGCGTGGTGCTGAAGTTCAGCTACAGCTCAGGTGGGAACAACACAGATTGTTTCAGAGAAGCAAGTCAGTGTACTAATGACTACAAAGTGCACTGCTCTAATAATTGTAGACAGGGCTCATTATCTCTTATTCTAAGAAATACGCATAAATACAAACATGTATTAAATGCAACCTCTACTATGTGTTCAGAAGAAGTGACATCTAAAGTTTAAGTGTACAAATATCAATATACACGTATTACGCAGACATTTCATCTGGTATGATGCCATATGAGCGCATTTGTGAAAGTTTAGAGTTTACATGTTAATCTGGCTCAGCATTTGCAGTCTAAATAATTTCACTTTAAAAAGCAATTGCTCTTACTCAGGAACAGCGGACCCTGCCTCAGGGTTTACAAGTGATACCCTTGATATATCTTCACCTTGTAAAAAGGGGACACATCTTGAACTCCTTTATTCCTTTATTCGCAAACAGCAAATGTACTGACTGTTCAAGCGTTAGCTGCAATTAGCTAGCAGCGCATTAGCATGCTACAGCTAGCTGCAGAGTTCAAGCCCCCTCTGCTTTTCTTCTTCTTTCCATTTATTAATGACGGCCTGTTGAGCACAGAATGTGAACACACTGTCAAACCACTAACCTTGCTAGTCCTTCATATACATAACTATATACAGTATGTAACATGGTGCGTGTGTGTGGTCAGGAAGTGTGTGTTGCCTTGCCTTATTGCCACATTAATGGTCCTATCATTATATTGTAAAGATTATATAATACTTATATGTATCATGAATCAACCGTTGTGTTAATCAAACAATGTGTCATATTTAATATGTAACAGTAGTTGATGCTTTTATATTGAGCAACCTGTGTAAAGTCATCCGAGCTGCTGATGATATTGAAGTTATTTAAATGAAGAATGCACCTGTTGCCTTAATCATGCTAACAGTGAAGGACATGTCAGGAAGCCAAAGAGATGCGTTAAAAAGGTTTGAAATCAGAACCATCTCTCAGTTTGAGTGTTTTGTGAATTATTATCAATAAATAACCAAGTTGTATTTCTGTTTCGAGTCTCCTGTTCGGCATTATACTTCCCACAGTTCCAGCACAGTACACATGACACGCGTTAACAGAATGCTTCTGTGATTGTTATTGATTAGTCATTGAATTTTACCATTTCATAGCCCTAAGCTTAAGCCCATGAAATATAACATTTTACTCAAGTTTTAAGTGTATTTTAACTTGTTAATCGCACTGGGAATATATTAAAGTCTGAGAAACATCTCTGAGTCTAATGCAACGAAAAACAAAACAAATAAATTGTAAATAAATCCTGTGTGTGAACCTCCAGCTCAGGTTGGAGAAAGCTCAGGTGCCTTCTGACGGACTGTGATGCTGCACTGACTTTAAAAAAGTGGCATAATGTGTGTTTGTGCTGCACACACACACACACACACACACACACACACACACACACACACACACACACACACACACACACACACACACACACACACACACACACACACACACACACACACACTGCATCATGAAAGTGTGTTTTCTTCAGTAAATGCAGTCCTCAGACTTTCTGTGTGTCATGGATCTGAATCTGCAGATCCATCTATATTTAGTAAATGTGGGTAGATGATTTTCATGAAGATGATCTCAGAAGCTTTCAGGTTGTGTTAGACTGCTTCTGTTTCTCAGCGTGGCTCATTGTCATTTCTCCACCAATCACAGCGGTTTAGACCGAGTGAATGGGGACAGGGGGTCTGACAAAGAGGTGTAATCAAACCAGAATTAAGGGAGCAACACGTGTTTATTGTGACATTAAATCAGGACATTCTTCCACAGGACCCCAGCTGTTTTTTTATCCATAACGTTTGACATGGAGACGGAAATGTTTTTGTATTCAAGAGGATATTATAGCTTGTGAAAACCGGCCTGTTTTCCTCTCGGACGGCAACAATTCAGGGAAAAATAAAAACAAGTTTAGCGATGAAAGGACTCTCGCTTCATATTTCCACAAGGGGTTTTCTTTAGATTGTCTCCAGGCATTATTTTCAGTTCATTAAGCTTCAAACGAGTAGCTGTCAGTCAAATCCAGGCTCATTTCAAATCAAATCTTAATACCCAATGATAACAGCCTTTAGCTTTTAGTAATAATGGTTTCTGCACACTCTCTGTCTTCTTATCTCTAATTAAAACCCGTCTGATTGAAGCTGCGTTACGCTGTAGATCATTCTCATATGATTAAGTTTGTCCTTTGCAGGCCACTGTAGCTAGTGCGCCACCCGGTGACGTGTTAAGGTAATAGGCATTCAGTTGTTAGTCGGCATGCAACGTACATGTTCACTGTACATGCAGTGGTCATAAATAAAGCCACCACTTGCCTATGCATTGTGTATTCCTTGGACATACACACATGCATGTATTAAGATAGAAGTATCAACAACTTCTACAGAAGCTACTTCCTGTTTTCACGCCTTCCGTTCAGGAAGCACCTGCTTCACACACGCCCTGAGGTGGAGGGACTCCGTGGTGCGTGGAAGAAACGCAGAAACGTCCCCAAAATAAATCACCCTCCAGCACAAATGACACCTGAAGGGACGCTAAGACACTACGACACAAAGTCTATCACACACACACACACAGACGAAACATCTGCTTTTTTGCCTCTAAAATGAGTGCAGAAATCCTTCTTCAAAGTGTATTTTTCCACATGTTGGTAACATTATTTTAATTCTCTAATATTTGTTTGCACAAGCCATTTAAAATGCACATTTCCAGGTTATCAAAGTGTGAAAAAACTCTCTTGCTTTGTCTTTTTAGCTCTTAATTTAATCAAAGTGACTCTAAATAGACCATTTGACGCAAGAAACTAAATGTAGTCTCTTAATATATTTTCACTTTGGAAACAAAGTTGTTTTTCACATACTGGGAATTAGCCTTGATATTTTTGTACGTATAACAATAATATACTAATTTAAAATCTGCATACACAGTCCCGTCCCGAGGTGTTCCCCGAGGACATCGTGGAGTATCCCAGGAACAAATACTTCTCTCACTTCGCAGTAGTGCTGTGTGAGAAGGACGGCATTCCCTGCGTCGCTCACCTGACCTGTCGAGGTCAGTGTTTCCTGCTTTTCTTACTGACCTCATTTGACCCCAATTAGGTTGTTGTGTTGGATAAGTACATTTAAATCAAGATTATAAAGTTAGAATAAAAATGTGTGTATTCAGATCAGCATGTAGTTTCTCAGCTTGTCCACCAGAGAGCGCCATTTCCCAACAGTGGAGGAATAATACTTCTCTAAATTAAAATGATACAATTAATTACATTACATTACATTACATTGCATTTAGCTGACGCTTTTATCCAAAGCGACTTACAATAAGTACATTCGACCAGGAAGACACAACCTTGAAGAAAACAGAATCATATAAGTACATCAGGTTTCATCAGGTTTCAAAGAGCCAATCGTAATTAACATGAGGGGTTTTATAATCTTTATTTTCAGCAGCCTTATTCTTTCTTGTGACACATCCCAGATAAAATACTTATATGGTTCAAATATTCAGAAATTATGATATGGAGATGTTTTTCTTTTAGCACATTTGGTTAATTTACTTACAAATGTATGACTCTTCAAACTCTTTGTGATATTATATCAGATTGTTTGTTTGTTCAGATTCCGACTCCAAGATGCCTCTGTTTGGCCGGGCTCTGAGGTCAGAGATCAAACTGGATCCACTGGAGCTGCTGGGGAAGAAATACAAGGTGACACACTGCATCAAAACATCTCATGGTTGCGGTCGGATAATCCAAAAATCAGCTCCTAAATTATAACCTTATATCCTATTCCTTGACCTCTGAGTGAAACGTCACGGGGTTAAGGGATAGTGGATAGGAGAATTCAAAAGGACTTAGGAGAAGAGACTGCGGTACTTTAGAGAATCCGGCCCAATCCCAAACCACTCCCTCGACCCTACCCCTCCGTGACGGAGTGAACTCCGTCTGTAGCCACACTCGCAGCTCAACGAGGCTCCCTCCTGTCAGATGGAGGGAGTAAATACAGCAGCAAGCTTTGGGACGGCCTCCCCTCTCTCCGGCAGAAACAGGAAATGCCATAACTATATGTAACAACGGTTTCAAAGCAGCATCTCTTAGACAAAAAGTTTAAATGAATAACTCAAATAAAACTCCAAACATCTTTCATTGTGTTTCAAAGCTCTTTTAGTTTTAAACCTGATGTTTATAAGCTTCTTAGTTTTTGCAACGGTCTGTAAATATACACAACTTTATAATAAAATGCACACATTTACCTTTTCTAGACTAAACACAGGTATGATCCTAAGTTAAAAACATATGAGGTTATCATGAGGTTGTTAACATCGCAATTTATCAGTGGATGTTTGCTGGAACTACTTGTAAACAGCGTGTTTCCTGACGGACACACACAGCGTGACTCCGGTCAGGTAGAGACCGGTCTCAAGTCTGCACCGCTGCAGACTCGCTGTTTGAGGGCTTGATAGCCCACACCCCCTCCACACTCGTTGCTTTGGAACAGCCCTCAATATGGCGGACCCTCCGCGTGAACGCGCAAACGGAGGGGTAGGGTGTAGGGGTAGGGTGTAGGGGGCGGTTTGGGAATGGGCCTCCGACTGCACTTTCACTATCCGACGTGTTTATGATGCGCCAGCGGACGTTATGAATGTGCGTCTGCTGCTGTGGGGAAACTACAGTTGTCTATACAGCGGACTACAACATGGATGTTTAATAAGGCAAGGCAAGGCAAGGCAAGTTTATTTATATAGCACTTTTCGACGCAGGGTAATTCAAAGTGCTTTACAAAAAAGAAATGAAAGACATTAAGCATTAAAAAAGAAAAGCTAATAAAATAAACATTAAGGAAAAATACATGGATAAAAGTTACAGTGCAGTCTAAAATATGAATAGTTCAATTACACATTACAAGAAAAAGTACATGGATAAAAGTTACAGTGCTAATAAAATAACATTAAGGAAAAATACATGGATAAAAGTTACAGTGCAGTCTAAAATATGATTTAATTTAGACAGACTTTCTTCACCATATTTTGCTCGCATGACATCCACAATCGGACCCTCAGGAGGCTGTACACACCCCCTCCCCTGCTTTGCTTCCATAACAAAGTCTTTAAAGTGTTACCAAAACACTCCGTGTTACCAAAACACTATTTTTCATCCGTCGATGTCAGATATTCCAAATATCTCTGCTTTCGAGCAGTCCCTCTCTTAAATGTCATGGAGTTTAATTACGTTTAGAAAAAGTACATGGATAAAAGTTACAGTGCAGTTTAAGATATGAATAGTTCAATTAAAAGCAGCGACAAAAAGAAAAGTCTTCAGCCTGGATTTAAAAGTAGTCAGAGTTGCAGCGGACCTGCAGGTTTCTGGGAGTTTGTTCCAGATATTTGGAGCATAATAACCGAACGCTGCTTCTCCATGTTTAGTTCTGACTCTGGGGACAGAAAGCTGACCAGTCCCTGAAGACCTGAGAGATCTGGATGGTTCATAATTTAGCAGGAGGTCAGTAATGTATTTTGGGCCTAAACCATTCAGTGCTTTATAAACCAGCAGCAGTATTTTGAAATCTATTCTTTGACACACAGGAAGCCAGTGTAAAGACTTCAGAACAGGAGTGATGTGATCCACTTTCTTAGTGTTAGTGAGGACTCGAGCAGCGGCGTTCTGAATCAGCTGCAGCTTTCTAATAGATTTTTTAGTGAGACCTGTGAAGACACCATTGCAGTAGTCCAGTCTACTGAAGATAAAGGCATGGACAAGTTTTTCCAAATCCTGCTGTGACATTAGTCTTTTAATCCTAGATATGTTCTTTAGGTGATAGTAGGCTGATTTAGTAACTGTTTTAATGTGACTGTTGAAACTCAGGTCAGAGTCCATGACTACACCTAGATTTCTGGCTTTATCTGTTGTTTTGAAAATTGCAGACTGAAGCTCAGCGCTAACTTTTATACGTTCTGCCTTGGCTCCAAAAACCATTACCTCAGTTTTATCTTTGTTTAATTGGAGAAAGTTCTGACACATCCAGTCATTGATTTGTTCAATGCACTTACTCAGTGTTTGAATTGGAGCATAGTCTCCTGGTGAAATTGTTACGTAAATGTGTGTGTCATCCGCATAGCTATGGTAACTTATTTTGTTGTTCTTCATTATCTGAGCCAGTGGTAGCATGTAGATGTTAAAGAGAAGATAAGGGACTACTGTAAACTCATCTAGAGACTCTGCACTGTGCTCTGATGCTGTTGCTTTGCTTTATTATGAACGTGGACAACAGAGAAACATATTCTTCATGACCAAAGTTGGAATTGAAATAAAAAAGGAAAGTGAAACTTATGCTCGTCACCCTCTCCCTCCGGTCCACATTAATACCAATGATCCCAATACGTATGATTGTATGAACTAAAGATCTTAAATCAATACAGATGTATTTATTATAAACGTTAGTCCTTAACATCTATCACTGTGTATATCACCATTCAAACATCTTTTAAAAGTTGAACAAACCCCACACAGCTCAGTAAAGACTGAAATGTTGACTTTATTTGATCATTTCAGTGAAAACTAACGTTCATATTTCTCTTTTTGATTATAATACTGATGAACGTTCAAAACAAAGCACTTTGGCAACTTACCACATACGTTTTAAAATGTTTAATAAGCACCGTAACGTTCATGATATAATTTCTCGGTCATAATCGGTTGTTTCCGTGAACGGCCGACTGTTGAGTGACGGCAAATGCTGCGGCTGCAAGGCATTGTGGGGCAGCATTTTCTCCTCTCCTTTCGTCAAGGGAGGTCCAGTGGTTCCTAAGCTAAAGGAGGTTATAAAGGAAGTTTGAAACCTCCTTTCCTATCATCTAGAGCAGTGGTTCCCAACCTTTTTTCCCAAGAGCCCCGCCCAATTAACTCCTGTTGGAAGTTGCGAAAAAAAAGTCTAAATATGATATTTGGCCTCAAATCATCTGAGGCCTGGCGCCCCCCCTGCGATCTTTGGCGATTCTCCTCTCAGGTCAACAACATGATGGATGGCTGATTCTCCGTCAGGGATTTCCACAGCGTGTTGAAGCCGGCCATCGACGACCTGATGGGGCGCGAGGTGACCTTCGACATCCTGTTTCATAACAGCGAGCACTAGGCTACGCTCCTCAGGTACGGAGTCAAGAAGTACCAGCAGGTGAAGTTTTTGAAATAGTATCAGCATTCTTGACTTTATTCCTCAGATATTTAATGATAAACAAGGAGAGATGGCAAAAGTACACACATCCTTTACTCAGGTAGAAGTACAGATACTCGTGTTTAAAAGTGGTAAAAGTAGAAGTACTGACTAAACTTCTTTACTCAAGTAAAAGTAAAGAGGCTTTGAAATGTACTTCAGTAAAAAGTGCCCATAACTAGCAGCTGTTTTAAAGAGTACCTGACCTCCCTTTATATTAATAGAACAATAATGTCATTGTTAGCTAATGGATGTTTCCATGCTGAACAACGGCAACATGACAACGTTTCCATTGGTCCCTCTTCTTTAGAGAAGACCAGGAAATGATGGATACACGGATCGTGTTCCAATCAATAGAGAACCGCAGTGACGCGTCCTAAAACCCGGATGTAAACTCCTTCCGGTTCCTTCGTCAAAAACGCAATGCAATTTCTCCGTAGGATTTAGGAAGATAGCTGGAAATCAGGTCTGTGGTTGAAACACATTTAAGAGATAGATCACGTTTTGTTCAGCCGGATAATCTCCACATGTCTATCCTACTTTTATCATTTTCTAATCATAAATCTAGTCGCAAGAAACTAAATGCTAAAGTTATGCTATAACGAGCTACAGCAGGGTCGCTGCTTCAACGTCACGCCGACTTAAGATCCATATCCAAACACACAGATTCTAAATGGTTCAAGCTGAAGCGTTTGTTTGAACAGTCTGCAGGAGGCAGGGACTTGCTTTCAAGCAGAACAGGGCAAACACACTTAGAGTGTTTACGTGTTCGGTGTAATGACGTAAAACGGCCTGGACAACTTCTGTAGTCCTGTTCAGCCACTTGGTAACAACCATCGTTTCTCAGACACGTAAACTCTTCAGAAATCACCAGCGGGGTCACTGCTGATGGATTTAATGTCGTAGAACAAAACGTGACCTGTCTCTTGAATTTGTGTAAAACACAGACCTTATTTTGAGCTATTCTCCAAAATCCTATGGAGAAATTGCATTGCGTTTTATCGAAGGAACCGGACGTGGTAAAAATGCTAACTTACTTCCGGGTTTTAGGACGCGTCACTGCGGTTCTCTATAGGCACGCAATGACTCTAAATAATAATGATCATGCCACCAAACACACATTCAAACTAAAGGAACCAGCTGTTTGGAAAATGTGAGAAGTAGAAATGACAGGTATTTGTGTTCAACATGTGAGAAGTCAAAGTAAAAATTAATCAGAAAAATAAGTAGTGGAGTAAAGTACTGAAACCATAAAAAGTACCGTAACAAAGTATTTGTACTCCACTACTTCCCCCGTCTGTAAAAGAGCTTACCAAATGAGTTTTCTCCGTGTTTCACACCTTAACTTCTGCAGGATTGTGTAAAGGTTTGTTAACATGCAGGTAAATGAGAATGATGGTATGTTGTTTACAGATAGATAGGATTTATGAGCACATCATGCCGTCCTGGAAGAAGCAGAAGCAACTGTGAAGCGTTTTCTGTTCACTTCCCATCTCCAACACCAGGGGGCAACACTGTGCTCACACATAGGAGCATCAATTAATGTTGTTGTTTTTATAATTGAACTTGTTAAAAACTAAATGTATAGAGCAATCAAAAATTAAATCAATACAAGAGAATATTTGTGATGGTAAAATGTATTTATTGAAAAAAAAAGGGGGGGATTTCAAGCATTAACGTATATTTTCAGAATAAATGAAGTTATTATACAAGTCGTATTTTTTAAATTACCTAAATATTTCTAAAATCATTATTAAAAAACATATCCATCTTTCTGTTTTTTTTAGAATTTTATTTTATATGTATTTCTTTCATTTCTGCTGTTTTTCATTTCTTTCATTGTCTTTTCTTTGCATAACAATACATGCATTCCTCTCATTGACTATTCTTCCAGCCCAATTAAACACATTTCATTAACAATAAATAATATTCATGCACACCTGAATTGTCAGTTATCATTGTAGTATTAATGAAAGGTGCATATTTCACTCATAAAACCCCCATAAATGTGTTATTTTAGTCCAAAAAACTGTGAAATGTAAGCAGATGTTACATTATGATCGATTTATTCAGTTCAGATACAATCATTTCATGTGATTTAATGAGAATCTTTTAGTTGTTATGTTCATTTCATTTCAAACCTTTATTTATCCAGGTGTATCCCATTGAGATCATTGATCTCTTTTTCAAGGGAGACCTGCTCAAGTAGGTTCCACATGAAACATAAAAACATAAACAGAACAACAAAAAGGTCACCATCCAGCATCATTACAGGGATTACAATTTACTTAACTATCCACATGTGCAGGTACCAATAGCTTCCGATTGAGTAGCATCCAACCGAGCTTTAAAAACATTTAGTGACACCAGATTGTTCAGTTTCCATTTAATTTGCAGACTATTCCAAGACAGAGGAGCTGCGCATCTAAAAGCTGTCTTCCCTAAGACAGTCCTAGCAGTTGGCACATTTAATAAAACCACAGCATTCGATCTCAGGCAGTAGCCACTTACAATTCTCCGTGAGGTCAGGGAGCAGATATAAGATGGAAGTGTCCCTAACATGGCTTTGTATATAAAAATGTACCAGTGACTGAGCCTCCGTACAGTTAGTGAAAGCAAACCAGCCCTTGCATACAGGGTACAGTGATGGGTTAATGCTTTACAGTTTGTCACAAATCTCAGAGCACTGTGATACGCAGCATCTAACTTGACCAGGCAATTGGCAGGTGCATTCATATAGACCAGATCCCCATAGTCCAGCACAGGTCAAAAGGTCACAGTGACTAGCCTTTTCCTGGCTTCAAGCGAGAAACAGGACTTGTTCCTGTAGAAGAAACCTGTTTCTGTTATTTCAGTGTCTCTGAGAGCCAGGAGATCAGGATCCTGTTGGTCTCCGCCGGACGCTCCACCTGGATCCAGTGCCCTCACTTCAGGTCAGGGATCTGCATCAAAAAACATATATGAATCACTCCTGGGGGGTTATTGGAAACAGGCCCAACACCTCACAATCTCTGGGTGGTTATACAGTCTTTTTGTGGTCAATTTGTGTGCCTTTTCTGGGTCTATTATGTCTCTTAGTGGGTGTTTTGTGGGTCTTTTGGGTCAAGTTGTGGGTTTACTGTGTGTCTTTATAGGCAATTTCAGTCATTTTGTGTCAATTTGTGTTACCTTGATGGTCCTTTTTTGTCCCTTAGTGGGTCTATTGTGTCTCTTTTAGGTCGTTCTGTGTGTCTTTACAGTCAATCTCAGTCTTTTTTAGTCATTTTGTTTCTTTTGGGTCAATTTGTGTCCCTTTTGTGTTGTCTAGTGGGTTTACTGTGTGTCTTTATAGGCAATTTCAGTCATCTTGTGTCTTTTGGGTCAATTTGCTTCCCTTTAATCCTCATTTTGTGTCCCTTAGTGGTTCTTTTGTGTGTCTTTATAGGCCACTTCAGTCACGGCGTGGTCATATTGTCCCACACACAAAAGGCTTTCAGTGTTACACTCACTGGAGAGCTAGTTTTGTAAAGGATGAAGTGTTTTATGTCAGATCTGTTAAATGTTCCACCTGAAGCCTCGCTCCTTGTAGCTACTGGCTGACGTAGTACTGCAGCTCGGCCTCCGTCAGCATGCAGCCGCTGGGAATCTGCTCCGGCAGACCCACAAACAGACCCCCTGGAACATCACGTTATTAAAAGGAGTTATCATATGTATTAAAAAGTGTGTGTAAGGAAGGACACGTACATCCTCATAGTCACCTCGAGCACAGACTCCTGCAGTGCTGAGTGCAGGGCGCAGACACATGCATTTCTTATTATATTTATCATATTATTAAGAACTAATGTGTCTGTCTGTATGTCTGTCTGTGCGTGCGTCTGCCTGTCTGCCTGTGTGTCTCCTCACCGCTTCTGTACTGCTGAAGAAGAAAATCTTAAACGTTCGCTCCAGATCTTTCTCCAGCTCCGCCTCTGCTACACCCTGCAACACACACACACACACACACACACACACACACACACACACACACACACACACACACACACACACACACACACACACACACACACACACACACACACACACACACACACACACACACACACACACACACACACACACACACACACACACACACACACACACACACACACACACACAAAGTGGAAACGCTCCCAGCAGGAAGTGGAGGAACTGGTTTCAGTGACAGACTCACAGGCTGTTGGAAGTAGAGCTGGTAGTCGAAGATAGGAATATCCTTCAGTTTCTCACCAGGCGTGTTCAGAGAGGCCACCGCCCTGCACACACACACACACACACGCACACGCACACGCACACACACACACACACACACACACACACACACACACACACACACACACACACACACACACACACACACACACACACACACATTACAGCAATGTGTGCATCAGTGGCGGCTGGTGGAAAATATTTTAGGTGGGGCTGTGGAAATGGTGACCAAACAATACTAGGGGGGTCTGGGGGAGCAAAAAAAATTGAGAAAAGGCCCCTTAAATTATGACTTCTGGTGATGTTAGAGGGGGGGATGATCAATACCTCCAGTCTTCAGTGTGGTTAGCTATGAATCTTCCAAAAACTTCCAAACACCTTGTCCTGGACATAGTTTCTACAGTATAAACTGTGCAACAGTACAGTAGGCCCACACAAACTGCAGAACACTAGGGCTTTGGGAACACTCAAAATTACTTAAAATGATTTAATTCCCATTTAACCTGTTAAGGGGCTTTTCCACCCCGTTTTTTTCTCACGAAACTGTGTCTCAGGGCTTCTTAAAATGTAATAAACTATTCATGTGTCCTGCTCATTTAACGGGAAGAAACTCAGCTAACTGATGATATGAAACATGTTTACCGAAACAAAACACAAGTCTCACAAGAAGCGTCTAAATGAGCCCTGGGCCTGAGCGGAAAAATGCTAACGCACTCTAGGTATAAATCAATCGATATACTTATCGGATATGCACAAACAAGCATATGCTAACAAGCTGAGATTCCACAGATTCTAGAAATATAATGGCGCGTTTCCACTGCAGCGGGTAGCTCGCTTTAAGCGTGCCGAGCCGTGCGGGGCCCGTTTTTGGTTGCGTTTCCACTTGGCCTAGTTTTGGCCCGGGGCTACTTTTTCACCTTTTTTCTGGCCCGACTAAATCGTGGTTCTAGGGCCAGGAACAACCAGGCTGAGTCGGGCTGAGTATGCTAAACTAGAGAGAGGATCGCTGGCAAGGGGGCTACAACTACAACAAGATGAACATATTTGACCGTGATTTAATTATAATACACGTTTCAAAATGATGCCGAAGTAACAACATACTGATACCGGTTAGTAAAAACCATGAATTAATGCTTTGACAAGTCTGCAGACAGACGGCAGGCGAAAAACCCTTTTAAAATGCGTGTTTTCTAAATGTAGCTTGGCTAAGCTAACGTTGTATATGCTCCGACCGTCCACACTCACAGCAACGGCCTATACAGACATAAATAAAGCAGCGACTGTATTCACCATGACACAGGCAGTCTGTGGTTTGTACTTGTTTAACTTTTGTCTAGTTTCTGAACAGATATGAAGAGCTGTGAGCTCTGAGTGCTAAGAGCTAACGGCTGTGTTGTTTTTTGGGGCGCTCATTGAAGATGACGTCACGGCTCCGCCTACACTGTGTTACTATAGTTACTGCCCCAGTTCCTAAACTGTAATGGAAACGCAGCATTAAAGTGAGCCGGGCATAATAAGGCCTAACCAAACCGAGCGAGGCCGAGCGAGGGCTGCAGTGGAAACGCGCCATAAGTATCATCACTGAGCGATCAGAAGTCGTGACAGGGGAAGCAAATACAGACATCACACGACGTAGCTTTAGGTAGCAAAACATGGAGATAATGCTCAGCTTTTGCTGTTATTCTGATCAAAAACGAGAAACGCGGTTGAAGGTTAATCCATAGGTTAATCCAATGTGTCCGTCACTTTGAAAGAAATATTGATAATCCATAATTCCATTTTCATATTAGCTGCTAATGATAGCTTCCAGAGTGTATGACAGCTCCCTGTTTTGTCTCCTTGGATACGAGTCCAAACAACTCAAAGCCTGCACCGGGCGCTGGGTTATGGCTAGAAATGATTCTTCTTGTGTAAATATGACGTCACGTTCTCGTTGTAACTCTCGTTGTAATCGGAGCGGCTCGGAAACACATCTACAGCAGTAACATACATGCAATATACACATTAATGCAGCAGCAATATTAATAGAGAAACATCATACATAACAGTAAAACACTGAAAGGGAACATTCTATTGCACCAGCAGCTATCTTGGGACTTTTACTGCAACAACGTTGACTTGCCTGTGAATAAAAAATAAACCATAGTGTTGGTGATCTACAGCAGTGGTTCCCAAACGGTGTGCCGCGGCACACTGGTGTGCCGTGAGCCAAGTCCGGGTGTGCCGCGGGATTTTGTGACAACCATACCTTATTATTGCAATATACAACTACACAAAAATAATAATTTTTTAATTTACTATATCAGTACTTTGTAGATTTATATGTACGGAATCTGCACGACTTGCGCGTCCACATCTCGACGTGCAGTGCTGCATAAACATGGCTGAGTCAGCGATAACTCTCGAGGGGTGGAGGTATGCCCATTATTTTGAGTTCATCCGAAGAATAGACAGGAATGTGACGGTGAGCTGCAAACTGTGTCCACCCGGAAGCTGCTATCCACTGCTGTGAACACCACGTCAAACCTCAACAAGCACCTGCAAAGAACACTTGCTAAGGTGGAGCTACCGCACACGCTATAGAGGCTTCTCAATACTCAAATTTCCCCTCCTCAACTCCTCAACTCCTCGACTCCTCGGTCCTCCGGTAGTGACCCGGAAATGAATTTCAGCGTGCCATTTTGAAGGACGTCTCATTTCTCTAAATGCACACCGAGGACCGAGGATCGAGCGTCGAGGAGGCTCTCTGGAGGAGCTATAACCGAGGATACACTGATGGTTCCTCCACGGGTCCTCCGCGGATGCATTTCCGGGAACGGTGGAGGCGTGACGCACGGCCGGACTTATCTCAGCCAATGACAGCTCTGCATGCATCCCCTGGATATTATTTTAGAAACTGCTCTCATCGCAACGCGATGTTTACAGAGAGAACAGCTGTGAGGTCCTGCAGAAAGCAGAGCAGTGTGTAAAATATATATCACTCAGTATAACAGGCCTACTCTCTTTATTTGCTTTAGTTTAGTAGATATCTACAAAGAGTCCATATTTTTCTAAGAACATTTAGTGCTTCACAATAAAATACACAACGGCTGTAGCCTGATTATGCTTTAGGAGCTGTAGGTGTTTTCATTTCATTTCAAACCTTTATTTAACCAGATTGGTCCCATTGAGATCATAGATCTCTTTTTCAAGGGAGACCTGCAGCATATAGGTTCCACATGAAACATGAAACAATAAGGACATTATACATTATATTTACAGGATACATAGTTATAGACATTTACAAGTGCCCATTGTATCAGCAAGCATTTCATTTAGCCTAGCTTTAAAAACATGCAGAGGAATGAGATGCTCAGTTTCAATTCTTGCTGAAGATTGTTCCAAGCATGTGTGTGGTAGGCCTATAGTGTCGGTGCGTGTGGTACAGTGTGTAGGTGCGTGTGGTACAGTGTGTAGGTGCGTGTGGTACAGTGTGTAGGTGTGTGTTGTACAGTGCGCAGATGCGGCGGACAGACGGGTCTCAGTTGGTTTGATGTCCTTACTTTTAATACTTGCAAATACAACTTTTGGCCCGTAATTTCAATTCCCCATTTCAGCGACCAGAGAGAGGGGGGGGGGGGGGGAATATATCCAGTCTCTGATTGTGTTACCTTATTTAATATTATGAGAGTGCTCTCATACTTTAAATTGCTTATATTTATATAAATATATGTGTGTCTGTGTGTGCATCTGTAGCCTGGTATTGCCTCATTATACCGCACTCTCAATGAACTCAAAGTAAATATGTGGGGGAACAATGTTCAGCTGATCTAACAGAGATTATAAGATATGACGAAACACTCGACAGCTGATGCAGCTGTTGCCACGTAATAATGAACGGACGTCGCTTTAATATGACCGCTCAGAGGAGAGGAGTTCTCATTTCTTTAAACGTCTGCTGCTTCCCCTCCTCTCTCCTCGGTTCCCCTCCTCGGTCCTCCGCTCGCATCTCCTGTGGGCGGGTCTAAGTATCGAGGAGGGGAGTCGAGGAGGGGAGTCGAGGAGGGGAAATTTGAGTATTGAGAAGCCTCTTATTTGTTGTTTGTTTATATCACAGTCTGTTCTTCTTCTCTGTCTTCCGGTTGTTGCCTGTTTTGAATGACGAATACACACTACCGCCGCCTGCTGGTAAGGAGAGTTATTGCCACTCACGCATGCGCAGTTCGTACGTGCTCGGCTGAAGTCTTTGCGGTGTCTGGTTCCAGTGCAACACATGGCCAACACGCAGGAGAACACGCCGACGCAACAGCGTGAGCAGAGATAGACTGCGCAAAATATACAGATAGCAGGAGACAGAGAACAGCCACGGTCAGATAGCAGGAGACAGAGGACAGCCACGGTCAGATAGCAGGAGACAGAGGACAGCCACAGTCAGATAGCAGGAGACAGAGGACAGCTATGGTCAGATAGGAAAACATTCAGGATCTGGATCAGTCGTCTTATTCGACAATGGAAACTGAACTAAAGAGAACATTTGAAACTTTAGCAGTCTGCATGATCTGCCTGCAGGGAGGGGCGGGCCGGCCCTGCGAGTAAAGTAACGAGTAAAGTAACGAGTAAAGTAACGAGTTACTTTATGTAGAGAGTAACGAAGTAGTGTAATATATTACTTTTTTAAAGTAATATGTAATATGTAATATATTATTTTTTTTAGTAACGACCCCATCTCTGCTGAAATGTTACATTTATAATTTGTAGTTCAGGACCATGGACAATGCAGCTTCCTTGCATTGACAGTTCTCTGTGCTGCATTTCCTTTGTCTCATTTTTAATGTTGTGACCTGTCTGGTTTAAATGAGTGTGTTGCTGCTTTGATGAAGCCTAATTTTATAACGTTTCAAATTAATTTCTGAAATATTTCGTTAATAAATATTTCACGAGTAATATAGTTGTCTTTGTCACATTTTATTTGGCATTAGTAAATAATTATGCACATTTACCGATATTTTACATGATATGAGTGATAACACGTGTTATAAGGGCTATTTTGCACAATAGGTGTGCCTTGAGATTTTTACTTGTCCTTTGGTGTGCCTTGGGCACAAAAAGTTTGGGAACCACTGATCTACAGTGTTGTCATTCTTCTTTGAACAGCAAGACCGCTAACACCCTATTTCAACAATCACACTCCCTGACATTGACATAATTAATAGATAGTTTAGCTTCTCACCATCATTTGCTGTGCTGTGGGGCCTGTGGCCCACTGATATTAACGATCGTAACTGAAAGGCTGCCTTCCAAACGTAAACATTCAGCCACGTGACTTGCAAACTCTCGCGAGAGTTTTACACAAGACGGATCCTTTCTAGCCATAACCCGGGCGCTGACGTAGGCGCCATGTGACCATCAGATTTGACGACGCTGATTGATTGAAATTATGTTTCGGCGGCATAGTTTAAAGATAGCAACAGCCGGCTTCTGCTGCACTTGCTGCACTCTCAGAGGGTAATGATACACCGGCAAGGCCAGGCAGGAAACATGTGACTTATCAGTAACTTTAGACATCGTAACACCATTTTAAACGAGATTTTATTGTAGATTATACATTTTACTGATACCAATTATATAATATTTACCTTGTTTATTAAAATATATATATATATATATATATATATATATTTTAAATATTAATTTGTAATGTGGGAAGAAGGGGGGCGCCCCTATGGGCCGGCTGCCACTGGTGTGCATGTGTGTGCACAATCTGCATTTTCATTTACGGCCATCAAACACTGGAATATTCTTCCAGTTGAAATTAAAACCTGTACTGACTTGAACTCTTTCTCTTATGGTGCAAACAAGGTGATTGAGTTGTTCAATTTGAACTGTCTTGTAATATTATTTTAACTGTATTATTGTATTGACCTGTACTTAAATCATGTTTTATAGTTGTTTGTGTGATAGAGATGATGCAATGTTTGTTGATTGTTATTTTCCTGCAGATGGAAATGAGCTATTAGCTATAATCTGGCATAATTCATCTCTTCTCTGAGATGAATGTATTTGCATGCATGGTCCTCTTTGAAATACATACGTGTGTGTGTGTGTGTGTGTGTGTGTGTGTGTGTGTGTGTGTGTGTGTGTGTGTGTGTGTGTGTGTGTGTGTGTGTGTGTGTGTGTGTGTGTGTGTGTGTGTGTGTGTGTGTGTGGTGTGTGTGTGTGTGTGTGTGTGTGTGTGTGTGTGTGTGTGTGGTTATACCTTGCAAAGCTGCTCCTGGGAATACTCCTCTATGTCTGTCAGTGGAAAAAACAACGTTGAAATAATATGTTGTAGTTCTTGCATGTACTGTATGTATACTTTTCAATTTGGGAATATTTATATCTATATATGTAGTTTATCATTGACTATACATCTACGGTGGCCCAACATTTCAACTGTTTTGTGAATTATTATTGTTGTTTTTTATATGTTTCTGTGTTTTGTGAGATGTGATTTGTGTTAAAAAAAATGTTTGAGAATTAATTAGCATTTTGATCATCGTTGTTGTGTTTTGACCTTCAGGGCCACCGTATTACGGCTGCATGTGGTGGTGGTTCACCTGGAGGCGCGGTGGACTCCCCGAACCCCTTCATGTCCATAGCCAGAACCCTGAAGCCAGCGGCCACCATGTCAGGGATCTGCAGCAGAGATACACTGTAAAATGTTTGGCTGTAAAATTACAGTAAATTACTGGCTACTAGTTGCATGGATTTCACAGTAAATTTACTATAAATATTTCACAGTAATTTACTGTAAATATTTCATTGTAATTTAGTGTAGATATTTTACAGTAAATTAGAATAAAAGTACAACTAAATACTGTGACTTTACAGTTGCCATGCCCATGGAATTACTGTGATATAGCAGTACAGAGCTGTGGTATTATGGTACCTTGCTGTACATGAATTACAGTAATTACCTGTATTTTTACACTTTCACTGTAGAAGTAATGCAACACATTAGCCAGTAATTTACTGTAAATATAAAAATGTAAATAATACGATATTATGTTGTACATCTGACTAGTTAACTGGGATTTTACCATAATCTGCCAGTAGTGATGTGTCGGTCGGGAACGAGTAGAATAACAGATATTTGGCATTTAACTCTGTGTGGCCTCCCTATTTGTTCCAGCCTTATGGCAGGTTGTAACAGCTCAAAGAGCATTTTTGTTGTTGTTAAGTAATACAACTCCGCGCTACGGGTGCTCCGTGCATGCATGCAGTGACATGTAATATCCAAGGATTAGAGACTGTTGGATGCTGTTGTTTTGAGCATTGCAATATATTTATTTTCATTATGTTATTTATTTGTGATTATTTTTAGACTCAGCAAAGATTTGTTGACAGTTTGTATAGGTGTTGCTATCTGCTTTTTTTTTGCGTGGTTCTACAATCAGAGAGTTTCATTTATATTAAAAATGTAATTTTTACTTTTGAATACTTCAGTACAAAGGATGTATTGAATAATGTAAGTGATATGTGTGTACACATACAAATCATTAGTCAAAACAGGGCTACATTTGATTGAGTTATAATAGGTATATTTCACAGATAAACGTATTATTTTTTATTTAGTCTTTATTTATACAGGTGAAAATCTCATTGAGACACAGGTTCTCATTCTCAAGAGAGACCTGTTTATACCCAGAATCAGCACTTTTGAAACAGGAAGTGAAATAGAGGGATATGAGACATGGCTAGAATGGGTGATCGGTTTGTTTTTTTGACCAAAACACTTCATAAACATGTTTTTTACATTTTTTTATATATCTGAAACCTATGCTATTGCATAAAAATAGCATGATGGGTGACCTTTAAGACGTACAATCTACGTAATCCAGCTTTAAGAGCACAGAGCTTGAGAGGGGGCATTTACCAGATGTTAAACATGGTTAAGGATGTTATAGTGTCACATTATGGGACTTGTAGGATTTGGTGTTTTGTAGATACATTTATATACAAGGGACTGAAAGCCAGTCATCTTGGACTCTGCTGCTACCATTTGAATATTTCCTTTTTAATATGTATCTTGCGAGTACCCACTGCTAAATTGGATTATGAGATATTTGGCCCCTGGGCACAGACATGTCGAAGGCTCCCAGCACTACCTGTTACATACAGTAGGTGGAAGAGACTCAGACTTAATAGCTGTTTTGTGTATTTTTGGAGTTGTAACACACGTCTTTGTTGTTTGATATCTCTTTATTGTCATTTTGGGTCTTCTTTGTAGTTAATTTCTCTCTTTGTAGTTATGTATTGTCTCTTTATGGTTGTTTTGTGTCTCTTTGGTATGGTTTTGTGTTTCTTTGTTGACATTTTGAGTCTCATTTAACAACACTTGTCAACACTTGCAGACATCAGATCTAAAGACTTTCATTACCCTGTAATCAAATACAAAAACAGTTTTCATTTCAGTCTGGTTATTACATCCACATTGAAATTTAAATGAGTTAGGATGATACATTCAGTTTGATAACAAGGCATTTCATTTAGCTGTTGTTGCACAAGGGCAAACTTTGACACCTTTTGGCTGATGTTTTCTCAAGCAGAGAAGTTTTGTTGGTCTTCATCAATTACTGTTTTCCTGTGTCCTCCTTATTTTCAATGTCACAAAGCCGTGTAAATAAGATGAGAAATCAGGATAATCAGAGTCAAATGTAGTCACTCTATTTGTGTTTTTCTGAGCTCTTGGGTACACTCTTCAAGAGCAGAAGACAGCAGCATGTCAAAAAAGCAATTAAGAGTGCAGTTTGGAAGTGATTTGCTGAAAGATGCACATAAAATGATCTTCTAATGTAGGCGTTTGTACTCTCACCTCAGAAAGCCCTTCGAACAGAAACCGGCTTAAATGGAGTTAAAACAACAAAGACCTTTTTTTTTTTTTTTTTCGTTTGTCTTGTAACCTTTTTTTTTTTTTGCATTATCACAAAAGTCTGAATAACTGTCCCTTATAGCTTAGTAGAAATATCATTTTTAATGGATCAATAAGAGTATGTTTAGATTTTTAGCTGAGTATTATGTTCACAAAGAGGATATGCAATATTTGAAATATTCTAAAATGATTTAGTTTTTGTAAAAAGATTAACAATTCTCCTATCCATGTTGAGGCTCAGATCTTTTTTTGTGAAAAATGTCTGGGTTTTTATTAAATGAACTCCAAAAACAAGACCGAAGTACACCCGTTTATAAATTAATTTCTATCAGCATACTTCATTCATTTGAATAAAGTAATAATACTAAACATTTTAAATGGAATAACAAATATGTATTTAAAACACAAGAAGTTTAATTAAAAATATACAATAAAAAGATGGCATTAAATACAATGGAAAACAAATACTTCTATTAACATAGAAATGTATTTTTCTTTTAATAAACTATACATTTGAACTGCAATTTCCGGTTGAGATTAAAGTGTTAAAAAAAAAAAAAAAAAAAAAAGATCAGCATTATAGTCATGTTGTGTCATGCTAGCATTAGCCCTTTAGCGCAAAGCTACTTTGTTTCTTAACAGAGCTGCTAGCATTGCTGTAGCTCCTGTTCATACTCCTGTGGGGAAATAATTAAAACGTTTCATAAGAAAAGTGTTTAAACGAAAATTACACTCTAAAGATTCAATTTGATATCCTAATCTTCAGATCATTTGTGATGATGTGTAATTAAGTACAATCATAATTAATCGCAACTTGTGTAAACACGCAGTAGCCTAGGAAAATAGAAATTACGTAACACCCGATCATAAAATGGATAACATGTCATTAGTAAATGACGACTTTTTTTTATCTTTGCTGGTTTATCTGCCTCTACCTCTCTTTCCCCCCTTCTCTCTGCATTAGACACAGACCCACACACCCTCATGTCTGACACATAGCAACTCTCCCCCTCTCGCTCGTTCTCCTGCCACCCTGGAGAGTTCCCTGCACTTGCTGTTTTAACCTCCTACCCGGGGTGTCCATGCTGCGTACGTTGCATGTCACTCAGTGAACTGTTTGTTTGCCACTCATCGCTCAGTGCCCGGCTGCTGTCCCCACACAGCTCCCTGCAGGCCGCAAACCACTGGAGTGATTCGCCTCACAAGCCACTTCTACACAGGCTACTTCCCCCGAGCAGCTGGTAATTTACTCTAGACAAGGCATCTCTGCTCCTATCTGTGAGATAACGCCTTTTTTTTCTCCAACCTCCCTCCCTCCCGTCTTCTGTCTCTCAGTAGCAGCTCCACATACTCTGCATACAAGGTGTTTTCAGTGATAAAACCGCAATAAATAAAGCCACAAACTAACCTCTACTACCCCTGATTTATTTTCACTTCACCCGCAGCCTGTAATTAAAAGTCAACATCAGGCCTTTCTTGTTTTGACTAAACTTCACACCGTTTGCTCCCTTTAATGCTTTAGATATATACAGTTGAACTTACTATAAGGGGGTTGGAAGGGTTACCTTAAAAACTAATTAAATTACAATGACTAGTTACCTGTACAAAATGTAACATATTCCGAGTATCAAAATATAAAACTAATCTAACTTGATTACTTTGTTTCTTTTTGATTATCTCAATGTCAAATGCAAAGCAAATAAAAACTAAAATAAATACCAGTAACATGTTTTTCCTTTAGGGTGTTTTAAAAATGTTTGTGCATGTCTGCAAAGGCTAAAATCCCCAAGTTCAATCCTGCTGTTCTCCCTGAACACATCCTGCCGCCACAAGGATCTCAACCATACTGACAGGAAAAACAGAGCCTAAATACACCCAGACCAATCAAACCAACAAGACATAGGTGAGGGGGGAGGATACAACACAGTGCATCAGGTGCACACAATCCAGCAACAGAAATAACGGGAGGGGGAACACTTTTCAAACACAAACATACAACTGAACAGAATTACACACATGCAAACTCAAATAAACGCAGACAGCACTTGTACAATGAATGCCACTTAACGCTATGATTTTTACACCCTCACATATTATTTTCTACATTCTGTGGGTAATTGTATTTTCTCTGATCTAAATGTTTTGATTTACAAATACATAACTTGTTGTGGTCCTGTTAGTCATTGTGCCTTTGCCGATGTTTTACTGTATTTACTAGCATAATGCAGGTTAGGGCAGTGTATCCCTTTAAGAGAGAGAGTGCATGTGTAGAGCGAGCGAGCGAGAGAGCGAGAGAGAGATTTAAGTAATATTCTCAATAAAATATTTATATTTTACTGAGAGTAATCCCAGTACATGTTCAGCTGATAAGGCTGGTTATGAAACAAAGGGAGGAGCTGCAGACAGGAAGGTAAGTTGGAAGTGAAAATATATACACTGCCAGATGCCATTTTACACTTTGACGGAGCAGGAGGAGAACAACAACAACAACAGGGTGAGTGTTAACACCAGGATCTGCTTTTTAATACTCTGTTAGACTGGATATCAGAACATCAGCGTCTTAGAGTCCAATGAGACTTCTACAAGTGTTGTAAACCTTTTTTTCTTATTTCCTGGTTTCTAAATCATCAGAGCAACATTTCATGACAGCCCAGCGCAGTCAAAATGGAGAGCGGCCTGTCTGAAGTCTGAATGATTTGATGTATTTTAACCAAGTTTATTATTATGATGGTTTGGATTGAAACAAGTGTGTTATTATAATGTGAGTGTGGATGTTTCCAGTGTTAATAGTATCTCTCTCAGACCGGAGAAGATGAGTGATTTAAAAGATGCGGAAGAGGACGGGTTTCCAGTCTCCAGCTGTCAGTCTATGAAGAGTGACTGGTCTCATGATATACCTCCAGACTTCAGTAATGAACCTGGACCCTCAGACACAAAGTAAGAGTCTGTTTCTACTGTAAACTGACCTGAAGAGGATTCAGCTTTCATGTTATCTGATAATCTAAAATTATTTTTAATGATAAAGACGCTCAGTAGAGTACATTAGTGTAATTGAACTATTGCTCCTTGCCATCTTCAGTGATAGCAAATAATGTATTAGTGAAATCATACTCACACTCTGTGTTGGACTTTGTGTTAGGTTCAGCAAATAAAATACAAATATGTAAAACGTTTCACTCTCTAATGAATTTTAACAACAGAAACCCGAAAATCACGACTGAAAAACAAACAAAAAATGTAATAAGATGAACAGTCATATATCAAGCTACTCTTTAAATAAACTAATGGTGTTTAAACATGTATTGTTTCCACAGACAGAGAGCAGAGTCTCCAGTCTCCAGCTGTCTGTCTCTGAAGAGTGACTGGTCTAAACATAAACCTATAAACTTCAGTAATGAACCTGGACCCTCAGACACAAAGTAAGAGTTTCTGCTGTAAACTGACCTGAAGAGGATTCAGTTGTTATGTTATCTAATATATTAAACTCTTCTTTAATGATATAATGTGAGCAGTTTGTAAAGGAAAAACGCATTAGAGTACAGTAATCTAACTTTATCTAATGATATTTCAATATACATTTATATTATCATTGTATCTGTGGCATAAAATAGTTTTAAATAGCAAAAATGTTGATAAATACTAACTAAAAGCTAAATGTATCGTCCAAAACATATTTAACTACTTGAGCATGTTTATGATGTGTATTTTGAAGTTGTTTATTCATAATAGTAATAACCAGCTGGTTGTGTTTAGCATTAGCAGATGTAACAGAGTTTCACATGTAGAGTTAATGCAAAGACCCAGATCTGTGTCTGGCAACACGAATAAAGTGAAGAGGTGAAATTCATATCACCTGCGTATTCGTGCGGCATGAAACATTTCAACTTCAGTGTAAAGTTAGTGACGCTCTGTTACAAAAACCTGTCAGTGTTGAGATTGTGCTCCTTTGATCTCGGACTGACTGAGGGGAATCAGAGAGGAAAACAGAGCTCTACAGCACCTCATATTAAATCAGGGTTATTAATGTTCCTGTATAAACCAGAGACTGTCTGTGGTACTAAGTACCTGATTGTGCTGATGGAGCAGCTACAATATTAGCCTAGCTTTAATCAAACCGATCTCATTCAGAAAACATTTTAAATGTTTATGCTTGTTGTGTTGGAGACAGCCTTTTACAAATCAGTAGCTTTATGTTGTTATTGCTGCATCCTTTCCATATGTTTATTGCTATTAATTCACAGCAAATTCTATGTGAATTGTGTTTATAATACTATAGTGCACCAGGTTAATACAGCTGTGTGTGGCTTAGTAGATACAGGGAACATGTGCTCCTCTGGGTGATGAATCCAGACAAGTTGCTGTTTGCTTTTATGATAATGTGCAGTGTAAACTATCTACCTGATCATGAAGATATATTATATACAGATATAGACCTTTTTAAATGTTAAACTAGAATTTGACCACCTTGTTGTACCATTGGTGAGAATCAGCTCCTCTAATGTAAAGTAATGTAAAGGATGTGTTCATCTCCACAGAGGGAAGAGGAAGAGTGGTGTTCCTGTGGAGGAGCAGCTGTCCAGCTGTGCTCTGTGTCAGGACGTCCTGAAGGATCCAGTCTCTCCCAGCTGTGGACACTGGTTCTGCAGACAGTGCATCACCTCATACTGGGAGCAGCACCCTCCATCAGGAGACCCCTCCTGTCCCCAGTGTGGAAAAAGATCCAGAACCAGAGCTGGCCTGCAGACAGCCAGTCAGACCAGCTCTTTACGAAGTAAGAGGCCGAACACATGCATTGTCTTTAGGCCGTCTGGGCGCTGGGTCTCTACTCTTGTATGAACTCTCATTGGCTCAGTGTTTCCTCTGATCTTCTTCCAGGCATTGTTTTTTTTAAGTGTTTTATAACAGACAGCAGTGTTTTCCTAAGTAGAAACACTGGACAGATCTCAAGGGGAACGTTAGCCCTGCAAAAAAGGATATCTGATGGCTAGGATCCTTGTCTTCATATCCAGGATTCTTCCTGGTTTATTTGTTTTTGATTAGGTATACTGTTGTAGTGCATAGACATTAAGCTGTTTTATAAAAATCATAACCTTTTTAAACTCTTTTTGTTGTTGTTATAATTTGATTCTCAAAAGCATTTTTCTTATTCTCTCCTGTTTCCTTCTCTTTCAGCAGAACGTGGTCTGAAGAAGGTTCTAGATGAACATAGGCTCAGTCTGAGGAGGAGATGTGAATGTGTGACTGAAGGAACTGATCAAAGTGAAACCCTCCTCAACAGGATCTTCACTGAGCTCTACATCACACAAGGCCAGAGTGAAGAGGTTAATACCCAACATGAGGTGAGGCAGCTGGAGGCAGCTTCCAAGAAGAAGCCCCTCCATGACACTCCAATCAAGTGCCAGGACATCTTTAAAGCCTTACCTGACCAACAGACTCACATCAGAACGGTCCTGACCAACGGAGTCGCTGGAGTTGGAAAAACCTTCTCAGTGCAGAAGTTCACTCTGGACTGGGCCGAGGGTTTGGAAAACCAAGATGTCAGTCTGGTGATCCCGCTCTCCTTCAGGGAGCTGAACCTGATCAAAGGTGAGCAGTACAGTCTTCTCAGGCTGCTCCATGTTTTCCATCCAACCTTACAGAAGGTCACAGCAGAGCAGCTGGCTGTCTGTATAGTGCTGCTCATCTTTGACGGCCTGGATGAAAGCAGACTTTCTCTGGACTTCAGAAACAATGAGGTTGTGTCTGATGTCTCACAGCAGTCCTCAGTCAACGTGCTGCTGACAAACCTCATCAGGGGGAAGCTGCTTCCCTCGGCTCTCGTCTGGATAACTTCCAGACCTGCAGCGGCCAATCAGATCCCTCCTGAGTGTGTGGACAGGGTAACAGAAGTACGAGGCTTCACTGACGCCCAGAAGGAGGAGTACTTCAGGAGGAGATCGAGTGATGAAGACCTGTCCAGCAGAATCATCTCTCACATCAAGAGCTCCAGGAGCCTCCACATCATGTGTCAGATCCCAGTCTTCTGCTGGATCACTGCTGCAGTTCTGGACCACATGTTGACTACAGACCAGAGAGGAGAGCTGCCCAAGACCCTCACTGACATGTACTCACACTTCCTGCTGGTCCAGAACAAGAGGAAGAAGCAGAAGTATGGTGAGGGACATGCTACGAGTCCACGGCAGCTGACGGAGGCTGACAGGGAGGTTCTTCTGAAGCTGGGGAGGCTGGCGTTTGAACATCTGGAGAAAGGAGACATCATGTTCTACCAAGAAGACCTGCAGCGCTGTGGTCTTGATCTCACAGAGGCCTTGGTGCACTCAGGAGTTTGCACAGAGATCTTCAAAAGCGAGAGTTTGATCTTCCAGAAAACAGTCTACTGCTTTGTTCATCTGAGCATTCAGGAGTTTCTGGCTGCAGTCTACATGTTTCACTGTTACACCAACAGAGACACAGCGGTACTGAAGCACTTCCTGCAGGGACATCAGGATTACCCATCCCTGGATGCCTTCCTGCAGGGAGCCATGGAGAAATCCCTCAGAAGTAGAAATGGCCACCTGGACCTGTTTGTCCGCTTTCTCCACGGCCTCTCTCTGGAGTCTAACCAGAGACTGTTAGGAGGCCTGCTGGGTCGCACAGACAACCATCCAGAAATCATCCAGAGAGCCATCAAGAACCTGAAGGGGATGAGAAGTGATAAAAGCTCTCCTGAAAGGAGCATCAACATCTTCCACTGTCTGACAGAGATGAACGACCACTCAGTACATCAGGAGATCACAGAGTTCCTGAAGTCAGGGAACAGATCAGAGAAGGAACTCTCTGAGTTCCACTGCTCTGCCCTGGCCTACATGCTGCAGATGTCAGAAGAGGTTCTGGATGAGTTTGACCTGAGGAAGTACAACACATCCTGGGAGGGACGACTGAGACTGATTCCAGCTGTGAGGAACTTCAGGAAGGCCAAGTAAGTCCAGATGTGATTAACTTTATAAACTAATGTGGATCAGAAGTTTTATTATTCAAATAAACACTTTAACATTTCTGATGTTTTAAATACTGAGAGCAAAATAAAACCAACACTGTTCTTCTATTTATTTATGATAATAGTTCAATTGAACCGTTTCTCTCTTCATATTGAGTGATGGAGGCGACAAATGAAGGACTTTAGAGGTTTCTCAGCATCTGATCACACCACACAGCAGGACTTAGTTATCAGTTATATTACTTTCTAGTAGTTTCTTTATCATTAAACAGACACACACATTTATATCACATTGTGTTAGAGTTTAAAATAAGATCTATATAATGTTCCACCAATACATTACATTACATGTCACTTGTTAGACGCTTTTATCCAAAGTGACTTAGATACTCAATTATGTGGGCAAAACCCACAGGAGCAAATTGGGGTGAAGTGTCTTCAGGGACACAACGACATGCTGACTGCAGTGGGGTTTGAACCTGTGACCCCCCTGACCCGAACACCAATGCTCAACCCACTGCACCACACGCCACATTATGACCAGAGTTATGTCTTAATGCTGATATACTGGGAACATCTGATGGTATTAAAGAGCAACTTGCAGGTTTTTTTTTTTACTAGATTTATGCTTAACCTTGCATGAAAATTACAATTAAAAAAGTTAATGCAGGATTTGATATGTTTTACGAGACATAAGGGCAGGAATTCAGAGGGAAAGGAGCCGTTTTGAGCTCTACTAATAAAAACTGCTTTTTTTTAACGTCATATGCGTCATATTACGTGACATGGGGGAGCAACTTTCTCGGACTCGTTCTCCAATACGCGGTAGCAGTTTGTAGTTGGTTTGAGCGGTTGTGATTTAGTGAGCTGGTATATTTTACATTGCATTTCACCATTTTTAATCATGGTGAGCTGGAGTTTGTTCAGGTTGCACAAACTCCAGCCTGTCAGGACATCGAGTCCACAGTTTCCCTAACAGGAAAAGGACCGGAGCTAGCTTTCGTTCCTGGGTGCGTTGTGCGAGGCGCATCCACCTCCCTGCAGCACATACTCTCCACAGCTGAAGCCTATCAAACTAAACGTTTATCAGGAAACCGTATTACATCTCTCTCCCCCCCTTCGTTCCTCTCTCTGTCCCGGAGGGAGCTGTGGTGTGAGGAGAATCAGTGGAGATTGAGAACAGGGCAGCTGTCTTGGTGAGTGGCCGGCGTTAGCTACAGTTAATGTTAGCTAACAGTTAGTATATATATATAACAGCACCTTACATAATAGCTACGTTCAGTGGCGGACTGGGACTAAAAATCAGACTGGGAATAAAATAAAATAGTCCCTCCGTGGCCTTCTACACAAAACATAGAATGAAAAACTTTACAAAATGTGTAGAGAAATTTCCGCAGCCCTTCAGATGTGAGCAGTCCGACTGTAAAGACATTTGCTATGCAACAACAATAACAGCTAGCGAACATATTAGACAGACAGCATTGTCGTCGTTTAGGTGCTTTTTTTTCTGGAGATAAGCACTTCTCAATCCACTCCTCCATAGTAAGGCCACCCGGAGGTCGAAGTTAACCTTAAATGTTTCCATCTCAAACTTTGTTGGTTAGTTAGTTTCGTAACAGACGTAATGTAACAGTTGTATGGTTGTAACGGTTCTCAGACGCGGAGGGATACTGACTTGTGAAAAGCAACCACAATTATACCCGAGATATACGCTCATTATATCACGGCTAAGAAACATCAGATTGCTTGATTTGACTTATCCGTTTTATAAATATATACTAACTGTACTTACACCCCCCCCCCCCAAAAAAAAACAAAGTTGTAAATTAAACAAGTGAAGTACATAAAGCCGTGGAGGGCGGTAGTTTGTAAACCATAAGTAAAGCGAACGCACCATACGTAACGCGAACGCACCCGCAAGGACACCAGGACTCCTATTGGTTGAGGGATTTTGACAGGGTTGTTGCACAAAAGATCCGAGCACGCACAGAATAAATCTGAGAGCAGACATTTCACGAGTGCACAGAAACAGCCTGAGTGCGAGGAGAACGTTTTAAGCTCGAACACAGGAAATCTGTAAGCAGCAATATATCTGAGTGCAAGCGTACAGTTTGAGCAGAAGCAGAGCAAATCTAAGTGCAAGCAGGCACTATTTGAGTGCGAGGACAGGGTTTGAGGGAAATAAATACATATTCTGAACGTGAAATCAATAAAGTATGCTCTCAAATTTAAAGACCACGCTCTTGAATAAAGATAGGGAATAACCCCCATAGTACACAGCACCGTAAGACGTAGTGTGGAGCTGCATTAGGTAACGCGAGATACGGCTGATACTTGCGCATTTGTTTCTGTTATGGATCAGTATCAACAGTCCTGCCAGTAACGTTACTATATTATCAATACTACTTTAGTTATAGCCTGATATATGATTGCTAACTTTATAATGTTGTGATGTGACTGACGTTAGCTAACATTCTGTAGCTAACGCCGGTCACAAGACAGCTGCTCTGTTCTCCACTGGTTCTCCTCACACCACAGCTCCATTTCTCGCCGATGACCGTTATTTATTCTAATCCTTGGCTCCTGGTCCTGGCCTAGCAGGCTCATAATTATAATCATATCCATTCGAATATATATTGTCAACCTCTTCTGTGTCAAAACTAGCATTGTGATCCATGTTTATTACTACGGTAGACCGGCCGCTCTCCCCCATGTTACGTCACACGCGGGAGGTCACGTGGGGAGGCTTTTTTATGCGGAAGTAAAAATGTCTTACAAAAACGACGCCAGATGTCACTGTAGTGTACATATTTTTGGGGAAATCTAGTGTATACATCATTTTCCTACACATTTCTTCACTGGTGTCTCTAACCTGCAAGTTGCTCTTTACGTTTAAAATATTGAAACTTTATTGGTATGTTAATAGTGTTAGTGTGCAAAATAAATGTTCAGATGCTCAGAGAAGCCATCTGGCAACAGTCTCTGACAGCAGAACGTAGCCAACACGGACATGTGATCAGGGCCGGCCCTTGGCATAGGCAGTATAGGCGAATGCTAAGGGCGCATCAATCAATGGGGGGCGCAGAATTTTTGTTAAATTTCATAACACAATTTCCCGATTTTTGGATCAACAAAGTACATCTTATTATCTTATACTAACAGAACTACGCCTATATTGCGAACAGCGTCCATAAACTATGGCGCACCCCCCTCGCCCCAAATCAAGTTGAAGCGCCCCCAGTCCCAGTAAAAACCAAAGGTTTATGTGAAATTGTTCTTTTTTTTAAATAATGGTTTTAGTATGCAATTATAGGTTTTAATTTTGTATTTGTGTTAATTTAAAATAAATCAAACTCCCAAAAAACGTATACAGCTTTTATTAACATTGGAATTTACTGTGTTAGCGGCCGCGGGGGGAGAGCTTTGGAGAGCTCTCTCCTGAAAGACTGAGAGGCTCTGATAACCTCAGCTCAGTGAGCTAAAGGCACACCTTTATATGATCATTATAGTTATACAAAAATAAGAGAATAGATTTTCATCTATTCTCTTATAGCATAAAATACTATATGACAGTAAAAAAAAGTTGTTATTAATAAACAAGAATACAGTTTGAAAGGGGAGTGATTTGTAAAATATCCATAAAGAAAAAGAAAATCTGCTTACAGTTCTGTTCATATGGGTGTTGAGAGATGTTTCCATAGAGCTCCTAATGTTGCTCTCAAAGTGCACCAGATTGATGCTTTTAACTTCAATATTAAAAAATCTTCCCACGAGGAGGTTAGGTCCCCCCCACTTAAATCATGTTCAAATAGATAGGATACTAAATACATTTGCACACATCTTGTGTCCATATCTTTCTGTTTAGGTGGTCATGCCACAACCGTGCATGCATGCGCGAGTCATAGTGAGTGTCTGCATTTTGTCAGGGAGGGGGGGGGGGGGCGCCAGCTAAAATCTTGCCTAGGGCAAGCAAATTGGTCAGGGCCCTGATCATACTGACACATTACATTCAGTTCATGTCAAATCTTTATTCATCAAATGCTTGAGGTTAATATATTGTTCCCTCTTTTTTAACACATGTTGAAATATATATGTTATTACAGACTTACTCACTGTGGACTCTCAGAGACTCTCTGTGAAGTTGTGGCCTCAGCTCTGAAGTCTGACCCCCCTCCCATCTGAGAGATCTGGACCTTAGTTACAACAGAGAGATGCAGGATTCAGGAGTGGAGCTGCTGAGCTCTGGACTAAAGAGTCCAAACTGCAGACTGGAGGCTCTCAGGTCAGTTCACTGACTGAACTTCATATCATTCTGTTTACGATTTTCTGAATTTCAACAAATACATTTGAATTATTATTTCATACTTTTGCTAATGGCTGAATATTCATCAGAATATCAAAGAGAAGGTGAATGTGTGAGGAGAGAGTTTGAGCTTCCACAGACATCACTCTGTGCTCCATGAGTCAGTGGAGATGCTGTCAGTGCTGATGAGCTGTGAGGGAGATGAAGGAGTTGTTAAACATCTGATCAAAGTTAAAGTTCCAGATTATCAACGGATTGTTTCTACGTCATAATGACATTACAACCCTGTTTAACTCTGAACAGATTATTAAACCTGGATTATTTCAAACAGGAACATTGTTTTCTAAGTGACATCATGTTTTTCTTTATTCAGACTGAAGAGCTTGCTGGTTTGAAAGAGATCAGCTGTTCTGCTCTGATCTCAGCTCTGAAGTCCAACCCCTCCCATCTGAGAGATCTGGACCTGAGTGGCAACAATTTGCAGGATTCAGGAGTGGAGCTGCTGAGAGATCTTCTGGAGAGTCCAGACTGCAGACTGGAGACCCTCGGGTCAGTTCACTGACCCTCTGTTATTGCTGGAGTTCTCATATGTTCAGTTTGTAATTTAACCTGATTTATGTACATTACTAACTTGCATCCATAAAGGGTCCAGGACCCCAAGTAATCTGCGACCGCGAGCTATTCTCTGCCATCATGACGCGGAGAGGGTGTTATTTTGTAATGGTTGTATGAGCTGTGTGCTCCACTCTTTCTGTCGGCTAAACTCCGCTGCTCTGGGGTGACGGTCGAACTGCTGTAAAGCAAAAACTCCAGACATTTCAAAGATCTGTACGGCAAAGTACGGTTTGGAAACTATATCATTTCCTTTTTGACGGCATGCATAACACGGCATAACACTAGAGCCTCGCTGCGGGCAGAACCGGTGTCATGGGCGGGCCCCATGGGGCCGGGCCCGCCCATCCAGGATTTGGGCCCGCTGTTTTAATCAGGGCTGAATACAACATTTTAATTGTTTTATTATTATGTTCAGTGGCGGTGCCAGGGTATACTGGGGTAGGCTACAGCCATACCAAGAAATGGCTTAGCCCACCATGAAAAATGATGTTAAAGTAAGCAAAATAAAGTCCGCCAACTCACGGAGTAAATTGCACAGACAGCGGTTAGTAAGATTGATTTCAGTAGCCACTTGTCTGGAAATACCAAAGACTAGAAACGGTTTTGAAAACATTTGTCACGTAGTGATCGTCTTCTCAATAGAACATCTTTGATAATGTCTTCTGGCCAATCAGAATCAAGATAACGGCGTGGTGGTTGTTGCAGGAAGTCCCGACGGAGAATACTTTTGCTGTAGTACATCTCTATATACTGAAGGAGTGTGGTAATACTCTTCTCCGCGCCGTCTATAGAGCTTGCTTTAAAAGAAGGAACACTCCAAAAAACAACCAGGACGAGGGTTTTAAAGGCCCTGTCACAACTGTCCCGAAATTGACCACCCGATGGACACACGATAAAGGAAATGTTCAAATTCGGCTGTGATCGTAGCAACATCGGCCATTCGTGAGGGCATCTAAGCCATCGTATTGACCGCCGGTGGAGTTTCTCAGGCTCCGGCAGCAAACTTCGTAAGCGGCAAACTTCGTAAGGCACTCGTGAGGGGCATCTTGTCAATCGTGTCATCTTCGTGTTATCATCGGTGCCATCGGGCATTCGCCCTCACTCTGATCGGGGGCGAATGCCCGATGGCACAGAGGATAACAAGATGCCCTCACGATGGCCTTATGAAGGGCATAATTGACACACGAATTCAACACGAAAATGAACCTTCGCAAGGTCCTTCGGCAATTTTTTGGCATGCCAAAGATTTTGCCTCCGCTCACGAAGTTGCTGCCGGAGCCTGAGAAACTCCGCCAGCGGTCATACAATGGCTTAAGATGCCCTCACGAATGTGCCCGATGTGCTACGATCACAGCCGAATTTGAACATTTCCTTTATCGTGTGTCCATCGGGTTGTTTTAATTGACAACAACAAAATCATGTAAAATATTATGTAAATAACCCAATTTGTGTTCTGTGAAACTAAAAAGGATATAATATATTATTTTGAAGGACAGTTGACAGGAAATTGTTGTTGTTATGGAAACAACATTACGGAGAAAACGTAATATTTTCTACATATAAAGACGGATAAAGTAAAGAACAAAGTCGGAAGATATCAGTACAGTATCATAGTACTGTAACATAATTGTTTTTATTACTTTCATTGCAGTTGTATGTCTTAAATGTAATGTAAATGTTGCCTTCGTGTGTGGTTCGGGGCCATCTTCGTGCGAAATTCATCAATTCCATATTCGTGTTGTCCATCGGGTGTCAATTTCGGGACAGTGTGACAGGGCCTTAAACCAAAAATCTGTTTTAATCATGAAAGGTAATAATGCAATACAATATAATACTTACCATACAAAGCCATATCATATGCGTAATTCAGGAGTATGCCTACTCCTGGCCCTTGTTCACGGGCTGCCACGACCTTCCGGTCCGGGCGGCGCGGAGCAAGAGGGGGAAACAACAAGCTAAGACAAGCTATCAATACCCACACAAACAGAAAGGGGTGGAGTTTCATTTGGGAGATACCAAAACGCTGTCTCACAGGGAATCAGCGCGGGCAGCTATGAAAGCCACAGGTGTTGGGAAGGCCTGCAGGATGCACATCATTAAAATCAGGGAAAATGTCCCTCCCAATTTGCAAAGCCTATCGATGGTTTAACCCAGAAAAACACTCTAAGGGATAATCTTTTCACTCAAAACAGAATCACCATTAATTCTGCATCTTCCTTCTTCACAAATAGCTTAAAACACTCTTTTGATAAACAGGTAAAAAGTCAAAGAAAAAGACTATTGCGCTAATCTACTTTTAAGAAAAAGGGAACATTGTTTCAGGAATCTATAAAAAAACCTCTCTATATTTGAGAGGAAAAATGTACTTTTTGTTCCTTCAACTATTAACACACAGGAATGTATAAACCCACACATATACTATTCAAGATATGTAGACTTCCCTGAAACATGACATGCTAGAGATCTTAAGCAGAATATACTCTTCCCCCACCAAGCACCCTGTCCTGCATATCTCCACCTCCCCCACAGGGCAATAAAACCCAGTTTACTCTAAACAGCCCTTTGTTTATAGCCATTTTAGTCCTCACATTTATGAAAGGATAAAACAGAGAAATCACTATAAAACACAAACACAGGTATTGTTTGAACAGTATTCACTTAACTGCTACTATTGATAATTACCAGAGAAACTCAAAGGGACCTCTTTTAATATCTGGAAATTGCAACAAGACTTTCTGCCATTTCAAATGTAACACACTTCTTCGGTACAATATCTCACATCAATTTCCACAATACATCGATACAACATTACAACATTACTGTTGATAGAAATCAACACGTAATGAAATAAGACCCCACGGTTTGATGATTGATGTGTGGGCTGTCTTTCATGTTGACACACAGAACAATGGGGGCGATCCACCCTTATCCACAATGTAAAGTAATTCACACAGCCTCTTCTCTCTGTGAGGAGCAGCAGGTTCAGCTTTCAGAACAAAGTAACACAAAACTAAAATGGCATTCATTTTTTTAAATATGTCGTGTAGTAATAGATGTATTTTTTTCTTCTCAAGAGAAGACCAGAATGTGTATTTTATGTTAGTATTTCAGAGACAATCCCCCAGACCCCCCTGCAGGGGTTGGGTTTTCAGCGTGTCAACTCTTTCACTTGTGGGGAAATTGCAGGATTGGCACAGCGTTACAAATGTGCCAAAAAAAACAACCAATGGATGTCAACAATTCACGAGCGCCTCTACTCTCTACTTGAGTAAAGTAGAAGTACTCAGACAGGGGCGGACTGGGGGAAAAAGTGGCCCGGGGATTAATTGACAGACACTTAATGCGCGGCATGTATCGGCCGGCCGGCGACGAAAGTATGTTACTTAACAAAAAACCCTATGCATTTTATGTTATTTTGGACCATTATTCATATAGTAATCACATTACCTGAGACCTTGAGTTGCCTAGAGCAAAATAGTTACAGCATATATTTAGTGATTTTAATGTTAACAGATCATTGATGCAATAACATTTGGACCCAATTTGCCTCACTTGACGCATGGAATAAAACATGGGCGTAGGAAGCATTCTCAATGTGGGTGAGACAATTGAACAGGGGGTGTGGGCAGGTGGTGGACCTATCTGATAGATAGGTAGCCTATCAAAACGGCCCAGCCCAGTGGGGTGTGGGCCACACCCCTCCAGAGAGTGGCCGGAACACTTACAAATGTGGGCCGGTAGGATTTAGGTAAGCAAAAAAAAAAAAAAAGGGATTGGCCGGAACACTTACAAATGTGGGAAAACTCCCGGTATTCCCAATGGCCAGTCCGCCCCTGTACTCAGTTCTTGTACTTGAGTAAAAGTAGAAGTACTCAGATCTTGTACTTGAGTAAAAGTAGAAGTACTCAGATCTTGTACTTGAGTAAAAGTAGAAGTACCAGAGTGTAGGAATACTCTGTTACAGTAAAAGTCCTGCATCCCCGGGGGGGGGAAAAGCATCATCTGCAGGAAACAGCGTCTGAGGGCTTCTTAATATTTAATAAACTATGAATGTTTCATATCCATGTAACGGGAAGAAAGTCAGCTCACTGATCTTTTTTTTTTTCTGCAAAAAAAACCACAAAGCTAACGCTGAGCCTCTGAATTAACCCTGTGCGAACATTTTCACTTTGAAACGATTTCTGATAATCCATCAGCAATAAACCTACTTTTACGTTTTCAGATTTCAGAGCGAGACAGGTTTCGATTTGGGGAAACTGCGTGCGCATAGCCCCCACTTCACAATGGTAGCGTTGGTGTGTATGTGGAAATTCCCCTTCGATTCTAATGGCTCTAACGGTTAAAAAGAGATGTCAATCACCAAAATCGACCAATGAGTTCCAGAGAAACGGCACGTTTTTTTTGCTAAATCTCTCTAAAGAGGTCAAATGTCACTTGTTTTGCATCAATCTTGATACAGGGTACTTATTATATGTTGTACTTTGGATTCCTAAAGCTTTTAGTCTACCATCCCATCATTCATCACATGGTGGTTTTCACTATACTGTAAGTAAAAAATAATATTTGGATGGACACAATAATTTACAGTTTTTTACTGTGTTCAATCTGAATTTTTTTAATAAAATACATCTATATTGATTCTGACTCTTCTACAGTACATCCAACTCACAGGTTTATCATTACTTTGAGGAAAAAGATTATTAATTTAACCCTTTTAGAAGGGAAGATATGGTCATTTGTTCTGGGAATGTAATTTTCGAAAAAAACAGGAATGGGGTATAACGGGTTAAGATCCTTGTCACCTTTTTTGTATCTGATGAGTTTGAATCCCTGATAAAGGTAATTTGAAGTATTATTTTTGCATGATGAAGTTTACTTTCTGAAGTACACATATTGTATTGTTCTCATTCATTTAAATGTTGAGTAACACATCTGACTAGATAATAAATGTATTTCATCATGTGTTCTTATTCAGACTGGAGAACTGCAGTTTGTCAGAGATCAGCTGTTCTGCTCTGATCTCAGCTCTGAAGTCCAACCCCTCCCATCTGAGAGATCTGGACCTGAGTCACAACAAGCTGAAGGATTCAGATGTGAAGCTGCTGAGAGATCTTCTGGAGAGTCCAGACTGCAGATTGGAGACTCTCAGGTCAGTTCACTGTTACTGCTGGAGATCACATGTTCAGTTTCTAATTTAACCTGATTATTGTACATAAATATATTACAATTAAATATGTTACATCCATTCATTTGTAAATGTTGTTTTGTTCATATTTTCATTTCTCTAAATGTAATCTGCAGTCATAACAGTTGATTGTTTCCTTAAAAACGTATTCTTCCACTGTTAGTTGTTAAAGCGGACCTATCATTCAAAATGCACTTGTTGATGTATTTTATACATAACTTGTGTCCCCGGTGTGTCAGGGAACTCGCAGCGTCAGAAAATAAAACCCTCTCTCTTTTCCTCCGTACTCACATCTCTAAAAACGGGGGTACAACGGAGCTGATCCAGATGTGCGTCCGATATGACGTCATATCGGCAATGCAGACCCACAGCACTATCAGAAACGTTGCTATCAGAAACAATGCCAGACTATTTTGGACGTAATATCATGGGCGTCGCAGACATTATATGAGGGTGGGACAAGTCCCCCCCACTTTTTAAAATGATCAGTTTAGACCCCCCCACTTCTACCATGTGGAAAGTCCGTGAATCGGTCTGTCCACTCTCCGCACTTTGTAGAGCGCTGTCACTGTGTCAGTGCTTCACTATCAAATCCATTCCACTTGCTTATTGAGAGAATGCCCAAATCAATTAAACTCCGTACCATGTTTTCACTGCTGCTTTGCACCAAGGCAGATTCTCACATAGCGCGCGCATGTTCAAGGAGTGTTGTCATAGTTGGACAGCTCAGATCTGTTGTATGAAGCGATGCCGGTAGCGGAGGTAAGGCACACACACCAAATGTTCAGGAAATGGTTAATACAGCGAAAATCAAAGCTGACGATCTCTTGGTTTGATATGTTTTCTCCCCCAGACAACATGGACATAAGAACATGTTTTTTCAAAGAAGAGGAAAGTAAGTCCTCAGCTGGTAGCAGTTAATCAGTTAACAGTGATGGCGGCGGCAAAAGCGTCTCACTTCTGGAGAGGAGTTTCGTCTTTATGTCACGATAGAGAGATACAAATACTGAATAGTTTAGATGAGAAAAGGCATCGAAATGCCAGGTTAGTATTTATCATGTAAACAGGGAACATGAATAACCCGATCTCTCTGTGTTTGTGTGTAAACACCATGATGTGCTGTAGAGGGGCAGTCATTGTGTTTTACTGGAGCCTCAGTTCGATAAGAGATTATTTTCTGAGTTCTTTAATTTAGGTACTCTCTCTCAAAATGGTAATGTGCATTATGTTTTAATTATACTTCTTATCATTCAGAAGCTTTTGTGTGTGTTTATGTTTTACTGAGTGCTTATAGGCAATTTCCATCCCAGTATTCAGTTAACTGTTTATTTTCTGTGCACATTACATAGACTAGTTAATATTCTACCTGCTGCTTGGGCTTTGAGTCTTCAAAATGTCCAATGTCACAGACTGGGACTTACTTTAGAGTCAGTTGTATTTACATTCAGTATGACTTGTTATGATTCAATGTGAAAGAGTATACTGCTCAATAAATAATGATCACTTCACCACCTCTCTTGACATCTAGGTGCTTGAGAGTGAGTCAGAGGCAGAACACAGGGACAGTGGAGAGAGGTCCATTGCTGAGGTGAGTGATGAAAGGGAAATGACAGTTTAGAGTAAATTGTGATGTGGACTCTCATCCCAGAATGTTAAGGAAATCAGTGGGGATATTGAACAGGAAACATTTCAGTCAAGGGGCATCATATGACCAATATAGACAGAAGAGCAACATTTAAGTCAATGATACCATTCCTAGGTGAACTTAACATCTGTATGGAGTCAGATCAGTCTCAATAATAATAAATGCTCACAGAAGGATTCACAAATGCGATTTATATATAAATGACTCTCCACAACAATATCTCTCAATGCACTCACAAATTTATTGTTGTTATAAATGTACAAAAAATGGGCATTTAAACTGCTTTTTATTAATTCAAAGACGGCTCTGAATTAAAAATCAAATATGTTTCCTTTCTTTACTGGATGAAATTACAAAATGTACCCATCATTTCCTCATGCTAGTATAGCCACATAAAAGTACCTGAAAATGCAAAAGGAAATCTATTTTTTTTTTCCAAACCCCCCCGTTAAAAATGTCCCCCCCACATTCAGGATGCTTCCTACGCCCATGCGTAATATGGTCGATGTTTACATTAGCATCGCTAACACTCAGAGCCAGTGACGTGCGGTGAGGTTCATGGCTGGTGAGGCAGCCATGAACCTCTGCCTCACCAGATTAAGGTCAAAATATTATATTTTGACCTTAATCGAAATATTCGGTTTTTCATAAGCTTTTTTAGTCTGATGCTTCAATTCATTTTAAACAGACCGTTCAACAAAAGGATAGGCCTACCCACAATTTAAATATTGGATTGTTCTTTCTTAGTAAGATTCCATTTGCATTACAATTGTGGTCTTACCTTGACTTGAAGATGAAGTCCATGCTATCCTTCTGGACAACAATCTCTTTTACTTTTTTGTAAAAGTCCTCCTTATCTTCCTGTAGTTTCAAAAGTCTAGTTTGTTGTTGCGTCTACCGTCTCTGCGTAGAATAACAGTAGCAACAAGAACCTGTGGGCTCACTTGCGCCCCCTTCAGTGCGGCAGAGTTTGTGGCTGCCTTACCTGGTGCTTTTTCATTGCCGTTGTATGATGAGACCAGCGAGCCTAAATATCATATGAAATAAGTTATTTAGAGAGTATGGATGGCGAGGATAAATGTAATAAAGGGATCTACAACATTACATTGGTGACATACAGTGAGATGGTGCAGTTAACGCCACTAATTATTTTAACGCGATTAACGCATGTGTATTTTTTGTCCTCGGCCGCCCGTAGTTTCAGAGCGCATCGAGTTTGAATACCATCTACAAGCTGATGCTGACAGCCCCGCTCCTGCCGCCCGCTTGTGGCAGACCACACTTCCACGCTCACCGGCAGGCACCGACTGGCCATCGGGAAGACCGGGAGGGTGTGCGTGTGTGGTGGGGAGCGAGCGAGAGAGACCTTACGTGCATTGTTGTTGTTAGAATCTGGTGCTAGCATCTGGTGCTAGCTAGCTGCGCTAACGGATATAAGGAGCTGTTTCAATGAAAACAGAGGAGCGACATTTCGGCGACAACTGCGCCGAGCACTTGACTTGATGCAGGAAGCCAGACAGTGGGACATTGTACGAAAAGTCAGCACGGATAGTGCGCGCAACATGATCACAGCGTCCAGGCAGCTCCCGTTCGAGCATATGCCTTGAGTTGCACATAGCTCCAACGATCGATCACACACACACACACACACACACACACACACACACACACACACACACCACCACACCACACACACCACACACACACACACACACACACACACACACACACACCACACACACACACCACACACACACACACACACACACACACACACTGTATTGTATTATTGAATGAGAGAGGTTCCAGGTTGAATTGAGGCGAATATTTGTAATGTTCAAATAATAATACAAATTAGCATAAAGCATAAGAGTATTAAAAACTTGAAAAATATTCCTCTAAGGTACATTTAGAACAGATAAAAAATGTGCGATTAATTTGCGATTAATCGCGATTAACTATTTTAATCGACTGACAGCCCATCTGAGACCTATGCTATTGCCTACAAATTGCATGATAGGTGACCTTTAAAGTAAATGTTTGTTTTATTTAGTAAATGATCTGAATAAAGAAGCTCCTCTGAACTAATATTAGTTTTGCATCAAGTTTACTTTCTGACATAGAAATATTTATGTTCCCATCATTAGGGCCCGAGCGCGAGAACGCTAGGACCCAACGGAGTGCGTTCTCTTTCAGCAGAACGTGGTCTGAAGAAGGTTCTAGATGAACATAGGCTCAGTCTGAGGAGGAGATGTGAATGTGTGACTGAAGGAACTGATCAAAGTGAAACCCTCCTCAACAGGATCTTCACTGAGCTCTACATCACACAAGGCCAGAGTGAAGAGGTTAATACCCAACATGAGGTGAGGCAGCTGGAGGCAGCTTCCAAGAAGAAGCCCCTCCATGACACTCCAATCAAGTGCCAGGACATCTTTAAAGCCTTACCTGACCAGCAGACTCACATCAGAACGGTCCTGACCAACGGAGTCGCTGGAGTTGGAAAAACCTTCTCAGTGCAGAAGTTCACTCTGGACTGGGCCGAGGGTTTGGGAAACCAAGATGTCCGTCTGGTGATCCCGCTCTCCTTCAGGGAGCTGAACCTGATCAAAGGTGAGCAGTATAGTCTTCTCAGGCTGCTCCATGTCTTCCATCCAACCTTACAGAAGGTCACAGCAGAGCAGCTGGCTGTCTGTAAGTGCTGCTCATCTTTGACGGCCTGGATGAAAGCAGACTTTCTCTGGACTTCAGAAACAATGAGGTTGTGTCTGATGTCTCACAGCAGTCCTCAGTCAACGTGCTGCTGACAAACCTCATCAGGGGGAAGCTGCTTCCCTCGGCTCTCGTCTGGATAACTTCCAGACCTGCAGCGGCCAATCAGATCCCTCCTGAGTGTGTGGACAGGGTACAGAAGTACGAGGCTTCACTGACGCCCAGAAGGAGGAGTACTTCAGGAGGAGATCGAGTGATGAAGACCTGTCCAGCAGAATCATCTCTCACATCAAGAGCTCCAGGAGCCTCCACATCATGTGTCAGATCCCAGTCTTCTGCTGGATCACTGCTGCAGTTCTGGACCACATGCTGACTACAGACCAGAGAGGAGAGCTGCCCAAGACCCTCACTGACATGTACTCACACTTCCTGCTGGTCCAGACCAAGAGGAAGAAGCAGAAGTATGGGACATGACGAGTCCACAGCAGCTGACGGAGGCTGACAGGGAGGTTCTTCTGAAGCTGGGGAGGCTGGCGTTTGAACATCTGGAGAAAGGAGACATCATGTTCTACCAAGAAGACCTGCAGCGCTGTGGTCTTGATCTCACAGAGGCCTTGGTGCACTCAGGAGTTTGCAGAGATCTTCAAAAGCGAGAGTTGATCTTCCAGAAAACAGTCTACTGCTTTGTTCATCTGAGCATTCAGGAGTTTCTGGCTGCAGTCTACATGTTCACTGTTACACCAACAGAGACACAGCGGTACTGAAGCACTTCCTGCAGGGACATCAGGATTACCCATCCCTGGATGTCTTCCTGCAGGGAGCCATGGAAATCCCTCAGAAGTAGAAATGGCCACCTGGACCTGTTTGTCCGCTTTCTCCACGGCCTCTCTCTGGAGTCCAACCAGAGACTGTTAGGAGGCCTGCTGGGTCGCACAGACAACCATCCAGAAATCATCCAGAGAGCCATCAAAACCTGAAGGGATGAGAATGATAAAAGCTCTCCTGAAAGGAGCATCAACATCTTCCACTGTCTGACAGAGATGAAGACCACTCAGTACATCAGGAGATCACAGAGTTCCTGAAGTCAGGGAACAGATCAGAGAAGGAACTCTCTGAGTCCACTGCTCTGCCTGGCCTACATGCTGCAGATGTCAGAGAGGTTCTGGATGAGTTTGACCTGAGGAAGTACAACACATCCTGGGAGGGACGACTGAGACTGATTCCAGCTGTGAGGAACTTCAGGAAGGCCAAGTAAGTCCAGATGTGATTAACTTTATAAACTAATGTGGATCAGAAGTTTTATTATTCAAATAAACACTTTAACATTTCTGATGTTTTAAATACTGAGAGCAAAATAAAACCAACACTGTTCTTCTATTTATTTATGATAATAGTTCAATTGAACCGTTTCTCTCTTCATATTGAGTGATGGAGGCGACAAATGAAGGACTTTAGAGGTTTCTCAGCATCTGATCACACCACACAGCAGGACTTAGTTATCAGTTATATTACTTTCTAGTAGTTTCTTTATCATTAAACAGACACACACATTTATATCACATTGTGTTAGAGTTTAAAATAAGATCTATATAATGTTCCACCAATACATTACATTACATGTCACTTGTTAGACGCTTTTATCCAAAGTGACTTAGATACTCAATTATGTGGGCAAAACCCACAGGAGCAAATTGGGGTGAAGTGTCTTCAGGGACACAACGACATGCTGACTGCAGTGGGGTTTGAACCTGTGACCCCCCTGACCCGAACACCAATGCTCAACCCACTGCACCACACGCCACATTATGACCAGAGTTATGTCTTAATGCTGATATACTGGGAACATCTGATGGTATTAAAGAGCAACTTGCAGGTTTTTTTTTTTACTAGATTTATGCTTAACCTTGCATGAAAATTACAATTAAAAAAGTTAATGCAGGATTTGATATGTTTTACGAGACATAAGGGCAGGAATTCAGAGGGAAAGGAGCCGTTTTGAGCTCTACTAATAAAAACTGCTTTTTTTTAACGTCATATGCGTCATATTACGTGACATGGGGGAGCAACTTTCTCGGACTCGTTCTCCAATACGCGGTAGCAGTTTGTAGTTGGTTTGAGCGGTTGTGATTTAGTGAGCTGGTATATTTTACATTGCATTTCACCATTTTTAATCATGGTGAGCTGGAGTTTGTTCAGGTTGCACAAACTCCAGCCTGTCAGGACATCGAGTCCACAGTTTCCCTAACAGGAAAAGGACCGGAGCTAGCTTTCGTTCCTGGGTGCGTTGTGCGAGGCGCATCCACCTCCCTGCAGCACATACTCTCCACAGCTGAAGCCTATCAAACTAAACGTTTATCAGGAAACCGTATTACATCTCTCTCCCCCCCTTCGTTCCTCTCTCTGTCCCGGAGGGAGCTGTGGTGTGAGGAGAATCAGTGGAGATTGAGAACCAGGGCAGCTGTCTTGGTGAGTGGCCGGCGTTAGCTACAGTTAATGTTAGCTAACAGTTAGTATATATATATAAAGCACCATACATCATAGCTACGTTCAGTGGCGGACTGGGACTAAAATCAGACTGGGAATAAAATAAAATAGTCCCTCCGTGGCCTTCTACACAAAACCTAGAATGAAAAACTTTACAAAATGTGTAGAGAAATTTCCGCAGGCCCTTCAGATGTGAGCAGTCCGACTGTAAAGACATTTGCTATGCAACAACAATAACAGCTAGCGAACATATTAGACAGACAGCATTGTCGTACGTTTAGGTGCTTTTTTTTCTGGAGATAAGCACTTCTCAATCCACTCCTCCATAGTAAAGGCCACCCGGAGGTCGAAGTTAACCTTAAATGTTTCCATCTCAAACTTTGTTGGTTAGTTTAGTTTCGTAACAGACGTAATGTAACAGTTGTATGGTTGTAAACGGTTCTCAGACGCGGAGGGATACTGACTGTGAAAAGGCAACCACAATTATACCCGAGATATACGCTCATTATATCACGGCTAAGAAACATCAGATTGCTTGATTTGACCTTATCCGTTTTATAAATATATACTAAACTGTACTTACCACCCCCCCCCCCAAAAAAAAACAAAGTTGTAAATTAAACAAGTGAAGTACATAAAGCCGTGGAGGGCGGTAGTTTGTAAACCATAAGTTAAAGCGAACGCACCATACGTAACGCGAACGCACCCGCAAGGACACCAGGACTCCTATTGGTTGAGGGATTTTGACAGGGTTGTTGCACAAAAAGATCCGAGCACGCACAGATAAATCTGAGAGCAGACATTTCACGAGTGCACAGAAACAGCCTGAGTGCGAGGAGAACGTTTTAAGCTCGAACACAGGAAATCTGTAAGCAGCAATATATCTGAGTGCAAGCGTACAGTTTGAGCAGAAGCAGAGCAAATCTAAGTGCAAGCAGGCACTATTTGAGTGCGAGGACAGGGTTTGAGGGAAATAAATACATATTCTGAACGTGAAATCAATAAAGTATGCTCTCAATTTAAAGACCACGCTCTTGAATAAAGATAGGGAATAACCCCCATAGTACACAGCACCGTAAGACGTAGTGTGGAGCTGCATTAGGTAACGCGAGATACGGCTGATACTTGCGCATTTGTTTCTGTTATGGATCAGTATCAACAGTCCTGCCAGTAACGTTACTATATTATCAATACTACTTTAGTTATAGCCTGATATATGATTGCTAACTTATAATGTTGTGATGTGACTGACGTTAGCTAACATTCTGTAGCTAACGCCGGTCACAAGACAGCTGCTCTGTTCTCCACTGGTTCTCCTCACACCACAGCTCCATTTCTCGCCGATGACCGTTATTTATTCTAATCCTTGGCTCCTGGTCCTGGCCTAGCAGGCTCATAATTATAATCATATCCATTCGAATATATATTGTCAACCTCTTCTGTGTCAAAACTAGCATTGTGATCCATGTTTATTACTACGGTAGACCGGCCGCTCTCTCCCATGTTACGTCACACGCGGGAGGTCACGTGGGGAGGCTTTTTTATGCGGAAGTAAAAATGTCTTACAAAAACGACGCCAGATGTCACTGTAGTGTACATATTTTTGGGGAAATCTAGTGTATACATCATTTTCCTACACATTTCTTCACTGGTGTCTCTAACCTGCAAGTTGCTCTTTACGTTTAAAATATTGAAACTTTATTGGTATGTTAATAGTGTTAGTGTGCAAAATAAATGTTCAGATGCTCAGAGAAGCCATCTGGCAACAGTCTCTGACAGCAGAACGTAGCCAACACGGACATGTGATCAGGGCCGGCCCTTGGCATAGGCAGTATAGGCGAATGCTAAGAGGGCATCAATCAATGGGGGGCGCAGAAGAAAAAAAAAAGGTAGAAATTAAAAGAAAATTATTTTTTAAATTTCATAAGAACACAATTTCCCGATTTTGGATCAACAAAGTACATCTTATTATCTTATACTAACATAACTACGCCTATATTGCGTACAGCGTCCATAAACTATGGCACACCCCCCTCGCCCCAAAATCAAGTTGAAGCGCCCCAGTCCCAGTAAAAACCAAAGGTTTATGTGAAATTGTTCTTTTTTTTAAATAATGGTTTTAGTGTGCAATTATAGGTTTTAATTTTGTATTTGTGTTAATTTAAAATAAATCAAACTCCCAAAAAACGTATACAGCTTTTATTAACATTGGAATTTACTGTGTTAGCGGCCGCGGGGGGAGAGCTTTGGAGAGCTCTCTCCTGAAAGACTGAGAGGCTCTGATAACCTCAGCTCAGTGAGCTAAAGGCACACCTTTATATGATCATTATAGTTATACAAAAATAAGAGAATAGATTTTCATCTATTCTCTTATAGCATAAAATACTATATGACAGTAAAAAAAAGTTGTTATTAATAAACAAGAATACAGTTTGAAAGGGGAGTGATTTGTAAAATATCCATAAAGAAAAAGAAAATCTGCTTACAGTTCTGTTTCATATGGTGTTGAGAGATGTTTCCATAGAGCTCCTAATGTTGCTCTCAAAGTGCACCAGATTGATGCTTTTAACTTCAATATTAAAAAATCTTCCCACGAGGAGGTTAGGTCCCCCCCACTTAAATCATGTTCAAATAGATAGGATACTAAATACATTTGCACACATCTTGTGTCCATATCTTTCTGTTTAGGTGGTCATGCCACAACCGTGCATGCATGCGCGAGTCATAGTGAGTGTCTGCATTTTGTCAGGGAGGGGGGGGGGGGCGCCAGCTAAAATCTTGCCTAGGGCAGCAAATTGGTCAGGGCCCTGATCATACTGACACATTACATTCAGTTCATGTCAAATCTTTATTCATCAAATGCTTGAGGTTAATATATTGTTCCCTCTTTTTTAACACATGTTGAAATATATATGTTATTACAGACTTACTCACTGTGGACTCTCAGAGACTCTCTGTGAAGTTGTGGCCTCAGCTCTGAAGTCTGACCCCTCCCATCTGAGAGATCTGGACCTTAGTTACAACAGAGAGATGCAGGATTCAGGAGTGGAGCTGCTGAGCTCTGGACTAAAGAGTCCAAACTGCAGACTGGAGGCTCTCAGGTCAGTTCACTGACTGAACTTCATATCATTCTGTTTACGATTTTCTGAATTTCAACAAATACATTTGAATTATTATTTCACACTTTTGCTAATGGCTGAATATTCATCAGAATATCAAAGAGAAGGTGAATGTGTGAGGGAGAGAGTTTGAGCTTCCACAGACTCACTCTGTGCTCCATGAGTCAGTGGAGATGCTGTCAGTGCTGATGAGCTGTGAGGGAGATGAAGGAGTTGTTAAACATCTGATCAAAGTTAAAGTTCCAGATTATCAACGGATTGTTTCTACGTCATAACTGACATTACAACCCTGTTTAACTCTGAACAGATTATTAAACCTGGAGTTATTTCAAACAGGAACATTGTTTTCTAAAGTGACATCATGTTTTCTTTATTCAGACTGAAGAGCTGCTGGTTGAAAGAGATCAGCTGTTCTGCTCTGATCTCAGCTCTGAAGTCCAACCCCTCCCATCTGAGAGATCTGGACCTGAGTGGCAACAATTTGCAGGATTCAGGAGTGGAGCTGCTGAGAGATCTTCTGGAGAGTCCAGACTGCAGACTGGAGACCCTCGGGTCAGTTCACTGACCCTCTGTTATTGCTGGAGTTCTCATATGTTCAGTTTGTAATTTAACCTGATTTATGTACATTACTAACTTGCATCCATAAAGGGTCCAGGACCCCAAGTAATCTGCGACCGCGAGCTATTCTCTGCCATCATGACGCGGAGGGTGTTATTTTGTAATGGTGTCTGAGCTGTGTGCTCCACTCTTTCTGTCGGCTAAACTCCGCTGCTCTGGGGTGACGGTCGAACTGCTGTAAAGCAAAAACTCCCAGACATTTCAAAGATCTGTACGGCAAAGTACGGTTTGGAAACTATATCATTTCCTTTTTGACGGGCATGCATAACACGGCATAACACTAGAGCCTCGCTGCGGGCAGACCCGGTGTCATGGGCGGGCCCCATGGGGCCGGGCCCGCCCATCCAGGATTTGGGCCCGCTGTTTTAATCAGGGCTGAATACAACATTTTAATTGTTTTATTATTATGTTCAGTGGCGGTGCCAGGGTATACTGGGGTAGGCTACAGCCATACCAAGAAATGGCTTAGCCCACCATGAAAAATGATGTTAAAGTAAGCAAAATAAAGTCCGCCAACTCACGGAGTAAATTGCACAGACAGCGGTTAGTAAGATTGATTTCAGTAGCCACTTGTCTGGAAATACCAAAGACTAGAAACGGTTTTGAAAACATTTGTCACGTAGTGATCGTCTTCTCAATAGAACATCTTTGATAATGTCTTCTGGCCAATCAGAATCAAGATAACGGCGTGGTGTTGTTGCAGGAAGTCCCGACGGAGAATACTTTTGCTGTAGTACATCTCTATATACTGAAGGAGTTGGTACTACTCTTCTCCGCGCCGTTCTTATGAGCTTGCTTTAAAAGAAGGAACACTCAAAACAACCAGGACGAGGGTTAAAGGCCCTGTCACACTGTCCCGAAATTGACACCCGATGGACACACGATAAAGGAAATGTTCAAATTCGGCTGTGATCGTAGCAACATCGGGCCATTCGTGAGGGCATCTAAGCCATCGTATGACCGCCGGTGGAGTTTCTCAGGCTCCGGCAGCAACTTCGTAAGCGGCAACTTCGTAAGGCACTCGTGAGGGCATCTTGTCAAATCGTGTCATCTTCGTGTTATCATCGGTGCCATCGGGCATTCGCCCTCACTCTGATCGGGGCGAATGCCCGATGGCACAGAGGATAACAAGATGCCCTCACGATGGCCTTATGAAGGGCATAATTGACACACGAATTCAACACGAAAATGAACCTTCGCAAGGTCCTTCGGCAATTTTTTGGCATGCCAAAGATTTTGCCTCCGCTCACGAAGTTGCTGCCGGAGCCTGAGAAACTCCGCCAGCGGTCATACAATGGCTTAAGATGCCCTCACGAATGGCCCGATGTTGCTACGATCACAGCCGAATTTGAACATTTCCTTTATCGTGTGTCCATCGGGTTGTTTTATTGCACAACAAAATCATGTAAATATATTATGTAAATAACCCAATTTGTGTTCTGTGAAACTAAAAAGGATATAATATATTATTTTGAAGGACAGTTGACAGGAAATTGTTGTTGTTATGGAAACAACATTACGGAGAAAACGTAATATTTTCTACATATAAAGACGGATAAAGTAAAGAACAAAGTCTGAAGATATCAGTACAGTATCATAGTACTGTAACATAATTGTTTTTATTACTTTCATTGCAGTTGTATGTCTTAAATGTAATGTAAATGTTGCCTTCGTGTGTGGTTCGGGGCCATCTTCGTGCGAAATTCACAATTCCATATTCGTGTGTCCATCGGGTGTCAATTTCGGGACAGTGTGACAGGGCCTTAAACAAAAATCTGTTTTAATCATGAAAGGTAATAATGCAATACAATATAATACATTACCATACAAAGCCATATCATATGCGTAATGTCAGGAGTATGCCTACTCCTGGCCCTTGTTCACGGGCTGCCACGACCTTCCGGTCCGGGCGGCGCGAGCAGAGAGGGGGAACAACAAGCTAAACAAGCTATCAATACCCACACAAACAGAAAGGGGTGGAGTTTCATTTGGGAGATACCAAAACGCTGTCTCACAGGGAATCAGCGCGGGCAGCTATGAAAGCCACAGGTGTTGGGAAGGCCTGCAGGATGCACATCATTAAAATCAGGGAAAATGTCCCTCCCAATTTGCAAAGCCTATCGATGGTTTAACCCAGAAAAACACTCTAAGGGATAATCTTTTCACTCAAAACAGAATCACCATTAATTCTGCATCTTCCTTCTTCACAAATAGCTTAAAACACTCTTTTGATAAACAGGTAAAAAGTCAAAGAAAAAGACTATTGCGCTAATCTACTTTTAAGAAAAAGGGAACATTGTTTCAGGAATCTATAAAAAAACCTCTCTATATTTGAGAGGAAAAATGTACTTTTTGTTCCTTCAACTATTAACACACAGGAATGTATAAACCCACACATATACTATTCAAGATATGTAGACTTCCCTGAAACATGACATGCTAGAGATCTTAAGCAGAATATACTCTTCCCCCACCAAGCACCCTGTCCTGCATATCTCCACCTCCCCCACAGGGCAATAAAACCCAGTTTACTCTAAACAGCCCTTTGTTTATAGCCATTTTAGTCCTCACATTTATGAAAGGATAAAACAGAGAAATCACTATAAAACACAAACACAGGTATTGTTTGAACAGTATTCACTTAACTGCTACTATTGATAATTACCAGAGAAACTCAAAGGGACCTCTTTTAATATCTGGAAATTGCAACAAGACTTTCTGCCATTTCAAATGTAACACACTTCTTCGGTACAATATCTCACATCAATTTCCACAATACATCGATACAACATTACAACATTACGTGTTGATAGAAATCAACACGTAATGAAATAAGACCCCACGGTTTGATGATTGATGTGTGGGCTGTCTTTCATGTTGACACACAGAACAATGGGGGCGATCCACCCTTATCCACAATGTAAAGTAATTCACACAGCCTCTTCTCTCTGTGAGGAGCAGCAGGTTCAGCTTTCAGAACAAAGTAACACAAAACTAAAATGGCATTCATTTTTTTAAATATGTCGTGTAGTAATAGATGTATTTATTTTTCTTCTCAAGAGAAGACCAGAATGTGTATTTTATGTTAGTATTTCAGAGACAATCCCCCCAGACCCCCCTGCAGGGGTTGGGTTTTCAGCGTGTCAACTCTTTCACTTGTGGGGAAATTGCAGGATTGGCACAGCGTTACAAATGTGCCAAAAAAAACAACCAATGGATGTCAACAATTCACGAGCGCCTCTACTCTCTACTTGAGTAAAAGTAGAAGTACTCAGACAGGGGCGGACTGGGGGAAAAAGTGGCCCGGGGATTAATTGACAGACACTTAATGCGCGGCATGTATCGGCCGGCCGGCGACGAAAGTATGTTACTTAACAAAAAACCCTATGCATTTTATGTTATTTTGGACCATTATTCATATAGTAATCACATTACCTGAGACCTTGAGTTGCCTAGAGCAAAATAGTTACAGCATATATTTAGTGATTTTAATGTTAACAGATCATTGATGCAATAACATTTGGACCCAATTTGCCTCACTTGACGCATGGAATAAAACATGGGCGTAGGAAGCATTCTCAATGTGGGTGAGACAATTGAACAGGGGGTGTGGGCAGGTGGTGGACCTATCTGATAGATAGGTAGCCTATCAAAACGGCCCAGCCCAGTGGGGTGTGGGCCACACCCCTCCAGAGAGTGGCCGGAACACTTACAAATGTGGGCCGGTAGGATTTAGGTAAGCAAAAAAAAAAAAAAAGGGATTGGCCGGAACACTTACAAATGTGGGAAAACTCCCGGTATTCCCAATGGCCAGTCCGCCCCTGTACTCAGTTCTTGTACTTGAGTAAAAGTAGAAGTACTCAGATCTTGTACTTGAGTAAAAGTAGAAGTACTCAGATCTTGTACTTGAGTAAAAGTAGAAGTACCAGAGTGTAGGAATACTCTGTTACAGTAAAAGTCCTGCATCCCCGGGGGGGGGAAAAGCATCATCTGCAGGAAACAGCGTCTGAGGGCTTCTTAATATTTAATAAACTATGAATGTTTCATATCCATGTAACGGGAAGAAAGTCAGCTCACTGATCTTTTTTTTTTTTCTGCAAAAAAAACCACAAAGCTAACGCTGAGCCTCTGAATTAACCCTGTGCGAACATTTTCACTTTGAAACGATTTCTGATAATCCATCAGCAATAAACCTACTTTTACGTTTTCAGATTTCAGAGCATGAGACAGGTTTCGATTTGGGGAAACTGCGTGCGCATAGCCCCCACTTCACAATGGTAGCGTTGGTGTGTATGTGGAAATTCCCCTTCGATTCTAATGGCTCTAACGGTTAAAAAGAGATGTCAATCACCAAAATCGACCAATGAGTTCCAGAGAAACGGCACGTTTTTTTTGCTAAATCTCTCTAAAGAGGTCAAATGTCACTTGTTTTGCATCAATCTTGATACAGGGTACTTATTATATGTTGTACTTTGGATTCCTAAAGCTTTTAGTCTACCATCCCATCATTCATCACATGGTGGTTTTCACTATACTGTAAGTAAAAAATAATATTTGGATGGACACAATAATTTACAGTTTTTTACTGTGTTCAATCTGAATTTTTTTAATAAAATACATCTATATTGATTCTGACTCTTCTACAGTACATCCAACTCACAGGTTTATCATTACTTTGAGGAAAAAGATTATTAATTTAACCCTTTTAGAAGGGAAGATATGGTCATTTGTTCTGGGAATGTAATTTTCGAAAAACAGGAATGGGGTATAACGGGTTAAGATCCTTGTCACCTTTTTTGTATCTGATGAGTTTGAATCCCTGATAAAGGTAATTTGAAGTATTATTTTGCATGATGAAGTTTACTTTCTGAAGTACACATATTGTATTGTTCTCATTCATTTAAATGTTGAGTAACACATCTGACTAGATAATAAATGTATTTCATCATGTGTTCTTTATTCAGACTGGAGAACTGCAGTTTGTCAGAGATCAGCTGTTCTGCTCTGATCTCAGCTCTGAAGTCCAACCCCTCCCATCTGAGAGATCTGGACCTGAGTCACAACAAGCTGAAGGATTCAGATGTGAAGCTGCTGAGAGATCTTCTGGAGAGTCCAGACTGCAGATTGGAGACTCTCAGGTCAGTTCACTGTTACTGCTGGAGATATCACATGTTCAGTTTCTAATTTAACCTGATTATTGTACATAAATATATTACAATTAAATATGTTACATCCATTCATTTGTAAATGTTGTTTTGTTCATATTTTCATTTCTCTAAATGTAATCTGCAGTCATAACAGTTGATTGTTTCCTTAAGAAACGTATTCTTCCACTGTTAGTTGTTAAAGCGGACCTATCATTCAAAATGCACTTGTTGATGTATTTTATACATAACTTTGTGTCCCCGGTGTGTCAGGGAACTTACGCAGCGTCAGAAAATAAAACCCTCTCTCTTTTCCTCCGTACTCACATCTCTAAAAACGGGGGTACAACGGAGCTGATCCAGATGTGCGTCCGATATGACGTCATATCGGCAATGCAGACCCACAGCACTATCAGAAACGTTGCTATCAGAAACAATGCCAGACTATTTTGGACGTAATATCATGGGCGTCGCAGACATTATATGAGGGTGGGACAAGTCCCCCCCACTTTTTAAAATGATCAGTTTAGACCCCCCCACTTCTACCATGTGGAAAGTCCGTGAATCGGTCTGTCCACTCTCCGCACTTTGTAGAGCGCTGTCACTGTGTCAGTGCTTCACTATCAAATCCATTCCACTTGCTTATTGAGAGAATGCCCAAATCAATTAAACTCCGTACCATGTTTTCACTGCTGCTTTGCACCAAGGCAGATTCTCACATAGCGCGCGCATGTTCAAGGAGTGTTGTCATAGTTGGACAGCTCAGATCTGTTGTATGAAGCGATGCCGGTAGCGGAGGTAAGGCACACACACCAAATGTTCAGGAAATGGTTAATACAGCGAAAATCAAAGCTGACGATCTCTTGGTTTGATATGTTTTCTCCCCCAGACAACATGGACATAAGAACATGTTTTTTCAAAGAAGAGGAAAGTAAGTCCTCAGCTGGTAGCAGTTAATCAGTTAACAGTGATGGCGGCGGCAAAAGCGTCTCACTTCTGGAGAGGAGTTTCGTCTTTATGTCACGATAGAGAGATACAAATACTGAATAGTTTAGATGAGAAAAGGCATCGAAATGCCAGGTTAGTATTTATCATGTAAACAGGGAACATGAATAACCCGATCTCTCTGTGTTTGTGTGTAAACACCATGATGTGCTGTAGAGGGGCAGTCATTGTGTTTTACTGGAGCCTCAGTTCGATAAGAGATTATTTTCTGAGTTCTTTAATTTAGGTACTCTCTCTCAAAATGGTAATGTGCATTATGTTTTAATTATACTTCTTATCATTCAGAAGCTTTTTGTGTGTGTTTATGTTTTACTGAGTGCTTATAGGCAATTTCCATCCCAGTATTCAGTTAACTGTTTATTTTCTGTGCACATTACATAGACTAGTTAATATTCTACCTGCTGCTTGGGGCTTTGAGTCTTCAAAATGTCCAATGTCACAGACTGGGATTTACTTTAGAGTCAGTTGTATTTACATTCAGTATGACTTGTTATGATTCAATGTGAAAGAGTATACTGCTCAATAAATAATGATCACTTCACCACCTCTCTTGACATCTAGGCGCTTGAGAGTGAGTCAGAGGTAGAACACAGGGACAGTGGAGAGAGGTCCATTGCTGAGGTGAGTGATGAAAGGGAAATGACAGTTTAGAGTAAATTGTGATGTGGACTCTCATCCCAGAATGTTAAGGAAATCAGTGGGGATATTGAACAGGAAACATTTCAGTCAAGGGGCATCATATGACCAATATAGACAGAAGAGCAACATTTATTTGAACATTTAAGTCAATGATACCATTCCTAGGTGAACTTAACATCTGTATGGAGTCAGATCAGTCTCAATATTAATAAATGCTCACAGAAGGATTCACAAATGTATTTTGCGATTTATATATAAATGACTCTCCACAACAATATCTCTCAATGCACTCACAAATATTTATTGTTGTTTATAAATGTACAAAAAATGGGCATTTAAACTGCTTTTTATTAATTCAAAGACGGCTCTGAATTAAAAATCAAATATGTTTCCTTTCTTTACTGGATGAAATTACAAAATGTACCCATCATTTCCCTCATGCTAGTATAGCCACATAAAAGTACCTGTTAAAATGCACAAAGGAAATCTATTTTTTTTTTCCAAACCCCCCCCGTTAAAAATGTCCCCCCCACATTCAGGATGCTTCCTACGCCCATGCGTAATATGGTCGATGTTTACATTAGCATCGCTAACACTCAGAGCCAGTGACGTGCGGTGAGGTTCATGGCTGGTGAGGCAGCCATGAACCTCTGCCTCACCAGATTAAGGTCAAAATATTATATTTTGACCTTAATCGAAATATTCGGTTATTTTCATAAGCTTTTTTAGTCTGATGCTTCAATTCATTTTAAACAGACCGTTCAACAAAAGGATAGGCCTACCCACAATTTAAATATTGGATTGTTCTTTCTTAGTAAGATTCCATTTGCATTACAATTGTGGTCTTACCTTGACTTGAAGATGAAGTCCATGCTATCCTTCTGGACAACAATCTCTTTTACTTTTTTGTAAAAGTCCTCCTTATCTTCCTGTAGTTTCAAAAGTCTAGTTTGTTGTTTGCGTCTACCGTCTCTGCGTAGAATAACAGTAGCAACAAGAACCTGTGGGCTCACTTGCGCCCCCTTCAGTGCGGCAGAGTTTGTGGCTGCCTTACCTGGTGCTTTTTCATTGCCGTTGTATGATGAGACCAGCGAGCCTAAATATCATATGAAATAAGTTATTTAGAGAGTATGGATGGCGAGGATAAATGTAATAAAGGGATCTACAAACATTACATTGGTGACATACAGTGAGATGGTGCAGTTAACGCCACTAATTATTTTAACGCGATTAACGCATGTGTATTTTTTGTCCTCGGCCGCCCCGTAGTTTCAGAGCGCATCGAGTTTGAATACCATCTACAAGCTGATGCTGACAGCCCCGCTCCTGCCGCCCGCTTGTGGCAGACCACACTTCCACGCTCACCGGCAGGCACCGACTGGCCATCGGGAAGACCGGGAGGGTGTGCGTGTGTGTGTGGGGAGCGAGCGAGAGAGACCTTACGTGCATTGTTGTTGTTAGAATCTGGTGCTAGCATCTGGTGCTAGCTAGCTGCGCTAACGGATATAAGGAGCTGTTTCAATGAAAACAGAGGAGCGACATTTCGGCGACAACTGCGCCGAGCACTTGACTTGATGCAGGAAGCCAGACAGTGGGACATTGTACGAAAAGTCAGCACGGATAGTGCGCGCAACATGATCACAGCGTCCAGGCAGCTCCCGTTCGAGCATATGCCTTGAGTTGCACATAGCTCCAACGATCGATCACACACACACACACACACACACACACACACACACACACACACACACACACACACACACACACACACACACACACACACACACACACACACACACACACACACACACACACACACACACACACACACACACACACACACACACACACACACACACACACACTGTATTGTATTATTGAATGAGAGAGGTTCCAGGTTGAATTGAGGCGAATATTTGTAATGTTCAAATAATAATACAAATTAGCATAAAGCATAAGAGTATTAAAAACTTGAAAAATATTCCTCTAAGGTACATTTAGAACAGATAAAAAATGTGCGATTAATTTGCGATTAATCGCGATTAACTATTTTAATCGACTGACAGCCCATCTGAGACCTATGCTATTGCCTACAAATTGCATGATAGGTGACCTTTAAAGTAAATGTTTGTTTTATTTAGTAAATGATCTGAATAAAGAAGCTCCTCTGAACTAATATTAGTTTTGCATCAAGTTTACTTTCTGACATAGAAATATTTATGTTCCCATCATTAGGGCCCGAGCGCGAGAACGCTAGGACCCAACGGAGTGCGAGGAACCGAGGAACCTATTGTTATTGTAGGAATTATTCTTATTCCTCCCCGGTATCCTGTTTTTGAGGGCTTTAGGATGCTTCAAAAGTTTTATAATTTTGCACGGATGCCAGGACCGGTGAAAATTTTGACATTCTAGAGTCAATGGGTTCAAATTGTCCAACATGCTCGCTAGTGCCACCTATATGTAATTTTTTTGGAAAAATGTACAAAGTCGCACCGTAAGTCTGTTTGACCTGACATTTTGCACACTTATCCGGGTGGATCTGCTCTACAAATAATCCTCTAGGACCCCTAAGTTAGTATAATGTTCAAAACAGTGAAATATTAACTTACATTTCTAGTTTTAGTTTTTCGACACCAAACTTAGTATACAGCATCGGTGTAGGGTCACATTACCGTAGGAAATGAGCATGTTCAGTCGATAAATATGGCCGCCATTAATCAAAACGTATTTGAAAAAAGGCGCAACTTAGAAAGAAATGCTCATAACAATGTATCCAAATATCACAGACTTTGTTGGATAGGTTCAGTCTGTCTTGGGGAATAGGCACACCAAAGTATTTTCATATTGGACTATAGGGGGCGCCAAAAACACCACACATGTATAACTCAAGTACGGATGGACGAAATATTATTATTATTAGACATACTCTGGGGGTGAGTCTGAACTGAGATTCAAAGTTTCCCAATGAATGACGAATGTGGGCGTAGCCTATACATTTTTTTAAATTGCGATGCGCTTGAATGAGCTTCGGACGCAAAACTTGGGACACACGTCTCAGCCCACGACCTTTTCAAGAATGTAAATTAATTTCTTGTTAAAACAGCTCAGTAGCGCCCCCTATTGTGTGGTAGTCACATATAGTTTCTCTGAACTTCACGAATCTTGGCACAGACATTCCTCATTGAATTGCGGACATATTTCTAGTTGGCTTCCATTCAGAAATTTGCATTTTTCATGCATTTTAAGCACATTTTTGCAAACTCCTCCTGTGGGAATTCACCGCCCAAGTTCAGCTCATATCCAATGTGATGCTAAATTGCGAAGAAAATAGTTGCTAGCTCAATCGTGGAGGTCGTAAGCTAACAGTGAATACACCATTTTGGATGATTTACATGTCGCAAATTACTCCAAACAGTGGCAAAGCCCCGGGGGTGGATGAGATCCGCCCGGAAATGCTGAAGGCTCTGGGTGTTGAGGGACTGTCATGGTTGACACGTCTCATCAGCGTTGCGTGGAAGTCGGAAACAGTACCGAAGGAGTGGCAGACCGGGTGGTGGTTCCCCTTTTAAAAAAGGGGGATCAGAGGGTGTGTGCCAATTACAGAGGCATCACACTACTCAGCCTCCCCGGGAAAGTTTACTCCAAGGTACTCGAAAGGAGGGTCAGGCCGATTGTCGAACCTCAGATTGAAGAGGAACAATGCGGATTCCGTCCTGGTCGTGGAACGACGGATCAGCTTTTTACTCTCGCAAGGATCCTGGAGGGGGCCTGGGAGTACGCTTATCCGGTCTACATGTGTTTTGTAGACTTGGAGAAGGCGTATGACCGGGTTCCCAGGGAGTTACTGTGGGAGGTGCTGCGGGAGTATGGGGTGAGGGGGTCTCTACTCAGGGCCATCCAATCTCTGTACTCCCAAAGCGAGAGCTGTGTCCGGGTCCTCGGCAGTAAGTCGGACCCATTTCCGGTGAGGGTTGGCCTCCGCCAGGGCTGCGCTTTGTCACCAATCCTGTTTGTAATATACATGGATCGGATTTCGAGGCGTAGTCGTGGGGGGGGGGGGGGTCTGCAGTTCGGTGGACTAAGGATTGCACCACTGCTTTTTGCAGATGATGTGGTTCTGATGGCTTCATCGGTCTGCGACCTTCAGCACTCACTGGATCGGTTCGCAACCGAGTGTGAAGCGGCTGGGATGAGGATCAGCACCTCCAAATCTGAGGCCATGGTTCTCAGCAGGAAACCGATGGACTGTCCACTCCAAGTAGGGAATGAGTCCTTACCCCAAGTGAAGGAGTTCAAGTATCTCGGGGTCTTGTTCTCGAGTGAGGGAACAATGGAGCGTGAGATGGGCCGGAGAATCGGAGCAGCGGGAGCGGTACTGCAGTCGCTTTACCGCACCGTTGTGACGAAAAGGGAGCTGAGCCAGAAGGCAAAGCTCTCTGTCTACCGGGCCATTTTCGTTCCTACCCTCACCTATGGTCATGAAGGATGGGTCGTGACCGAAAGAACGAGATCGCGGATACAAGCGGCCGAGATGGGTTTCCTCCGCCGGGTGGCTGGTGTCTCCCTTAGGGATAAGGTGAGAAGTTCGGTCATCAGGGAGGGACTCGGAGTTGAGCCGCTCCTCCTTCGCGTCGAAAGAAGCCAGTTGAGGTGGTTCGGGCACCTAGTTAGGATGCCACCTGGGCGCCTCCCTAGGGAGGTGTTCCAGGCACGTCCAGCTGGGAAGAGACCAAGGGGTAGACCTAGGACCAGGTGGAGGGATTATATCTCTTCGCTGGCCTGGGAGCGCCTTGGGATCCCCCAGTCAGAGCTGGTTGATGTGGCCAGGGAAAAGAAAGTTTGGGGCTCTCTGCTGGAACTGCTACCCCTGCGACCCGACCACGGATAAGCGGGAGAAGATGGATGGATGGATGGATGGATGGAAATTACTCCAAACTACTCGCATATAGTTTTTCCGATATTCACGAAACGCTCTATACACATTGCTATTATGATTGCACACATATTTCAATGTTTCTGGAGAGCCCACATTGCAGACTGGAGACTCCTAGGCCAGTAACTCATGCCTCTTTTCCACCAAACCATTTCCAGTTCTAGCTCCGTGCTCTTCTGGTTCGGAACTGGTTCTTCTTTTTAGCCCCAGTTGTGTTTCAACCGCTGAGAGCCCAACTGGTGCTACGTCATGACATCACCACTTACGTCACAGATTTTTCCCCAACGCCGCTCACAAAAACAGCAATGGGGCACTGCGTCGGGGGATGATCGTGTTGCTTTTAATCATACGAAGCCAGATTAAATTAAAGAACTTCTTCTCCAACGTTATACTCTTCCCCATAGAGCTGTGGTTCATTGTTTATTAATGTGGTTCAACGGCATTTACATTACATTACCTTACCTGTTACCTGTTAGACGCTTAATCCAAAGCAACCTGTGCTCCCCTGATCCGAACACCGCACTAGTCCACAGCCTCCCTGTTTTTACCGACCGCTGCAGTGCTGTTCGTCCACCGGAGTTTAGTCTCCCGTTAACTCACGGCGGAGTTTAGTCTCCCGTTAACTCACGGAGGAGTTTAGTCTCCCGTTAACTCACGGAGGAGTTTAGTCTCCCGTTAACTCACGGAGGAGTTTAGTCTCCCGTTACCTCATGGCAGAGCTTATTCTCCCGTTAACTCACGGCGGAGTTTATTCTCCCGTTAACCCACGCATAGCATAGCAACCGAATTTAATCTGACTATCTTGACTACTTGTTGCTATCCTATTTTGGCATAAGCCGTTTTCTACTGGCACATTTTACCAGCGTATTTTTCTTTATGATTCTATTTGTGATAGTCGGACATGACAACCTGTGCAGCCCATGTATTGACAGCTGCTATAATACAAAACAAAACGTCTGCCTCTCTCCACAATGATCAATAACAGCGAACGAATGGTCAAAGTAAGGTACAAATAAACAGAATCAAACAAAGCCTGGTTAGTGTTGCCTGACTTTACAGGAATAACCAGAGCTTAATCAGGCTCTAGCCCGGAACCGGCCCTGGAACCGGTTTGCTGGAAAATAGGCATTCGTAAAGCTGGTTCAGCAGTATTGTATTAAAGGTCTCCTATTATACTCTTACCTTGGTTGCTGATTGGCTAATGGTTACACAAGCCAAAACATCGTTATGACATCATAAAGTGGCCAAAATCTGATCAGCTCATTTTCAGACAGGTTTTTATAGAAATGGATCAGGACAAAAAAAGAGAGAATGTTTTTTTCCTGAAACGTTCAGAGTCTCTTTACACAGAGGGGACACATGTTGATGTAGAAGAGACATGAAGAAGAGGGGACACATGTTGATGTAGAAGAGACATGAAGAAGAGGGGACACATGTTGATGTAGAAGAGACATGAAGAAGAGGGGACACATGTTGATGTAGAAGAGACATGAAGAAGTGGATTTTGCATAATAGGTGACCTGTAAACACAGGGAGGTGGATGTGTTTCTCACACTGGGGAATCACAACAGATGTTACTCACTGACTGCAGGTTCTTTCGTTCTTCCATAAATTATAGAAGGCCTTTCTAGACTATTGACTGGTTATTTGCTGTAATGCAGCTGAGAGCTGTGGCAGACAGTCGTAGTGTTTGCAGAGATATGATGGGATGTAAAGCATGAGATCAGGACTCTGAAGCTGTCTCAAAGAACAAACACTTATTTTAAACTTCATCTAAAACTGTTGAGTTGTGTTCATCCCTACAGGATCCGTTCCATCATCAGGAAAGCACTCTTTGGAAAGTACGACTCTGAGGACACCTCCACTCTGAGGACACCTCCACTCTAAGGACACCTCCACTCTGAGGACATCTCCACTCTGAGGACATCTCCACTCTGAGGACATTATGACTCTGACATCAATATTTTAGATCAAATTAAGTATATCTAATCTTATTATCTTAATTGTAACTCAATAATATATAGTCTTTATATATTAAATAATCATAATAATAATGTAAATGTTTACACTTCTTTATTTGTTATGCTCATACTTTTACCTTTACAATAGTTTGCTTTAATATGCAGTATATTTTTTGTCATATTGTTGTGGTGTACACAGTACAGTAAATCAACTCATACATTATCACGTATTATACAGTAATGTATTGTATTATCAAGTAATATCATACATTAACCCCATTATAGCAGATGCCACATTGAATGGATGAACACATTTATGCATCAATAATTACAACAGAGTGTTTCTAAATATAAGTTGTACAAATTATATGTATTTAATACTGATAACATTATGATTAATTTTACTTTCAGATGATAATACTTTTCACTTGGGCTATTGACAATTTTGAATGCAGGGCATTTACTTATCACATCTTTTTACCTAGGTAAATAATCGGAATCTTCCACCTCTGATTTTAACCTGTCACTGTTTTTAAAACTTTAATTAAATGTTTGATATTTCCAGAGACCCTTTCAGACCGGCAATGCTGCCCTGCATGTAATTCCGATAGTCCATCGGAATGTGACAAAAGTCAAGTCTCCCATCCCCCTTGGGAGACTTTCTCCACACATTCAATTATTTTAAACAAAGAGAGTCCGCAACATAGGCTACCCAGCTAGAAAGGTTTGGTTCTAAAAACATGTTACCATTCACTATTCTAGGAATGTTTTCAGCAGGAAGTTTTCTTTTGGTTCCCAGAATGTTATTCTGAAAGGTATGATAACTTTCTCTAAAAACATTCTTAAAATGCTTGGTAATAATCTTTTATTAAATGTTTTTGATAACATTGTTAGAACATTATGCCCTACTATTCTTAAAACGTTTTCAGCTGCAAGTTAGATTGTTTTCAGCACGTTATTCAGCAGGATAACGTGCTTTATTGTTCCGATTTATCAGAAGTCTTTTCTTTCTTTTTTTAAATGCGACCAGCAGCTAGTACAAGTCACTGTCGGTGTCACATGTACTGGAGGGGACCCAGAATCAGACTCGGAATCAGCTGGTGAAAGTAACATTTGTTTATTAGAAAAGGGGAGCTGGGAGTGGAGGTCGGTTATGGCGGAAGTGGGGAAACAGTTGTTCCAGGGTGGAGAGGCCTGGCTGGTCTTAGGAGTGTGGAAGGCCTTGGATTCCTCCTGGGAGGGACATACAAATGAGTGTGAGGCAAAAGCAGGCAAAGTTGTCAAAGAATATGCTGGCAAAAAGCTAGAGTGGCACGCAACAAACCGTTCACGGCAACAATCCGTTCACGGCAACAATCCGTTCACGGCAACAATCCGGCAGGGAATGAGTGCAGGTTGCAGATGTGGTTGATTGGAGATTGCTCCCTGCCGTGTAGAGCAGACCAGCAGGCGGGGGGGGGGGGGGGGGGGGGGAAGAGAGGAGAGAGAGACACACAGTAGAAACAAACACATACAAACACTAACAGGGGTTTCAGGGACGGGCAGTGACAGTCGGTCCGTTCTTCTATATGTCGGTCGGTCTCAAATCTAAAGGGTGCGATAATGATTTTCATCCAATATGCATAAACAACGGACACTGTTTATACGCAGCCCTCACAAACCACACACGGCCAGATAGCTTATCTAGCAGTTAGAACCTACATACGAGCAAAGCTTGTGTGCAACAGTGCAGACGCTTTTCTACAGATGACATCCACAAACTTACAGAGAAGATGGCTGTGTTGGAAATGAAAATGCAACGGTTGGAAGTGAATGGACTATGTCGTGGAAATGACACCACTTTACCAGTGTTAAAATAATGAAAAAGGGTATGCTAACTCACAGCTAGTTAGCAGCTACAAGGATTCCAAGGAACAGGATGGCTGTATACCGGGTAATAAATCTACAAGTGGTAGTCCTCCCTGGAACTCTCTGGGTGCAAAGCCTAAGAGTAAATCATTTTCATGGGATTTGGGAGGACGGATAACGGGCAGAGCCCAGCGCTCAGAAATCTGTGATGCGACCGGCTGGCCTGCATTGTTATCACCCAGGAAGAGCGCCTCTTCAACCCCTAAACAGCCGTGGACAGCTGCTAAAGGGAGAATTACAAACAATCCTCCTAAACCACCGAGTGTGCCAATCCAGAACAGATACGATCCACTGACCCAGAACCGGAGATCTCTTTCTGATGACCTGGATAACCTGTCCTCTTCACACAGCAGGGTAAGGACCAATAGCTACTCCAAAAGTAAAAGGCTAGAGGGAAAGCTAACGACTGGGCCTGAAACTCTGATTGTGGGTGACTCTCCTGTAAGAGATGTAAAAGGTCTGTGTAATAAGAACAACAACAAAGTACTCTGTTTTTCCAAGGATACAGTCTCTGATTTGGCTGAGAAGATCCTGCATATTGGGGCTGAACATCTGCCTGTGAAGAATGTGGTACTGCACATTGGAACAAATGATGTTGTGAAACAACAGTCAGAAGTGCTGAAAGAAGACTTTAAATGTCTGTTGGAAACTGTCAGCTCTCTAAATGCAGAGGTGTTCATCAGTGGCCCTCTACCGCCAGTCAGAAGAGGAGTGGAGAGATTCAGCAGATTGTTTGCACTGAACACCTGGCTTTCAACTGTCTGTACTGACCATTCTGTGCATTTTATTGACAATTTTAACTTTTTCTGGGACCGCAGACATCTTTTCAAGGCAAATGGAGGTTGCCTGAACAAGTCAGGAGTGAAATTGTTTATCTCTAACATATTCAACTGCCTGCGTCATCAATCTGTTCCCTCTGCCAAGGACAAGCGGCAAGAGGAATCAAAACAGGAGAAAGACACAACACATCGCTCAGAAAACCCTGAAGAATTATCACTGCACCCGCCTGAGGAATGTTCTGATTATGGGAGATATATGAGACACACGGAGGAGTCTCCACCGCCCGGCACTGGATTTCAAAGACCAAACTAAGGCGATACGCAGGGCTGGCAGCATGTCCTTTACCCCCGCTCCTCAACGACGCCCACCAAAATCACAGCAGAGACGCGCACCATCTCCCCCATCTTCATCACCGCGCCTACGTCAACCACCTCCCCCCCCTGGCAGCATGTGCTTTACCCCCGCACCATCTCCCCCGTCTCCTGATAAGGATGTGTGTGTACAAAACGCATCAAACTCTTACTGATATGTGATGGGTCCAGGCTCAAGGGCGTATGGCACTCTCAACTCTTTCCAGGACATGCCGGGGCCCTGCCTGCCTATAGCTTTGCCGATATCTGTGTTGATAGGTACTAGATTAAGAGCGGTGAATCATCTTAGATACAGGAAGTGCTCAAACGTTTGTGTGAGTTTATCTAATTTAGCAGTGATTCCATGTCAGCCACAGCTTGTTACAAAAAACCTGACTGATAGTATGTTTAACGAACTTAAACTAGCTTTATTAAATGTCAGGTCTTTGGCAGGAAAAACATTTTTAATCAATGATTTTATCACTGAGCACAATCTCGATTTTATGTTTTTAACAGAAACTTGGATTGAACAAAATAACAGTGCAGCTGTTCTTATCGAATCAACCCCTCCCAACTTTAGTTTTATGAGTCAGGAAAGAATACATAAGAAAGGGGTTGGAGTTGCTATTTTGTTCAATGATTCCATTCAATGCAAGAAGACATCGTATGGAAACTTTGATTCTTTTGAATATGTGGCCCTTCAGCTGAAATGCTCCTCTCGAGCTCTGTTCCTAAATATCTATAGGCCACCCAAATACTGTGCAAGCTTTTTTGATGATTTTACCGAACTGCTGTCTATAGTGTGTATTGACTTTGACCGCCTAGTCATTGTTGGTGATTTTAACATCCATGTTGACAACCCCCAGGACAGAGGGGCAAAATAACTGTTTTGTGTTCTTGATAGCTATGGACTGACTCAGCATCTGACGGAGCCCACGCACAATAAGGGGCACACTCTGGACTTAAATATCTCAAAGGGTCTGAATATCTCTAAGGTTGTGGTGACTGATGTTGCACTGTCTGACCATTCCTGTGATTTCTTTGAGAGCTCTATTTCTGTTCACAAAAATGTTCAAAAAGACATAACCACAAAGCGATATTTAACTTATTTTTCTTCCACACTTGCCCCTGCTAACATCTCAGTAAATGAGCTAGTAGATCATTTTAATTCAAAAATTTAAAATGTTATACAGTAGATGCCATTGCTCCAATTAAGGTAAAGGAAGTGACTGGGAAGAAAATATCTCCATGGAGAAAGGCCATGACCGTTAAAACAGAGAAAAGAGAATGTCGAAAAGCTGAACGCAGGTGGCGAAAAACAAAACTCCAGGTTCACTTTGAAATCTATAAAGAGAGACTTGGCCTTTATAATTCGGAATTGAAAAACGCACGACAATCGTTCTTCTCTGACATCATTACCAAAAACAAAAACAACGCACGTGCCTTGTTTGCTACCGTCGACAGACTAAGTAACCCCCCAGTGTCAGTAGCCTCCGAATTTCTATCCACCAGGGCGTGCAATGATTTTGCCTCCTTTTTCACTGACAAAATTCAGAAAATCAGACAAGCAGTCAGTGCCTCTGCATCAGGAACAGCAAATGTGTCGTCTCAGTGTCCACTTAACATCAATTCAGACATCAAAAAAAAAAAGCGCTGGTGTGAAAGGGGCAATAGTAAACCAATCTCTTCACTCAGGTATTTTTCCATAGGCCCTGAAAACTGCAGTCATTAAACCGCTCTTAAAAAAGAATAATCTAGATGCTTCAGTAATGAACAATTACAGGCCCATATCAAACCTGCCATTTCTAGGTAACATCGTTGAAAAAGTGGTTTTTCAACAGTTGAGTAATTTCTTGCATTTAAACAACTGTTTCGATGTGTTCCAGTCAGGCTTTCGTCCAAACCACAGCACTGAGACTGCTCTTGTAAAGGTCTTTAATGACATCCACTTAAACACAGACAGTGGCAGAACTTCAGTGTTAGTATTATTAGATCTCAGTGCTGCGTTTGACACTGTTGACCACAACATATTACTAGACCGACTAGAAAACTGGGTGGGACTTTCGGAAACACTTCTAAATTGGTTTGAATCCTACCTAAAGGACAGAAACAACTTTGTTTCTATAGGTACATACACATCTGAGTTGACACATATGACATGTGGGGTTCCTCAAGGCTCCATCTTGGGGCCTCTTCTCTTTAACATCTACATGCTACCACTGGCTCAGATAATGAAAAACAACAAAATAAGTTACCATAGCTATGCGGATGACACACAAATCTACGTAACAATTTCACCAGGAGACTATGCTCCAATTCAAACACTGAGTAAGTGCATTGAACAAATCAATGACTGGATGTGTCAGAACTTTCTCCAATTAAACAAAGATAAAACTGAGGTAATGGTTTTTGGAGCCAAGGCAGAACGTTTAAAAGTTAGCGCTGAGCTTCAGTCTGCAATGTTCAAACCAACAGATAAAGCCAGAAATCTAGGTGTAGTCATGGACTCTGACCTGAGTTTCAACAGTCACATTAAAACAGTTACTAAGCCTACTATCACCTAAAGAATATATCTAGGATTAAAAGACTAATGTCACAGCAGGATCTGGAGAAACTTGTCCATGCTTTTATCTTCAGTAGACTTGACTACTGGTGTCTTCACAGGTCTCACTAAAAAATCTATTAGGAAGCTGCAGCTGATTCAGAACGCCGCTGCTCGAGTCCTCACTAACACTAAGAAAGTGGATCACATCACTCCTGTTCTGAAGTCTGGCTTCCTGTGTGTCAAAGAATAGATTTCAAAATACTGCTGCTGGTTTATAAAGCACTGAATGGTTTAGGCCCAAATTATATTTCTGACCTCCTGCTAAATGATGAACCATCCAGATCTCTCAGGTCTTCAGGGACTGGTCAGCTTTCTGTCCCCAGAGTCAGAACTAAACATGGAGAAGCAGCGTTCAGTTATTATGCTCCAAATATCTGGAACAAACTCCCAGAAACCTGCAGGTCCGCTGCAACTCTGACTACTTTCAAATCCAGGCTGAAGACTTTTCTTTTTAATTGAACTATTCATATCTTAGACTGCACTGTAACTTTTATCCATGTATTTTTTCTTTTAATGTTTTCAATTTAAACTTAATTAATTTCTCCATGACATTTATGAGAGGGACTGCTCGAAAGTAGGATATTTTGGATATCCATCGTAGCCAGGGTTTACGATCAGTTTTTGGGTGATTTGTACTGAGGAACAAGTATCACAGCACCGACGGGTGAAAAATAGTGTTTTGGTAACACGGGGTGTTCAGGTAACACTTAAGACTTTGTTATGGAACGCAAAGCAGAGTAGGGGGCTAGTACACCCTCCTGAGGGTCCGATTGTGGATGTCATGCGAGCATAACATGGTGAAAACAATCAGTCTAAATTAACATTCGGGATGGAAATGTTCGGATTTCCAAAGGGAGGTTCTGTGAATAAATTAAAAATCAAGAACCGAAATAATTGAACTATTCATATCTTAGACTGCACTGTAACTTTTATCTTTTAATGTTTATTTTATCAGCTTTTCTTTTTAATGACTGATTTTAAATGGCATTTTGTTAATGTCTTTCATTTTTTGTTTTTCTTTTAATGTTTCTTTTATTATCTTTTACTGTTTTTAAATGCCTTTATCTGAATGTCTTTCATTTTTGTAAAGCACCTTGAATTGCCTGGTGCTGAAAGGTGCTATATAAATAAACTTGCCTTGCCTTGCCTTGCCTTGCCTTGCTAGACACAACCTTTATAGTCAGAAAAAAGTGTGATTATTTTCTCATATTTTACACATATGATATTATGAATACTGTGGGCCTACATACCTTAGTGTGATTATAAGTGCATGTGAGTGAATATTGGCATGCAAATTCGTTTTTATACGTCCTATTCATTGTCTCAATGCGCTCATACATCTTAAGAAAGTTATCACCAAAAATGTAAAGAATGCTTTTAGAGAACGTTATCCTACCTTTCAGAAGAACATTCTGGGAACCAAATTAAAACTTCCCACTGAAAACATTCCTAGAACAATGAATGGTAACATTCTCAGAATTTTTTGTGAACCAAAAATGTCTAGCTGGGAACTCAAACGTGCCACTGCAAACATGCAATATTAGCTTACAGGTTATCATGAATTACGAGCTTGTTTGTTTTATTCAAAAGGAAAATATGGTGACATCAGATTTTTTTTAAAACATTCTTTTCAAACAAATGCAACAAGCTTGTTTTTTAAAGTGCTCGAGAAATAAATCTGACGTTGACGATGACCGTGTTAATATTTGCCATCACAGGAACGTTTTATAAAAAAAGAATAACCTCCTGAAAACATCATCCGAATGTAACATTGAGGGAACGTTTTATAAAGAACATCTTTAATGTGTTTTTAATAACGTCCAAAACACATCCTTAGAATGTTGCAGGCAAAACGTTCCACCTTTGTTAACATATTACATTAAAGGAACATTTTATAAAACACTTTCTGTCGTCTCAGGCCTCAATAGCATCCTGAAAACCTTTTCAGAATGTTGCTTGGAGAATGTTCTTCATTTGTTATCATATATCATTGAGGGAACGTTGATCCAACGTGGATTAAACAACATTATTTTGTTAAATAAAAACATGGTGATGTTTTGTAAATTATTACATGTCTCTTATTTAGCACAGCATATGATCCTATCTGTGACATATGTATCTTAACAAAGATCTGCTATATCAGATACCTCTACTGTAGATCTATCAGCTATTTATTTCACATGAGTTCCAGTGTGGCAGCTTTTTAATCACTGCTCCCCCTGGTGGATCCATGATCCATTGCAGCTGGTTTCATTATAATATAATTTATTTATCATGGGAGCGTATCAAGTCCTGCGGGCGTTTTCCTTTCAGCAGGGGCCCACCCCGTGCCGATCACGGGCCCACATGGGTAGGGGCGTCCGAAATGAGGTGCTACATCCGTATATATATATATATATATACCTCTTTGATTTAATAATCTGATCTGAAGCCTTTCTGCCATCTCATATAATACACACTTCCTTATTTATCTATAATAACATAAAAATAAGACGACTATACTACGGTATTTTTACTGCAATCAGCTGAGTTTAATATGATTAACCGACAGCTGTGGGTATTTTATATAACAAGATGATGTGTCTACTTGTATGATACATATGTTCACTATGTCAGCATGCCACCACTTATAGGGGGCAGTACAAGTTAGTTAAAACTCGGGATGCACCGATGCTACATTTCTTGGCCGATGTTAAGAATAACAATTTGGCCAATGCCGATGTTTGTAATTGTTTTCCACTGTTGTTATTCCACTTTCTGCCAAGAAAAACAAATAATTGTTCTCGCAAAATGGGGAGAGCTTCTCAGAGAGGGTGCAGGCCTTCACACGGGGTCAGTTAGAGAAATACATAAATAAGGATAATAACAACAATAAATAAATACACGAAATATAATAAATAATAATGAGAAAAAATATATATATTAAATACATGTAATTGAATAGAAATCAAAAATAAATAATAATTAAAAAAAACCTTTTAATTGTATAATTATAATAAGACAAAAAAAGCTTTAATTAAATAATTATAGTTATACAAATAATAAATAATAAGAACAAATAATTAATTAATTTAATAATTATAATAATGTATATGTGTCTGCATTTGCAAAATACATATAAATATATTATAAAAAATAAGAATAAATATAGGAGACGAAAACTAAAACATTTAAACTACAGAAAAATATATTAGAGCTAAATATGAAATACTTTTTAAATAAAAAATATAATTAATATATACATAATGTATAACAAATAAATACAACATGAAACAAATAAAATGTTACAAAACAAATAAACTATATATCAAAATTAAAACATGAAAAATATTTATAATATATTTAAAAAAGATTACATGAAACTCAAAGACACTTTACAGACTGAAAAAACCTTAAAAACAACACGCTTAAAAAATATAAACCACAACATTAATTACAGATTAAAAGCAGTTCTGAAGAGGTGAGTTTTGATTTGTGATTTGAACATTATAAGTGTGATGATAATCATAAAAAGACCCCAGAACGAGTCAAACCTGCAGATTAAACATATCAGTATTTTTTTTCTCCAATTTTTTTATTTTATTGATTTTTCCAATAAAGGTACACAAAACAACAAACAATCAGATTATTAATATTAATGGTCCAGTAAAAATGCAACATTAAATGAGGCAAAGGACAACACACAGACAATATGACTGTATAATACACTGAGAAACTATTTTAATTGTACTAATTTAGTTATAAACATGATAAATAATAAGCACAATTCATTAATATCATTTAATAATAAGAATAATTGATATGTGTCTGCATTTGCTGTAAAAATACAATTAAATATATATATTGTGACGGGGTTCTATTTGTCCATTGAAACCATAGGCTTAGTCGGTTGTTTAAGCTTTATTTATAACAGCAACAAAAGAATATATACTGTTTGGATAAAAGTGAAACAGTATAACTTAAATAACCAAAATCAAAGTTACCAAATTTGGTTGTCTATTACTCCTGGAGTAAACACATTCTAACTGTTGCCTTCACTGCAACCATCTTCCGAATGATTCTTCCAGGGCCAACACCGTCCCTTTTGTACCCATAGCCCCTCCCCACAGGCTTACCGTCAACCGGTTACACAATTATCTCCAAACCACATTGTCAACATAAATGTAATTTCCTCAACATGAGGAAACTATCTGCACCCAAACATACACAGGTTAACTACGGCTTAACCGTCATTCCCCATAATTAATAAACACAAAATAAATAATAAATTACATCCTATTTAAATCACGGAAGTGATGCCGCCTCCGTCTCTTTCCACCTTCCCTTTGCTGGGGAGACGGCGGTGAAACTCCGCCCGCCGCTCCACACGTAAGTATGGTGTAATATAGTTAAATGTAGTGATGGCGAGATGAAGCCTTATGAAGCTTTGAAGCTTTCCAGCCAATTGGTTCGCAAAAGGCTTCGTCTCATGAGGCTTCATCAAGGGCTTCATTTGAACACAAACCCCCTGCTGGTCAAAGTGTGTAAAACAGGCAGGTTGGACATCTCAACAGTGTGCTCTATCTCATACCGAGTTCCCATTGAGTAAAGCCTTAGAATAACTCTAAACAACGAACATAAAATCATATTTTCATGTTAACAATATTGTATTTATTCCAGTTGAATGATTGTGATTGAAAAGCCGAAGGAGGCTGGTAAACATTGCAAAGAGGGATTTGTATTCCTTAATAATATTCATAAACGTAACCATGTTGTAGCCTGAGAAAGGCTAACCATATCAAAGAATACATTTATTAACTACATTATCTCATTTATAAACAACAAAAAATACGTATTGTTCAGTCGTTGAACCAGGGACCCTGCGGTCATGAGTCAACTGCTTTCCAGCTGAGCCACAGCACACACACTAAAGCTCCCTGAAAACACTGTAAGATATTTATTCCTGTATTTATTGATGTTTTATTCCTACATTTATTTATGCTTGTATCTATTTATTATGAAATGTTCCGACCTCTATAAGTGAGGGTCTGAGTGCTCTTGATTCCATCGTGTCCCCGGGCCCGGGTACAGGAGGGGTAATATGGTTCTTCTTATTATACATCCATGGGTATTATGAGCGTTGTGGTTCAACGGTTCAACCGATCTGAATCGCTTCCTGAAGCAGTCACGTGGTTTCGACAGGCAGCGAGGCTTCGTTTGTCATCGGTGACGTCACTGGCTCAAAACGATACAAGCCTCGATACATGCTTCACAAAAAGCTTCGGGGATTACTCGACACACGCTCCGAAGCCTCGGCGCAATACGTCACATCACTAGTTAAATGTATGTTGAAATAATTGTAGACTCACAAGTGTGCACTTGTGGTCACGCTACAGAAAGGAAGGGGGAAAATGTGGACGTTTTAGTGATGATTTAACCTGATTTATTGACGAACGGAAGAGAGCAGGGTGTGTGTGTGTGTGTGTGTGTGTGTGTGTGTGTGTGTGTGTGTGTGTGTGTGTGTGTGTGTGTGTGTGTGTGTGTGTGTGTGTGTGTGTGTGTGTGTGTGTGGTGTGGTGTGTGTGTGTGTGTGTGGTGTGTGGTGTGTGTGTTGGTGTGTGTGTGTGTGTGTGTGTGTGTGTCGCTCCGTCACAATATATATTATAAAAAAATAAGAATACATATAGGAGACAAAAACCAAACATTTAAACTACAGAAAAATATATTATAGGTAAATATTAAAAAACTTAAAATAAAATATATAATTCAAATATTAGTAATACATACATAAACCATTATGTATAACACATAAATACATACAACATGAATAAATATGTATAACAAATAAATAAACTAAATATATATTACAAATAAAAAGGAAAGGAAAAGGAGAAAGAGAGGCTGATGTGCACCATGCAGGTATACAGCCAACACATCCTCACTCCCAGGTCGGCCTATGTCGACGTTATGTCAAGTCCCCTGCCGGCTTTTTCCAACGCAAGGGGGGGGGGGGCCTTAGCGTCCATTTTCAACGCAAGGGGGGGGGGCCTTAGCGTCCATTTTCAATGCAAGGGGGGGGGGGGGGCCTTAGCGTCCATTTTCAGCTTTCCGGGATGTCCATGTGCTTCTATGGACGCTCATGGAAGCACGGCATTCGTTTGTGTCAACTGCCTTAAAGGCAATGAAGACACTACACTACCCAGAATCCCCAGCTATCGTTGGACTACACCATGTGCTCTGTTTGACAAACCCCGTGATAGTCCTCAAGCTCTGTGATTGGAGAGTGTGCTCCGAGGGTTACCGAGCCTCGAACAGCACTTGAAATGGGATGGAACCACGGCAGACTGTTCAAAACTGGATTTGAACGGGTCCACCCCGTCCCCCCCCCCCCCCCCCCCCCATCCCCAGAACTACACATGCTGGCTATTCTGTTTCGCAACATGTTCTCTATGGCACGTCTCTACTGGGAGTTGTAGTTTTAAAAGACGTTTTCGTATTTCCCATAATAAGAAGTTGCCAGTATTAAACTGTATACATCCCTGGAGGTTTAGGGGACAGGAAACACTCACATTTAAAACATATAATTAATAAATGGGTGAAAATTGCTGGTGCCCATAATGGGCAGTATTACTATATATACCCACACGCCAGCTAAGTCAGAAGAGCTTTATTTAACAGCTGGACTTATGTTTGTGACCCCTCCTGTTGTTAATTGATAACATTACATTACCTTACATTATTGATAAGCCTGAAACATGCACTTGTCAAGGTTCAGAGGCACATTTTGCAAATATGGCAGGAGCCATCGATCAGCTTAAGATAAGATTATACTTATTGATCCCAAGTTGGAACTTTGCGTTACTCAGCATGTGTAACAGTTAATATGCAGTGGTTGTTATTTGAAAATCATTTAGTATAATCACACAAATTCTGTGTTTTATATTTAACAATTCTGTGTTCTTTATTTATGATTGTTCAATACCTGACAAGGCCGGAGATGAAATATCTGCATACATCATAAGAGTATAATACATTATGTATATATCAGTTAAAATAAGTGCTTCAACATAGTTAACATTGCTGGAGGTATGCACACATATTGATAGATGTCTTGTAATGCACTATTGAGGAACCTGCGACCCAAGTTTTTCATTCAGTGCAGAACTACACCACTAGTTGTGTAGGCCTATATGATATGTCAATAAACCTTAGAACATCTTGAAATCTTGAACGGGATGTGCAAAATAGTCATTATATACAGTCTTTAATTAACTATTAGTAGAGAATAACGAGTAATGAATATACTTTATAGGGATCGTATTAAATATCTAATAATAAAAATAATGAAATTCAATAACATGCTTTAAACCATCAGGTGTCTCTTTATATCATCTGTGCACCTTTATGGTGTAATACAGCCTATCTACCAATTGGATCAATATAAAAGTGAGCCGAATTAGTGTTGATACGGCAAGGAGACGTATTGTGTGAAAAGAAATGTAAGATGTTGTTTAATGGCTGATATATTTATGATCCACGTCACGTTTTCAGTTCCTCATGTTTGTCTTCTCATCAGGGCTCTATAAATACAGAACTACGGCAGATATGTAATATGTAATGCAGCCGAACCGTGTATTACAATGCCGTTATGTGATGACTTTCAAAGAGAAAAGCAAGCACACTCGGAATAAGGTATTATTTTATTTTTTAAAAATGTTTTCGGTCTGTTTCCGGTATTTGTTAATGACGATGTGCTCTGAGATGTGAGACTGGAATTGCACAGGGGGAAATAACGTATCTTTAGATGCGGATTTTGTTAAACTAATATGTTTGCGCTGTGGACCAACACTATACATTGACGGGGAAGGGGGTAGCAATAAAGATAACACCATTAAACAGTTACACAACATAACATAAATAATATCGATAGCAGCGTCCCTAGCAACCACCTTGGTAACAATGAAAACGTTGGACGCAATTTCCTGAAGTAATCTTCATAATAACTAGCAAACTAAAGATCATGTACATCCACTGCAACACATAATCTGAAATAACACTCATATTTCTCGCATCAAATTACATCAAAACGCATTTTAATGGCCAAACTAACTTTAAAATAGGCATTTTACACCCAGAATAAAACGAAGTTCGGCCATGTTTTCTTTTTCTGCAGGGAGAAATGATAGCTGGGGATTCTGGGTAGTGTAGTGTCTTCTGCCATCCTTTACTCCGAAAAAAGATTTGTTTCTTCTCCGAATCGAAGGGGAAAAATACAAAAGCATTGCACACAATTTAAACCAATCAATGTTGTGTAATTAACAAGGATAATCTGGTGTTTTTTAGTCGATGAGTAGTGCAGATATCACTGTAAAATCAATCGTCAGTAAGGGGAATATTTACTTCCGGGTGTACAATTCTCCTCTATCCAATGAGAATGGACGCTCACATTGCCTTTAAGGGCAGTCAACACAAACGAATGCCGTGCTTCCATGAGCGTCCATAGAAGCACATGGACATCCCGGAAAGCTAAAAATGGACGCTAAGGCCCCCCCCCTTGCGTTGAAAATGGACGCTAAGGCCCCCCCCCTTGCGTTGAAAATGGACGCTAAGGCCCCCCCCCCCTTGCGTTGGAAAAAGCCGGCAGGGGACTTGACATAACGTCGACATAGGCCGACCTGGGAGTGAGGATGTGTTGATACAGCACATGTTTACATCGTATTTGTTGTTGTAACTTCTCTATGGCCCTTTCTCATTTCACTAATTCCCCTCCTCGACTCCCCGACTCCTATCCTCGTGTCTTAGTCCCGCCCACAGGAGATGCGAGCGGAGGAGTCGAGGAGGGAAACCGAGGAGAGAGGAGGGGGAGCAGCAGGCGGTTAGAGAAATGAGAACTCCTCTCCTCTGAGCGGTCATTTTAAAGAGACGTCCATTAATGATGACAGGAGGCACAGTAGCCCTCTGTCTGATGGACAGATGTGTTCATGACCACTTATATATTTATTTTGATTCATTCACAGTGCGGTATAATGAGACAATAACGGCTACAGATGCAGACATATATACTCACTCACACACACATATATAGGTATATATATATGTATATATTTATATATACAACTCCCTGAAATCCGTAACGCCCCTTCTCTCAACATCTTCAAATCAACCCTGAAAACTCATCTGTTCAACAAAGCCTTCCAACAATAACTCACTCTTCCCCCCACTGCAATGTAACACTTACATTTCTGCCCCCTGTTTTATGTTTTATGTCTTGTCCTTATATGTTTATTTGTTAAGCGACCTTGGGTTAATGAAAGGCGCTATATAAATTCAAGTTATTATTATTATTATAAATATATACAATTTCAGAATCAAACAAGTATGAGAGTACTCGCATAATAACGTAACACTATCAGAGACTGGATATATCCCCCCCCCCCCTCTCTGGTCGCCACAATGAGGAAATTAATAACGGGCCAAAAGTTTTATTTACAAGTAAGCATCGGACACCAAACCAACTGAGACCTGTCTTTCCGCCGCAGTCTACACACACACACACACACACACACACACACACACACACACAACACACCACACACACACCACACACACACACACACACACACACACACACACTACACACACACACACACCACACACACACACACACACACACACACACACACACACACCACTACACACACACACACACACACACACACACCACACACACACAACCACACACACACACACACACACACACACACACACACACACACACACACACACACACACACACACACACACACACACACACACACACACACACACACCACACACACACTGTACAACAAACACCTACAGCTCCCAAAGCCAACCCGGTATCATGGCAAGACGTGAACATGTGACGATCTACCATGCTGGGAGACGTGAATATGTCACGGTTTCGTCCCTTCAAACGTGACAGTTACACAGTAATGTTGGCCCAACCAGTGGAGAAATACTGCCAGGCAAAGCAATTTACAAACTACAACCCTAATTATAATTAAAAACATTTTAGAAGGCCTCACAAAATACTTTAATGTAAATTAAAATGTAAATGTGAAGGGATGTGTGTAATGTGGTGATTGACATTATTCACATTTTAGTTAACCGGACTTCCTGATGTGAAATCTGAAAATATAAAAAAAATAAAAAAAAAATACTTTTTTCCGAGTGTGCTTGCTTTTCTCTTTGGAGGTCATCACATAACGGCATAGTAATACACGGTTCGGTTGCATTAAATATTACACATCTGCCGTAGTTCTGTATTTATAGAGCCCTGCTGAGAAGACTTCTAGAAAAACAGGAAGCACTGCCGCCAAAACTGAATATGTGACGTGGATCATAAATATATCAGCAATTAAACAACATCTTACATTTATTTTCACACAATACGTCTCCTTGCAGTATCAACACTAATTCGGCTGACTTTTATATTTGATCCAATTGGTAGATAGGCTGTATTTACACCATAAAGGTGCACAGCTGATAGAAAGGCACATCTAGTGGTTAAAGCACGTTATTGAATTTTATTATTTTATTATTTTTCACAAAAATTAAACCATCAATAGCAAAAACAGAATTAACTGTCATTAGTAAACCACTCAAATAAAAAGATCATAAGTCGTTTTGTTTTACATATAGTTTAAAGATAATAATAGCAATGTAACACTGTCTATGACACTTACTGTATAACACTGATTTGAAAAACATACAGAAAAAACTAATTCACCACCCTTAATAAAGTATTTAAATATACATTTCAGGTGTGCTGTTTTGTTTAGATCATTAACATCTGGAGCTCTTTTAATGTCCTTTTTGATTATTGTTACACCAGGTCTTGTCGAAACTTTTATTCCATATTCAATCCATTACTAAACAAAACAGCAATTCTACTCCACTACAATTCAGAGGTTAACCTGGTATTTTTACTCCACTCAATTTATTTTAGTTACTTTGCAGATTCTGATTAATGATGTGAAATATAAACAACCCTTAAATTTAGTTACACCTGAGTAAAATTCAGTGAAGGTGATTGTCAAGTGCCAACAATCAGGAGAGATATTTGATAGTTGCTGCTTGAGAAGACTAAACATTTATCTGCAGATCTTTATAAAGTATATTCATTACTCGTTATTCTCTACTAATAGTTCATTAAAAACTGTATATAATTGCTATTTTGCATATCCCTTTCAAGATTTCAAGATTTGCTAAGGTTCATTGACTTATCATATTGTGACGACCCCTCCACACCACGTGGGGTGCTGTCTCTGTGTGTGCTTTGTGGGTGTGCTTAGGTTCACAGGTTCAGGTGCTGATGAGCTACACCTGGAAAGGAAAGGATAGGAGGAGCCCAGCCGATTACGTGGGGCGGAACTCCTCTGGGCACTCTCTCCGTGCCAGCCTCTGGGACCTGTGGCTGGTTGTTTCATTACATTGTTTATAAGGGAATAAACAATTGCTGTTTTCTTACCCTTCGTCTCGCCTCCCTGCTTTTTGTTGCAGCCCATGAGCCGGGTTGTAACAAGTTGTAGCTCGTTGCTTTGGACCTGGGATTGGAAGCGTGTGCAACTTGATGTCCGTTGTGGGGACGGATTTCGCGCAGCTGCTGTTGTCGCTGGGTGCGGCTTTTGATGTTGGTAGCAGCATTCAGCTGGTCCCTGTCTTTCGTGAGTCGGAAGTGGAGATGTTCTTTGGTGCATTTGACTTCGCGAGGGAGAAGAAAGTCCTCTTTGACAGGTGGTGTAGAGCATGTAAAGCGGATGACATCGCTTCAGTATGTGAGCTGATGCTGTTAGAGGAGTTCAAAAACTGTGTACCGGAGTGTACGGTAGTCTACCTGAATGAGCAGAGAGTGACTACCCTTCAGCAGACTGCCACTCTGGCAGACGATACACAGGAGCGTTTTTTTTCAGCGGGACACTTATCGGAGAGCTCCTGATAATGATGTTCCCTGTGCCAGTGTTCCATTGTTAGGTCCCAGGATAGACAGAGCTTGTTTTTTTGTCTTGACCCAGGTCATATGATAGCCGACTGTGCAGCTTGGAAGCGAAAGCAGGCCACCACTATGGCGGATGAGGAAGGGCTTGAGCTATCACACAGTGGTGTTTTGGCTCAGTGCGATTCTCCTCATCGTGATGGTTTCCGGAAAGCTCGTAACAGGCGTGCCACACATGCTCATTCTGCTTCTCTTCCAGGACCCAAGAAAAAAAGATTGTGTTTCTTTTGTCTTGATCCTGGTCATCTAGAGGCAGAGTGTGTAGCTCGGAAGGAGCAGGTGGCAGCTGCTCTGGAAAAGCCAAAAGACCGGCACCCGGTTGCGATGCGACAGAGTGGTGAGTTGCAGTTAAGTTCTGCATCCGTCTGTGACAGTGCTGTGGGTGTGTCCGTCTCTGAAGCGGTGGGTGTGGATCTAGCTCAGAGCGATGTGGATCTGTGTTCAGTGAGTGGTGTGTGTGTTGTGTGTGTTGCTCCGGTGTTGGCTGCTGGTGAGCAGTATAAGGTGTGTTTTATGGGGGGAAGTGTTACGTGCCGTAGTGTGTGTGTGTGGTTGTGTGTGTGTGTGTTTTCCTCTCTCCCTCTGATTGTCCCAGGTGCAGCCTCTCCCCAGGTGATCCTAATTAACAATCAGGGCTTCCATATAGGACCGGAGGAGGACGGCAGTGAGGCCCCTTCTTTCTCTCCTTCTCGTCTGGCTGCATGTGTGCAGCCTGTCTCTGTGTGAGACCGTCTCTGTGTGAGACCGCAGCATAGTTGTGTGATGTTTATTGTAGTCTTGTTTTGGTAATTTGGCGGGTGAGCCGCCTTACTTATTTTCTTATTAAAACCTCACTTAAACTCCTTCAGCATTGAGTTTCCTCTCCTTTTTCTCTCGTCCGGCTATCTCGTGTGTCGCTACTTCCCTTGGTACCCCTAGCTCTACAAGGGAACGTAACAAGTGTATTTAAGTATATTATTTAATATTTGTTTGTGGAACATCAAATCCACACAGAGCCTGGCCAAAAGGTAAAGATGCGGCCCTACCGGGTGCCGGAGGCAAGACGGGCGGCCATTGAGCAAGAAGTACAGAAAATGCTGGCTATGGGGGTGATTGAAGAATCTCACAGTGAGTGGACCAGCCCTGTCATTCTGGTTCCTAAGCCTGACAAAACCAACAGGTTCTGTAATGATTTCAGAAAATTGAATGAAATCTCCAAGTTTGATGCGTATCCTATGCCCAGGATAGATGAGCTGATTGACCGGCTTGGGGAAGCCAGATATATCAGCACTCTGGACTTGACGAAAGGGTATTGGCAGGTCCCACTTGAAGCAGCCTCAAGAGAGAAGACGGCCTTCGCCACCCCCACAGGGCTGTACCAATATACTGTGCTTCCCTTCGGGCTTCATGGAGCACCAGCCATATTCCAGAGACTGATGGACAAGGTTCTGAGGCCACATCGTGAGTATGCAGCTGCCTATTTGGATGACGTTGTGATCCACAGTGACTCATGGGATAGCCATCTCATAAGGCTTGCAGCAGTGCTGGAATCTCTCCGAAGGGCGGGCTTGACAGCCAATCCAAGAAAATGCAAGCTTGGATTTGAGGAAGCCGAGTATCTGGGCTTCACCATTGGGCGGGGCAATGTTAGACCACAAGAAAGGAAGGTTCAGGCGATCCAGGACTGGCCACGGCCGTCAACAAAGAAACAGGTGAAAACCTTCTTGGGTCTGACGTCCTACTATTGCCGTTTCATCCCAAACTTCTCCACAATAGCCTCTCCCCTTACAGACCTGACCAGAGACTCACAGCCGCTAATGGTCAAGTGGACAGGAGAGGCTGAACACGCCTTTGAGGGACTTAAGAGGGCTCTCTGCGCACGGCCGGTGTTGGTGACCCCAGACTTCAGCCGGGGGATGATTGTGCAGACGGATGCGTCAGAGGTGGGCATAGGAGCAGTACTATCCCAGGAGGTTCACGGTGAGGAACACCCAGTCATGTACATCAGCCGGAAGCTGAACACAAGGGAACAAGGGTATGCTACTGTGGAGAAAGAAGGCCTAGCAATAAAATGGGCGCTTGAGCGCCTCCGGTATTACCTCTTGGGACGACACTTCACTCTGGTAACTGATCATGCCCCACTGATCTGGATGGCAAATACAAAAGACATAAATGCTAAAGTAGGAAGGTGGTTTGTCTCACTACAAGAGTTTCACTTCTCTATCATCCACAGAGCCGGAGCTAAGCATGGGAATGCAGATGCTCTGTCCCGTAGAGATGCCCTGTGGACCATGGTCACCTCTCCTCGGCCAGAACTGAAGGGGGGGGGTGTGTAAGGGACTGAGAGGCAGAGTAGTGGGAAACACCTACATTCCCAATAGGTGGCTCCACCCGCTGCCAATTAACAGTATTGGGAGCAGGTGGGGAGACCTCACACCTGGTGCTAATCACTCCCTCAAGGGAGACAAAAGCAGCTAGAGTTGCTCAGTTGTGTGTGGCACATGGAGGGAGCAGGAGACTCCCAGACTGAGGAAATAGTTGTAAGCTGGCAAGTCGGTTAGCGGCCCGGCTACGTTAGCCTTTCTATCGTAGCAATAAAGCCTCTTTTTTGATTGGAACACTGCCTCTGTCGTGACTGCTTCACTACCACTTTTCCCTTTATCTGCCCCGGCCTGTTACACTAGCTTGAACTCCAAAATGGATATCCTGATTTCACCACCTCCACCCACTACAATCACACGCCCCAATGTTATATTTAACTAATATGTAACTCCCTCCACCCCGGATAAAAGCACGTTAAGAAGCCCCTTTTCTCTAATTCCACAACGTTGGAGGAAATAACATTAGGAGAACGGATTAATAGGCTGTTCGTGGTTAACGTGTGTTGCTAACGTTATCCGGCATTCTAGCCTAATCTGTTATCTGTAAACGTTAACACTAGAACCGCCAACGGGTACATTTTACCCGCAGCTGTTTTTTTTATTGTATGTAACTTTTTTTCAATAAAATATTAACGTCTCCCAGTCCGTGACTTTTCCTGAAAGTGTGTTATGTAACACCCTGTGTTGTTAAAAATTGTCAATATGAAGTCAGATTGAAAAAATCGCCAAAAAAATGGATATTTATACCTATTTCCGCCAGCGGGTAATATTTACCTCATAGAAATGCAGCGCTCCTCACGCTATTGATTTCGCGATCAAAATACTACGGAGGGAAGATATTTTCGTTTGGAGGGGAAGCTCGCGAGTGTGTGTGTGTGTATACGTTTGTGTATTTTTGCGTTTGTGTGTATTGTGTTTGTTTCCCAGAGAAAACCCTCACGAGAAACACCGGCTGTTGTTATGCCTGCTGTGATGTTAAATTACTCCGTTCTCCGCTTGTATTTATGCCGTTACAAGCTTCAAAGTTATATTTATCATCTGAATTTGCCGAAACAAGTTTAATATTCTGAAAGCCAAGACTTTGTTTAATTTAAATCAGATGAAAACAAACTGTAACGGACCCTGCCGTGTTATCTATGATTACTATACTCTTACGTTCATAATTTCAGCCGGAGGGAGGGGGGGCGGCGCTGCTGGAAGAGCAGAGTGCGAGTGAGAGGTGCTTGTCTTCGTCCCTTCACAAGCTTCAAAAATGTATTTATCGTGTGATTTTGGAAATAAAAGTTTCATATTCTGAAAGCCAAGACTTTGTTTGTTTAAAATCAAACAAAACACCCGAACCCTGAACAAATAGTTTTTTACGTAAATCCACGTTTATTCTGAAATGAGCCGTTGCGACTTCCGACTGATTTCGATAGAGCGGGTCACATATAATATGAAAAACTGAGAGTCCACAGATTATATTGGTATACATGTCATCCCTGTGCGATCAAAACTCACCGTTCTGTATGGTACATTGTACCATTGGAAATCAATAGCGGGTAAAGTTTACCCATTGGCGGATATAGGTATACAGCGACCTCTGGCGGTTCTAGTGTTAAATATACTGATTGAAGGGATAATCCACTAACATCCTTTAATACACATGTGTAGTTAATTTGATTCAGATGTTCTGATAATATCCGCAATATAAATCTTTAAACGTCCTTACCTTTAAAAGTCCATCACGAACGGTATATTATGCTACAACTCTACTGCGCTGCTAGCCGCAGATCCTCTCAATAGTTTCCCGGAAGTGCTCCGCGATCCGCCATTGCTGTAAAAAACTGGTCCATTGGAGTGAACGGAGATGTCGGAACTCTTCTCTGGGCGGGGTTGGACATCCAACCCCGCCTTTTATCCGACGCCGCCCCATTCCGCGTTCCGCAGCGAGGACCTTCTCAACATTTCCGCTTGGATGTTGGGGATAAGAGGATGAAGGAAAACATAAGAGGGATTGTTAGAGCAAATCTGTTCGAGTTGGGTGTTTTCAAAGGGGGAAAATATACTGTAGCTTCTCTCGCGGTGCTCGCTGCAAAAGTAGAGCAATGTTCTACTTTTGCCGCCTCGACGACGGAGGCGTCAGCCAATCAAATCCCTCGTATGAAAATCTGACGGTACAAGCACTAGCCAATCAAACCGCGTGTATGTTGGGAGAGCCAGACCGCAGTTATTTCCCATATGTCAAAAAATGGAGGAGAAAATTATCGTGGCGGTAGGGAATCACCCGGTACTCTATGACCAGTTCCTCTTTACATACAGGGATACAAACCGGAGGAGCCAGGCATGGGGGGAGGTGGCAGAGACAGTGGGTGAAACTGGTAGGTTTTCGCTTGTTTGGGGAGTTTATATCCAGTGTACTTCGTTTGAATGGACAGCTAGCAAGCATAGACAGTATATTTAGCCAGCATGGATGTAGCATGAATGCTTTGCTTTGTATGTCCGGGGCGGGACATTCATGTGATTGGTTGTTGGTCGTGTTGCTCGCGTTGACTCCCCAAGCTCAAGACACGCCCACCGCCAAGCGGCAACGCACGCCGCCGTGTGTAGGGGCCGTAACGGTACGTCCACACAGCAGCTTCAGAAGAATCTTCCACCGCTTCCAACGCATCTCTGCCCATTGACTTTGAATGGGGATGACGTCACTTTGCCTCGCTTTTCACCAAACTGCATTGTGGGGGAGCGAAGCGAAGATTTCCAGGATGTCCAGGATTTCCAGGATTCAAAAGTTGAGCAATGTTCAACTTTTGAAGCTGAGCTGGAAGCGTCAGCCAATCAAACACGTTTATGCAAATCTGACAGTAGACGCGCTAGCCAATCAAACTGCGTGTAAGCAGGGAGAGCCAGACCGCAGTTCATTTCCTCATATTCCAAACGAGAAATTACGGTAGCAAATCACCCGGTTCTTTACGACCAGACTATTTACCGGGATACAAACCGGAGGAACCAGGCATGGAGGGAGGAGGCAGAGACAGTGGGTGAAACTGGTAGGTTTTCGCCTGTTTGGGGAGTTTATATATATATTGCTCCCATAAAATCCCCGGGTTTTTTTGCTTTGTATGTCGGGGGCGGGAGATTCATGTGATTGGTCGCAAAAAACACGCCCAGCTCCAAGATTTTCAAGATTTTTGAAAAGCTGCTGTGTGGACGTACCGTTATGTTTGACCCTGTTGGCAATGTCGTTGAAGCTTCCAACGCTTCTGCCCATTCACTTTGAATGGGGTGACGTCACTTTTAGCCGAACTGCATTTTGGAAAGCGACGTGGAGCGTTGCTGGCGTTGCTGGCTTCAAAAGCGGAGCAATGTTCAAGTTTTGACGCCTCGACGGAGGTGTCAGCCAATGAAATCCCGTTTATGCAAATCTGCCAGTACAAGCGCTAGCCAATCAAACCGCGTGTATGCTGGGAGAGAGTACGCAGGTCGTTCCTCATATTCCAAAAAATGGAGGGAAAATTCATTATAGCGGTAGTGAATCACCCGGTGTTGTATGATCAGTCTCTGTTCATCTACCGGGATACAAACCGGAGGAACCAGGCATGGAGGGAGGAGGCAGAGACAGTGGATGAAACTGGTAGGTTTTCGCCTGTTTGGGGATTTTATCTCCAGTTTACTTCGTTTTAACATTGCTATTGCTTTGTATGTCGGGGGCGGGAGATTCATGTGATTGGTTGTTGGTCGCGTTGCTCGCAAAAAATCCCCAAGCTTCAGACACGCCCACCGCCAAGTGTCAACGCACGCTGCTGTGTGGACGGGCCGTAATGTTTAGATGGCATATTAACCTTTTTACTGTAAGTTAAAGAAATTATCTGTGCAGTATATTTCCTTTGTATGTGGAAGGGTTATATTACAACCTGCCTGTTGAGCAGTCAATTAGCCTGGTAGAATATGTTATTTAGTACTATTAATGCGAAAGTTATGGATATTTTCACTGTATAATAGATTCTAAATATACTTGTACATTACATTATATATATACATTATACACACTGCTCTGCTTTCTGCACGGACCTCACTGCTGTTTTCACTGTAAACATCGCGTTGTGATGAAAGCAGTTAATAAAATAATATCCAGGGGATGCATGCAGAGCTGTCAATGATATATCTGTCATACAGCGCCCAAGTTCAGAACTTTTTTGGATACTGTCTTGAGTTAAAATGTCTAGGAATCCAAACTAGTATTATTAGAATCACTGTTTTGTAAGCTACAAATATAACTAGCTAAATATGGGTCAAGCTATCAATCAGGCAGGTTCACAGGGGGTGGAAGCAAGACTGGTGGTCCTGGGACGGTTGTGACATGGCACATTTACAATGATGGCTCATTTGCTTGAATGAGCAATTGTTCATTCAAGCATACAGTTGTATTGTTGATTGGTGTGCATTGTCCCTGTAAAAATAAACAGAATACAATACTGTACAGCAGGCCATCACTGTCACGCACAGATGCAAATGTTTCTCTAATGTGCACAGTCATAAGACATGACTCAGACACACATGGACAGTGACTCTGCACACGCACACACGCACACACACACACACACACACACACACACACTGTTCTAAGTATCTGCTTGTGTGCTTTCAGGAAGGGAAAGACGCACAATGTTCCCGGCGAGGGTGGAAAACACCGTCTCATGGACATGGTAGATATCTTCACTAAATCATTCAGAGGACCCGTCTTCATCCTAAATACTGTTTAACTGGCCCCCCTGTGTGTGTGTGTGTGTGTGTGTGTGTGTGTGTGTGTGTGTGTGTGTGTGTGTGTGTGTGTGTGTGTGTGTGTGTGTGTGTGTGTGTGTGTGTGTGTGTGTGTGTGTGTGTGTGTGTGTGTGTGTGTGTGTGTGTGTGTGTGTGTGTGTGTGTGTGTGTGTGTGTGCGCCAAATGTCAGAAAGAGGAAGACAGACAGGGGAGTGCCACTTGCTCTGCTGCAGAGGGCCTCAAATGAAGTTGAGAAGGGCAAATCATTCAGGGAATTGGCAAAGTCCCTGGATATATGCCATGTCACCCTGTACCGGTTCCATACAAAGAGGCTGAGGTTGGAGAGTCAGGGATCACAAACACCCCCAAGAGTAGGCTACTGGACATCAAAGAAGGTGTTCTCAACAGAGGAGGAGATGCTTTTGAGAGTGTTATCTGTGTTGGTTATTCTCGCGTCCAGGAGAGAAGCTTAAAAAGGAGACTAAATGGAGTCTCTGAGATGGTTTGAAATTGGTACTTTAATTAAAAAATAATGGCACGGTTATGTTCACAAACAGAATATTGTTCGGACAGAAAAGCAGCTGTCCTCTGGCTCTCGCTAGCAGAGAAAAAGAGGCCGAACCCCTCAGGTCAAGCTTGTTATATATCCTCTGCTGGCTCCTCCCTGTGGGCCGGTGTTGCAGTATAACGTGAGTCATGACAACTGGAGACATTATATTATTTTCATCATAGGAATCCGGGGTGTGTACATTGAGGACCCATTGTTGACTTACCATGTCGATCGCCTCGTTTGTCGTTTACGTTCATCTTTTGCTATATCTGCCTTCCTAAGATCACTTTGATTCACATTCAGTACTCATATGTGAGGTTGTGGGTGAGAGGTGGATATCGTGACGCTTACAGGGAGGTATCGAACATTACAAAGTAGGTGACTGTGTGGATGCCTGTTCAAAATATTGCAAACTTGAATAAATCATTGAAATGATATATTTGTGTCCGACTTTCATTTGTACATCGTTCTTAATGTGATGTATAGTAGCTCTGATAGCTGTCCATACCTTCAGACAGCCTAAAAGTAAAACACAAGTTGTTTATTCACAGCCCGAACGCTCATCGAGATGACTGGTTCACTCATGACAGGTTGTGATCAGCTCCGATTAAATTGTGATATGCTGTAGCCTACCTATTCTCCAGGGAGCACGTTTTTTTTAATGAAATACCTGTATCCCTCTCATCACAACAAGACTCTACACTGTGCAGGAAAAACAATTACATACATGAAAATAACCTTGATGCATGGGAATGAAACACACAAACTATCTTCCGTGGCTATACTGATATGTCACAGTAACGGTCAACCACAGAAACGTAACGGCCCGTCCTCACAGCGGCGTGCGTTGACGCTTGCCGGCGGGCGTGTCTGAAACTCGACCAACAACCAATCACATCAATCTCCCGCCCCTGACACACAAGCAGCGGTTTGATTGGCTAGAGCTTGTACTGGCATATGATTCGATTGGCTGACGCCTCTGCCGAGGCGTCAAAAGTTGAACATTGCTCAACTTTTGCAGCGAGCCACGCCAGCTACGCTCCACGTCGCTACCCACGATGCATTTCGGCTAAAAGTGACGTCACCCCATTCAAAGTGAATGGGGAAGCGTCAACGCACGCCGCTGTGTGGACGGGCCGTAAGTCCAGCGGGGCACACGTTGAATACATATAATACAGTAGTTATATTATGCCTTTAAGCCTATACGTTTAACCCATAAGAACCCGGACCCATTTCTACTTTAGGGGAAATTAAGGGGAACGTCATTTAGACTAAATAGACCACCTAGAACACAAGTGTGTGTCAAATATCTATGTGACATATATGTCACATTGGGCTTTAATGGTAAAGTAACTCTTATTTATAACTTCATTAATGAGGATGATTTTTTGGTTTACATTTGTTTGAACATACTTTGAATTGAATAATAAAGAATATGTTAACTACATATAATTGAATCAGCTAAATTAACTGAGCAGATCATAATCATATTTGTAATTGTGCATCTATGTCACTCCGGGTTTACTGTGAATGTTTAGGGTTAATGTCCCGATGTGACATCAGTGTCACAGCAATATTTATGGCATTTGTTTCATATCAATTTCATCAATAAATGTTTCTACAACAGGTTATATGTAATCAGAATCAGAAAAGAGCCCAAGACAGCTTAATGTTTAACAAATGACATGTCATGTAAGCATTTTTATTCTTAAATGGCTTGAATGTTAACTTTAGCAACAAAAAACCTTTCCAAATGTAGCTAGTTCTGTCACATGTGTTAGCCTGGCACATGGACATCTTGTTATGGGAACACAAAAGCAAATGACAAGGACCATGACCCACCAGACTGTTCAGTGTGTGTCACTTGGGGACTTCATGAGATAAAAAAGGCTGAAGCTGTATAAGGAACTTTCCAGAACATTTAAAGTTCATGTGACACCTGTGTCTGCAATTCTGTCTGCCTTCCGTGTTGCACCATTAGGACCCACTGATATAAAATGCTTAACCCTCTAAGTTGCAACTATGCACTTTTTGGTGGGCTAAGCCCCAGCTTGACATATTGTTGGCTTCATTTATAGAAGGAAAGATAACAGTGATAGTTATGTTTCAGAATAACCTTTATTGGAAATTGTTAGAACAATCTCACTCGTCACGGGCTTGAGCTTCAACCTCAGGATCCATGTATCTGTGATCCTCTCCAGAATGGAAGGAGTCGTCACATACAGAGCATCAACTAGTTCCTGAGCAGTGTCCTTCACAGGCTGATATCCAAGAGAGGGAGTTACACAGTCACAAGATGGAGGAATAGAAAGCAGTCTTCAATGTTTACTTCAGATTAGCTCCACTTCAGAAATGAGCATGCTTGTCATATGTCTATCTCCATAGAGGCTGAATCATCATGTTAATCACATAGCTATCACATGCCTCAAACAGTCCTGATGCTCTTCCAGGTCATCACACATCCTGTCATGTACACAGCTACAGCTGGGATACCTTTGTTATCATGTTACTCTCATGTTGGAAGAGGACATTCAGGATTTTGCCAACAGAAATAATACACTGTGTGTGTGTGTGTGTGTGTGTGTGTGTGTGTGTGTGTGTGTGTGTGTGTGTGTGTGTGTGTGTGTGTGTGTGTGTGTGTGTGTGTGTGTGTGTGTGTGTGTGTGTGTGTGTGTGTGTGTGTGTGTGTGTGTGTGTGTGTGTGTGTGTGTGTGTCTAAGAAGTGCAGCCTTTACAAAATAAATCTGCATTGACAGAGGGCTCCCCAACACAGTACGTGTGGTACCACATAGCGCACCCAGTGCACTCGATCTTAAAATAAACAGAAGACATGTTAGAATATTGACAAACATTTTACATCACTCATCCAGAGTAAGCAGTAATGAAGTTGTTTACATTTCATTAAGCAAGCAATGTATAGTTTTAGATCTTAGCTGTTTTCCTTTCTGTTTAGAGTCCATGCTCAGAAGTTTCTTCAACTGCTCCAGTGTCCTCCCATAGTGCAAAGACATGCACGTTTGGTGAATTAAAGTAAACATTTATAATATCTGTTATAGAGAGTGTTCACCCAGTGATGTAGAGGTAACCAATCCAGGGTGTATCCCAGTCTTCCAGCCAAATGTTGGTCAGGAAATAAATACAACTTATTACCCATTCATTCCCATGCATCAAGGTTATTTTCATGTCTGTAATTGTTTTTCCTGCACAGTGTAGAGTCTTGTTGTGATGAGAGGGATACAGGTAATTCATAAAAAAACGTGCTCCCTGGAGAATAGCTACAGCATTGATATCACAATTTAATCGGAGCTGATCACAACCTGTCATGAGTGATCCAGTCATCTCGATGAGCGTTTGGGCTGTGAATAAACGACTTGTGTTTTACTTTGAGGCTGTCTGAAGGTATGGACCGCTATCAGAGCTACTATAAATCACATTAAGAAAGATGTACAAATGAAAGTCAGACACAAATATATAATTTAAATGATTTATTCAAGTTCGCTATGTTTTGAACAGGCATCCACACAGTCACCTACTTTGTAATGTTCGATACCTCCCTGTAAGCGTCACGATATCCACCTCTCACCCACAACCTCACATACGAGTACTGAATGTGCATCAAAGTGATCTTAGGAAGGCAGATATAGCAAAAGATGAACGTAAACGACAAACGAGGCGATCGACATGGCAAGTCAACAATGGGTCCTCGTACACGCCCCGGGCCCTTTCTCATTTCTCGAACTCCCCTCCTCGACTCCCCTCCTCGACTCCTATCCTCGATACTTAGTCCCGCCCACAGGAGATGCGAGCGGAGGAGCCGAGGAGGGGAACCGAGGAGAGAGGAGGGGGAAGCAGCAGGCGGTTAGAGAAATGAGAACTCCTCTCCTCTGAGCGGTCATTTTAAAGAGACGTCCATTAATGATGACAGAAGGCACAGCAGCCTCTGTCTGATGGACAGATGTGTTCATGACGACTTATATATTTATTTTGATTCATTCACAGTGCGGTATAATGAGACAATAACAGGCTACAGATGCGGACACGCACACACACACATATATATGTGTATATATTTATATAAATAAATACAATTTCAGAATCAAACAGAGCACTCTCATAACTCGTAACACTATCAGAGACTGGATATATCCCCCCCTCTCCCCTTTGGTCGCTACAATGAGGAAAATAAATTACGGGCCAAAAGTTGTATTTACAAGTATTAAAAGTAAGCAGAGGACACCAAACCAAACAGACCTGTCTGTCCGCTGCATCTACGCACACACTGTACCACACACACCCTACACACTGTACCACACACACACACACACACACACACACACACACACACACACACACACACACCACACACACAGCACACCACACACACACACACACACACACACACACAACACACACACACACACACACACACACACACGCACATACAGCTCCTAAAACAGGCTACAGCCGTTGTGTATTTTATTGTGAAGCACTGAATGGTTTTAGAAAAATATCGACTCTTTGTTTGTAGATATCTACTACTAAACTAAAGCAAATAAAGAGAGTAGGCCTGTTATACTGAGCGATATATATTATACACACTGCTCTGCTTTCTGCAAGGACCTCACAGCTGTTCTCTCTGTAAACATCGCGTCGCGATGAAAGCAGTTTCTAAAATAATATCCAGGGGATGCATGCAGAGCTGTCATTGGCTGAGATAAGTCCGGCCGTGCGTCACGACTCTTTGAAACATCTCTGTTCCCGGAAATGCATCCGCGAAGGAGCCGTGGAGGACCATGGAGGACCCATCAGTGTATCCTCGGTTAGAGCTCCTCCAGAGAGCCTCCTCGATGCTCGATGCTCGGTCCTCGACGTGCATTTAGAGAAATGGGATGTCCTTCAACATGGCGCGCTAAAATTCATTTTAGCAGGCGGTTAGAGAAATGAGAACTCCTCTCCTCTGAGCGGTCATTTTAAAGAGACGTCCATTAATGATGACAGAAGGCACAGCAGCCTCTGTCTGATGGACAGATGTGTTCATGATGACTTATATATTTACTTTGATTCATTCACAGTGCGGTATAATGAGACAATAACAGGCTACAGATGCGGACACGCACACACACATATATATGTGTATATATTTATATAAATAAATACAATTTCAGAATCAAACAGAGCACTCTCATAACTCGTAACACTATCAGAGACTGGATATATCCCCCCCTCTCCCCTTTGGTCGCTACAATGAGGAAAATAAATTACGGGCCAAAAGTTGTATTTACAAGTATTAAAAGTAAGCAGAGGACACCAAACCAACAGACCTGTCTGTCCGCTGCATCTACGCACACACTGTACCACACACACCTACACACTGTACCACACACACACACACACACACACACACACACACACACACACACACACACACACACACACACACACACACACACACACACACACACACACACACACACACACACACACACACACCACACACACACACACACACCACACAACACACACACACACACACACACACATACAGCTCCTAAAACAGGCTGCAGCCGTTGTGTATTTTATTGTGAAGCACTGAATGGTTTTAGAAAAATATCGACTCTTTGTTTGTAGAATCTACTACTAAACTAAAGCAAATAAAGAGAGTAGGCCTGTTATACTGAGCGATATATATATACACACTGCTCTGCTTTCTGCAAGGACCTCACAGCTGTTCTCTCTGTAAACATCGCGTCGCGATGAAAGCAGTTTCTAAAATAATATCCAGGGGATGCATGCAGAGCTGTCATTGGCTGAGATAAGTCCGGCCGTGCGTCACGACTCTTTGAAACATCTCTGTTCCCTGAAATGCATCCGCGAAGGAGCCGTGGAGGACCATGGAGGACCCATCAGTGCAGGGCCGGACTGGGACAATAAGTCAGGCCGGGAATTATACACCCAGCCAGGCCACTACCAGTTTTTTGTGCCATTTTGCTGGATTTATTTGTCAATTTTTACAGCGTTGCTGCCCATAATGATAGCGCTCTAAATCTACTACCTCAAAATAAACATATGGACATGGGTTACTATTTAAAAAAAATTGCAAATCTATTTAGGAACCTATGTGAACATATTTTAAGCGGGGGTGGACCTCAAATCCTATAGGGGGGTCCGGGGGCATGCTCCCCCGGTAAGATTTGTTTTTTAATGTTGGACTTAAATGCATCAATCTGGTGCATTTTGAGGGGGAAATAAAGAGACTACACCCATATGAAACATAACTGTATACATTTAAATAATCATAAAATCATAATAACATGGCCATAACCAATAACATACCATATCCAATATGAAAAAACATTGAAACTTGTTTATTTATTTGTTTTTGGTTCATTTATAGTTGTGAGTGTGTATGTGCTCCTGAATCAGCCTCACCTGTCTCCCTCTCCTCCTCCTAACCCTGAGGCAGCAGCAAAGACTAGTTTTAGCTCTCAACAAGTTTTAATTGTTTATCTTACCTTTTTTCACCTAGTTAACGTTTTTTTTTTATTATTCATGCATATTTTACTAATCACTCCCCCCTCAAATGGAAATATGTGTTTACATAAATGGTGACCAAACCGTTTGAGACCCACAGAGTAAACACTAAACTAAACACTCAAGAGTCCTTTACCTCACCTGAGCTGTAGTTATCAGCCTCTCAGTCTGACAGGAGAGGACTCTCCTCCACCTTGTTGTTGAAACAGCTCCTTATATCCGTTAGCGCAGCTAGCTAGCACCAGATGCTAACAACAACAACAATACACGTAACCGGTGTGGGCGGTTTATCTCACTCGCTCGCGCCACACAACACACACCCTCCCGAGCTTGAATGACACACAGAGACCAATCGAGTATGATCTGTATGAAAGTGGCCATGTCGGCAGGCCACATCATGTAGACAGCCAGTCACCCTCTGTGAGGCAGAGTCAGACCCACATTTGCGCAAGCGTTAGCGTTCCAATACATACGTATACAAAAAGAAATCCTCAGGCCAGCAGGCCACTTAACAGGCCAGGCCATCGGGAAACCTCCCGGTCCTCCCGATGGCCAGTCCGGGCCTGCATCAGTGTATCCTCGGTTAGAGCTCCTCCAGAGAGCCTCCTCGATGCTCGATGCTCGGTCCTCGACGTGCATTTAGAGAAATGGGATGTCCTTCAACATGGCGCGCTAAAATTCATTTCCGGGTCACTACCGGAGGACAGAGGAGTCGAGGAGTCGAGGAGGGGGATTTGATGAAATGAGAAAGGGCCCCGGATTCCTATGACGAAAATAATAGAATGTCCCCAGTTGTCATGACTCACGTTATACTGCAACACCGGCTCTCGACGTTTTAATGTCCGTTGTTTCGCATATCAGAGGATACAGACATTGTACATTCAATATATATATCTAAACACGCCTTTTCTCTTCCTTAACTCTTTCATGACTTTTCATTTAACACATTCTAAACGCTGTAATCAATACTCCAAAAAATACAGGAAATACTCCACGGCAGATTAGTTTCCAGTCGTTCCTGATGTTGTCACATGCTACCCACATCTGTAAACAATAACGTACTCAAATAAACTGTACCTTATTTAATATTTCAACAATATAATTATCTCAAGTCTATAGTTGTAGTGTCGAAATCAGTTAGGGGTTTGGTGTGCCAACATCATATCATATCATATCGCTGCTAAATTCACCTCTGTAGTAAATGGTATATTAGCCTCATGCTAAATGCTAACCGGAGATGAAGATTTTCAGAATAAAAGCTTAACAACTGGTTGTGCACAAGAACTTCTGGTTTTTCAGTATAAAACAGCATTTAAACTGAAGGTATGTTTAAGGTACATATGCTATCAAAACATTGATTTTAATTTCTAACAAGAGACTACTGCTGGAGGCAGGCTGATTTATATTATGGTCTCAGCTCAAAGGAGGGTAGGTCTACATAATTAAGGTAGAATAGGCTATGTATACTGACAAAGAAAAGTAAGTGATCCAAATATATTGTTATATTCCATGGTTACCCCCTAGATTCCACCGGGTCCGTCTGCGTCGCGTTTCGGCCGCGTTACGGCTGCCTTGCGGCTGTGCCGCGGCGTTTGTTAAGATCGCGGCCACTCTAGTCAATGGGTGCTATTCCACCAGACACGCCACGTTACTTTCATGATATAATTTCTCGGTCATAATCGGTTGTTTCCGTGAACGGCCTCCTTTAGCTTAGGAGCACTGGACCTCCCTTGACGAAAGGAGAGGAGAAAATGCTGCCCCACAATGCCTTGCAGCTGCAGCATTTGCCGTCACACAACAGTCGGCCGTTCACGGAAACAAACTATTATGACCGAGAAATTATGAAAGTTACGGTGCGTATTAAGCATTTTAAAACGTAGGTAGCAACTTGCCAAAGTGCTTTGTTTTGAACGTTCATCAGTATTGTAATCAAAAAGAGAAATATGAACGTTAGTTTTTACTGAAATGATCAAATAAAGTCAACATTTCACAGTCTTTACTGAGCTGTGTGGAGTTTGTTCAACTTTTAAAAGATGTTTGAATGGTGATATACACAGCGATAGATGTTAAGGACTAACGTTTATAATAAATACATTTGTATTGATTTTAAGATCTTTTCATCATACAATCATACGTATTGGGATCATTGGTATTAATGTGGACCGGAGGGAGAGGGTGACGAGCATACGTTTCACTTTCTTTTTTTATTTCAATTCCAACTTTGGTCATGAAGAATATGTTTCTCTGTTGTCCACGTTCATAAAGCAAAGCAGCAGCATCAGAGCACGGTGCAGAGTCTCTAGATGAGTTCACAGTAGTCCCTCGTTCTTATTATACATCCATGTTGTAGTCCGCTGTATAGAAAACTGCAGCAGACGCACATTTATGACGTCCACTGGCGCATCATAAACACGTCGGATAGTGAAAGTGCAGTCGGATTCTCTAAAGCAGTGGTTCCCAAACGGTGTGCCGTGAGGCAAGTCCGGGTGTGCCGTGGGATTTTGTGACAACCATACGTTATTATTGCAATACACAAAAATAAAAAAAATGTAATTTACTATATCAGTACTTTGTAGGTTTATATGTACGTAATCTGCGCGACTTGCGCGTCCACATCTCCACGTGCAGTGCTGCATACACATGGCTGAGTCAGCGATAACTCTCGAGGGGTGGAGGTATGCCCATTATTTTGAGTTTATCCGAAGAATAGACAGGAATGTGACGGTGAGGTACAAACTGTGTCCAGGCCAGAAGCTGTTATCCACTGCTGTAAACACCACGTCAAACCTCAACAAGCACCTGCAAAGAACACATGCTAAGGTGGAGCTACCGCACACGCTATTTGTTGTTTGTTTATATCACAGTCTGTTCTTCTTCTCTGTCTTCCGGTTGTTGCCTGTTTTGAATGACGAATACACACTACCGCCACCTGCTGGTAAGAGAGTTATTGCCACTCACGCATGCGCAGTTCGTACGTGCTCGGCTGAAGTCTTTGCGGTGTCTGGTTCCATTGCAACACATGGCCAACACGCAGGAGAACACGCCGACGCAACAGAGTGAGCAGAGATAGACTGCACAAAATATACAGATAGCAGGAGACAGAGGACAGCCATGGGAATAACATTCAGGATCTGGATCAGTCTTATGCGACAATGGAAACTGAACTAAAGAGAACATTTGAAACTTTAGCAGTCTGCGTGATCTGCTTGCAGGGAGGGGCGGGCCGGCCCTGCGAGTAAAGTAACGAGTAAAGTAACGAGTACAGTAACGAGTTACTTTATGTAGAGAGTAACGAAGTAGTGTAATATATTACTTTTTTAAAGTAATATGTAATATGTAATATATTACTTTTTTTTAATAACGACCCCATCTCTGCTGAAATGTTACATTTATAATTTGTAGTTCAGGACCATGGACAATGCAGCTTCCTTGCATTGACAGTTCTCTGTGCTGAATTTCCTTTGTCTCATTTTTAATGTTGTGACCTGTCTGGTTTAAATGAGTGTGTTGCTGCTTTGATGAAGCCTAATTTGATAAAGTTTCAAATTAATTTCTGAAATATTTCGTTAATAAATATTTCATGAGTAATATAGTTGTCTTGTCACATTTTATTTGGCATTAGTAAATAATTATGCACATTTACAGATATTTTACATGATATGAGTGATAACACGTGTTATAAGGGCTATTTTGCACAATAGGTGTGCCTTGAGATTTTTACTTGTCCTTTGGTGTGCCTTGGCACAAAAAGTTTGGGAACCACTGCTCTAAAGTACCGCAGTCTCTTCTCCTAAGTCCTTTTGAATTCTCCTGTCCACTATCCCTTAACCCCGTGACGTTTCACTCATGCCCCTTTCACACCAACGCGTTTTCAGCTCCGGCTCGGAGCTGGAGCCTGAAAAGTGCCGGTTGTTCCTGTTCACATCGCAGCGGCGCCGCCTCTTAGCTCCGGAATCGGGTTCACTTCCAGCTCCAAAAAATTGTCGGTCTAGAGGCAAGAGCTTCGGAGCTAAGAGGTGGCGTCGCTTATGACCCACCTCCCCTGAACATGGGTCGACTGTCATGCCTGCCTACAAGCAGTAGTGCTTATAAACACACTTTATAAAGTCAGGCAACACTAACCAGGCTTTGTGTGATTCTATTTATTTGTACCTTACTTTGACCATCCGTTCACTGTTATTGATCATTGTGGAGAGAGGCAGACGTGTTGTTTTGTATTATAGCGGCTATCGGATGGAATCAATACATGGGCTGCACAGGTTGTCGTGTCCGACTATCACAAGTAGCCTAGAATCATAATAAAAATACGCCGGTAAAATGTGCCTGTAGAAAACGGTTTATGCCACAATAGGATAGCAATAGCAAGTAGTCAGTTTAGCTTCGGTTGCTATGCACACATCACCCATTTTATATCATAAGAGAACATTTCATTGAAGCGTTGTGATGCCAAACAGCGTAAATTCAGACTGACACACATTCACTTAGGCTAAGGGGAACTGGGGATATTTATCAGCTGCTTGTGTGAGTCAGACAGTGAATACTTTAGAGCCGTGTGAGCTAACCGGGAGAATAAACTCCCGTGGAAGAGCAGCCAGCACTGCAGCGGTCGGTAAATGCCGCAGAAACACATGAACACATGAACAACAATGAACCACGGCACTCTGGAGCAAAGCATAAGGTTGGAGAAGTCGTTATTTAATTTAATCTGGCTTCGTGTGATTAAAAGCAACACGATCATCGACCCGACGCAGTTGTTGTTGTTGTGAGCACCGTAATGCCGTTGGGGAGCAAATCAGCGATGTAAACGGTGACGTCATGACGGCAGCGGCAGCACCAGTCGGGCTCTGGGCGGTGTGAACAGAGCGTGAGCAGAAAAGGGAAACCGGAGCTGAACCAGAAAAGCTCTAGCACGGAGCTAGAAAGGGAAAAGCGCTGGTGTGAAAGCCGCATCAGAGGTCAAGGGATAGACGATAGGGTTAGAATTTAAGAGCTGATTTTTGGATTATCCGACCGCAATCCTCCTTTCCAATCATCTCTAGAGAATTCGAACATCACTTGTCATGGCTGCCACTGAGGGACTTCTGGGTCATTTCATTCCTTTAGGAAGGTTCCTAAGCTAAATGGACTATTGGACTTTAGCCCCGTTCTTTTTATCGTTGGTTCACTGCCTGCCGTAAATCCACTCTCCTCTACGGGAACTTGCTCTCAGAAATCATCAGCCATAGATGATGGCATAACGCATGCTGCTTGAGTAGTAGTTTGGCTGGCAGAGAGATGTAGTAAGTTATACATGTTTCTGTGAAAAAAGTAGATTGCTGGCAATACAGTCAATCATTATCATGGGGATTTTTCGCAGATAAAGTCATCAACACCTTCCCCTTAAAAAGAAACGGCTCTTTTCCTACACTCTGGTACTGCTACTTTTACTCAAGTACAAGATCTGAGTACTTCTACCTTTTTCAAGTACAAGATCTTAGTACTTCTACTTTTACTCAAAATCAAGATCTGAGTACTTCTACTTTTACTCAAGTACAAGATCTAAGTACTTCTACTTTTACTCAAGTATAAGATCTGAGTACTTATACTTTTACTCAAGGACAAGATGTGACTACTTCTACTTTTACTCAAGTACAATATTGAGTACTTCTACTTGTACTCAAGTAGCCTACAAGATCTGAGTACTTCTACTTGTACTCAAGTACAAGATCTACTTATACTTTTACTCAAGTACAAGTTCTGAGTACTTCTACTTTTACTCAAGTACAAGATCTGAGTAGGCTACTTATATACTTTTACTCAAGGACAAGATGTGACTACTTCTACTTTTACTCAAGTACGATATTGAGTACTTCTACTCAGTGGTGTAGTGGGGATTTTTTTTTTTACTGGGGGGACGCTATTTTAATTAGGTCATCCTAAACAATGCCACACAAGTGCGCACGCGCACAGTGCACTCACAACATGGGCAGACAGGTCCACATAAACTACCGGTATACTTAGTCCTACTTTAGTTACTGTACTGCAAAAAGCAGACGGCGCTGCGCTCAACACACACAGACTCAAAACCATGGACACACTGGCCCATAAGTTACATAAACTATTTATAGGCCTACATTGCATAAGCTACAGTATTGCAACTAAGCAGACAGCTCTCTCTCTCTCTCTCTCTCTCTCTCTCTCTCTCTCTCTCTCTCTCTCTCTCTCTCTCTCTCTCTCTCACAGCGCTGCTTTTCACACACACACACACACACCACACGCACGCACGCACACACACACACACACACACACACACACACACACACACACACACACACACACACACACACACACACACACACACACACACACACACACACACACACACACACACACACACACACACACACACACACACTCCGCCACATCTCCTCCGTCCATACCTCTGGGAAAGGTGAGCTTGAGCTAGCTAGGGGAACGTTGCTAGCGCAGCTAACGTTAACGTTAGTGCTAGCATTATCCACATCTTTGGATGTCGTGCCACTGACGAATCTTCATTTTTTAAGGAAATCGTTTTTATTTTTTATTATAATTACTGTGAAATGTATTATGTTTTGTCATTATTACAAAAAATACACACTTGCAACTGATAACACTGGCAATGATTTTAGATTTATTAGACTATTAAAAAAAAGATCATGATCCAAATAAGTGGGGGTACGGTGTACCCCCGCGTCCAACGCCCACTACACCAATGCTTCTACTTGTACTCAAGTAGCCTACAAGATCTGAGTACTTCTACTTTTACTCAAGTATAAGATCTGAGTACATATACTTGTACTCAAGTAGGCCTACAAGATCTGAGTACTTGTACTCAAGTACAAGTTCTGAGTAGCCTACTTCTACTTTTACTCAAGTACAAGATCTGAGGCTACTTCTACTTTTACTCAAAAACAAGATCTGAGTAGGCTACTTCTACTTTTACTCAAGTACAAGGTCTGAGTAGGCTACTTATACTTTTAAAATATCAGCTCAACAACTTGATTCTTTTCTGGTCCAATGGTGGCATCTTGTGGATAGAGGACGCTACGAGCATTCAGAGATAATCTGCAGATGTGTGTGGTTGTGCAATGTGCATCAAAAGTGAAAGTAATGCAAGCCAGGGAGGATTCAGACATTGAGCACGACGCTGTGCCGTTGGATTCATGAAAAACTTCGACATCTTACCTCAGAGAGAAGTCACGGAAGCTCTCTCTGTGCCTCATAGGTAAGTTTAATAAAGAAAAACAGGACAAACAGCTTTCAGCTATCATGCATATGAACCGAGCATACAGGCCTACTCTTGTGTTCCCGATATCATCGCACAAGGATTCATTAATTTAAAGACAACACCTGTGGATGATAATTATGTTTTCAACTTGTATTACTTTAGTTAGCTCTTCACCCTGTTTTAAGATTTCAGTGTATTTTAGTTAACTTATTTCCCAACTATGCTCAAAGTGTATCAGAAACATGTATATTATCTCAGGTATCAAAGCAGAGCATTAATCCAGCACCAAACTTGTGAAAATGGCCCATAACGTTTGATTTGTGAAGAAAATGTGATAAATTGGCTTTTTTGTTTAAAGGCTTTTACTTTGGTAACGTCCCGTAAGGCCGGTGTCGGTAGTCGGTGGTGTCACTATCTGCTCGAGTGTATTTCCGTCGCTGTCGTCATCGTCATATCCGTCATATTGTACAGCAACTGACAGCTGTTGTCACCATAGATATATATAAACACTAGATGACTCACCCGCGCTGCTGGCCAATGGAGACCGACGTTGCCACTTGGCCGCCATCCTGCTACAGGCAGTGCTCTCATTCATAACATTATGGTTTACTATTTAAATAACCATAGCTTGCTCAATTTTCAACCAATGTTCAAACGGTTTGGTTTTTTATAAACATCAAAGATGTAGTTATGATACTGCATACTTATAATCATGGACTTTCATATGAAAATAACATTAATCAGATAAAGCAATAGCTACACACACACACAAGGTATTTATATTAAATATTTGCCGGTGTATATATTTCCATTTATTTTATTATATTGTTAATATTTAAAATAAATTATAAAATTAAAATACATTTATATTTTATATATAAAAATCGTTCTCATGTTACCACTCTGTAATCCAAGAGTTGTTAATTTAGCAATGCCTTAGTTTTAAGAACAGGGACACAACTAATGACAATAGCATATGTTGGTATATTATTTAGATATTCACACCTTTATCAGAAGAACCAAACCAACATAAAATGTGCTCACAGACAGGCCAGTTATGTCTAATTTATCACAATTATTTTTGACATGAGATCTTCATATCATCCTAGTTTTGTATTTAGTTTCTAGATTTGTAAACAAATCCAGAACCTTTGAAATATGTTATTGAAAAAAGACCAAGAATAATATAAACTGTACCATGTGTCCTTTTGTGTCCTTCTGTAGTCCATTTGTGGTTTGTCTTGTCTCACCCCGGCTGATATATCACAAAATCCACTGTTTAAATTGTTCCCTATATTGCCCCTATGCAATATAGGGAACAATTTAAACATAAACTATCCTATGTGTTATGAAAGGCGGCCCCCCAAAATAAATGTTTTATTATTATTAAGAAGAACAACTTGGTGTGGTGTGGAGGGGATGTAGGAAGCAGGAGCAGGTGGGGAGAGATGGGACTTCAAGGTTATTTGTTTTAAATGTGTCTTGGAGACAATAAAATACAGTATAACACAAAACCAAAAAGACACACGGTGACACATGGCACACCAACAATCAATCATCGTCCAGCCTCAGTTTTGGTATTCTTTCACAACCATGTTATGGGTTTATTAGACTGAGCAAACATAAACATATGTGGGGAACATAGTGCTGCGTCTCCTGTCCGGTCAAATTCCTCACTCCTGAAGTGCTCACTGCATAGCAGTGTCCTGTCACAGGAAACAAAACTGTCCCTTCTTAGGGCGAGTTCCCACTGCCTCCTCCTCTCTTTGGTTTTGGGAAACCTTAAAAACATGAGAAAGGTAGCCAGATATATAAATTATTGTCAATATGTTCCTCCCTTCTTTCCTTTAACATTAAGGGTAGGACAAAAATACACACCGAAGTTATCATATTTTTGGTATGTAGGCCTATGCATGTATGTATAGCCTACTTTAAGAATAAGACAACCACACTAAGAGTAATAAAAAAGGTGTCCAATAGAAACATTAAATAATTGTGTAAAGAAATGGTAACAACATATTCTAAAGAGGCTGGGTCAACAACAATCTTGCAATACTATTATCTCACATAGCCCCACTGATCCTGTGTAGCAGGACTTGTAATGTACATACATCCACTAAGTAATTAACGATTATCCTAATTTTAGTCATAATATTGTCATATCTTACACGTGAAAGGTGATCCCACGGGTTTTTGTTTCCAGACTGCGGCGATTAGAGCATCCGTAGGCTGCACAAAAGTCCGGCATAGTCAGGTACTTCTGTAAACACAAAGCCAGCAAATTCCTGTATCATAATGCAAGATGTTTTTAACAAGCCAAACCACTTGGAAGAAATCATGTGTAACTTAAGTTGTGTTGAAAAGAAAGAGCAGTTCTGCCTCTCCCACTGGTGTAAAGTTGCTGGGTCAACTTTGTAATACTAGGTCTCACTGACAGCCTCTTGTTATTAGCCAGCTAATAAATACAACCACATACACAAAGAAAAGCTGCAATTTCAACATGTCCAAGCATCCTGTATCATAGCCATGCTAATCATGTTTATAATAGGGCTGTCAAACGATTACAATTTTTAATCAGATTAATCACAGCTTAAAAATTAATTAATCATGATTAATCACCATTCGAACTATGTCCAAAATATGCCATTTATTTATGTATATTGTTGTGGGAATGGAAAGATAAATGAAAGAAGGCGGATATATCCATTTAACATACAGTATCTATGTTTATTATAACATTTTTCTGCATGTCAAAATGAAAGACAACCCACACACCTATCAATCATCAAACCGTGGGGTCTTAATTCATTACGTGTTGATTTCTATCAACGGGGGAGTACTTCAGGAAAGTCGACAGAGGGGGGGCTAGTGGAGTACTTCGTGACCACAGAGTGTGAACGTTGTGATCAGCTGTTTTAGCACAGTTCTCCAGTGAAGGGGAGAGTCTCCCTCCGCAGCCGGTTGGCGTAGTTTTGGCACAGTTCCGTTGTACAGACCGACGTTAACAGCAGCCCTGTCTGTGCACACGGAGACCGACTCTGTCGTCCGGTGATCTAACCGCCTTCTGGAAAAGCTTCACAAGTACGTCGGTACGCAAATGCGTTTTGTGACACAAGTGACGGTACGCATTTCAGATTACGCACATAACCTGCGTACCAGTTATGTGCACCCCTGTACCAGAGCCATATTATTACTATTATATGGCTCTGCCCTGTACTACAGCAAGAGTATTCTCCGTCGGGACTTCCTGCAACAACACCACGCCGTTATCAAAGATGTTCTATTGAGAAGACGATCACTACGTGACAAAAGTTTTCAAAACCGTGGCTACTGAAATCAATCTTACTAACTGCTGTCTGTGCAATTTACTCCGCGCGAGTTGGCAGACTTTATTTTGCTAACTTTAACATCATTTTTCATGGTGGATTTCTTGGTATGGGTGTAGCCTACCCCAGCCATACCCTATGGGCTCAGAACAGTCTCATAATACACACATGGGCACAGAAGGATTCACACTTGTATTTCATGATCCGCAAAAGGATTCACACTTGTATTTCATGATCCACACTTGTGTTTTTCAATGCACACACAAATGTATTCCGTTTCATATACATGTAAATAAAATCCAAATACAGAACAAAGTTTTACATGTGTATTTTTGATCCTCACATATTTGTTTTCCGTTTAAAACCCCTGAACCTGCAAACACAAACCGCTTCCTGTGCACGGATCGCTGTGCATTCGTGTGTGGGTTTTTTGAGACTCCCCTGACGGTCAGCCGATTCGTACTTGTAATTATTTCTATCTATAGCCAATCAGATGTCTCCTCAATTCTAAGCCAATCACATGAGCGCGCCCCCACGAGGGTAGATTTCTTGCGTTCATGACGTAGTGCTTTATGTACGCATTTTGCGCAGTCCGGAGCTGAGAGGTCCATGGAGCCTGCCTGCAGGCGCTAATCTCAGGACACCCTTCACTCTCAGTAAAGCGCCACTTTCAGAAGAGGAAATGCACGCAAATACAAGCCTTTATATTATTAAGGTACAGCGCCACTTTCCAAACCATTGATGAATGCTTGTGTACACAAAAACGGCAGGCAAAACCGTTTTAAATGTGTGTTTCCTGTGTGGCGAATACAGCTGCTTTATTTATGTCTGTATGAAGTTGTTGTGAGTGTGGAGGGAGCAGCTACAGGTTAGCTTAGCCTAATCGATCAGTGCACTACGAAGCCAGTGCTAGACAACTGTCAACGGGGGGGAGCCCCGCCGGTCATTATCGGCCGATATTCACTCTTAATAGTTTGATTGGTGCTCTCTATAAAGGCCGATCAGGAGGGCTGGATCTGATCGATATGGACATAAACGCGAGTGAAGTCTAACCGGACGCGAGAGAGAGATCAGATCAGCTGCTGAGTCTGACCGAGACACGCTGCTCTGCATGATCACCTGAAGCTCCACCCTCTGTTTAGCGAGCTGACCGGACTGCGCAAAATGCGTATATGAAGTAATCTTCCCCTCGTGGGGGCGCGCTCATGTGATTGGCTTAGAATGAAGGAGACATCTGATTGGCTATAGATAGAAAACATTACAAGTACGAATCGGCTGACCGTCAGGGGAGTCTCAAAAAACACACACACGAATGCAAAGCGATCCGTGCACAGAAAGCTGTTTGTGTTTGCAGGTTCAGGGGATTTAAACGGGAAACTAATAAGTGCGGATCAAAAATACATATGTAAAACTTTTTTCTGTATTTGGATTTTATTTACATGTATATGAAACGGAATACATTTGTGTGTGCATTGAAAAACACAAGTATGGATCCGGAAATACAAGTTTGAATCCTTTTGTGTGCATGTGTGTATTATGAGACTGTTCTGAGCCCATAATACCCTGGCGCTGCCACTGGTGGCACGTATGGGGCGGGCCATTCTGCACATGTGTTAAATGCATTTTAACGCAATTAATTCAAAAAATTAATTACTGCCGTTAACGCGATAATTTTGACAGCACTAGTTTATAATAAACCAAACCGTTTGTAAATCAGTCAAGATTTCAGTGAGTTAAGAGTATTTTTGTGCAGATCACTCACCTTACAACAGCTACCATAACGCGAATCAGAGTAATTGTTAACTGTAGCAAGATGGCGGCCGGTCAGCTACGCTGGAAAATCTCCCATGAGCCATCTAGTGTTTATATCTATGCCTACACCGGTTTATTTTTCAAAGAAATAGCCGGATGTGACAGTAACGGAAACAATAACCAAAACGTTAACGGACGGAACTCACGCTGTTAAATTATTCAGTTTAATGGGAGGTTAATGTGGTCTTATTGTTTTACCTGCGTCGAAAAACAACCAAAGAAGGTGTACATGACTCATTTAAATGTAAGTATTTTCAGAATATTTTTGATGTGATAAGTTGGGTATATCTGTGTAGTAGCTGTAAGCAATATAGCATAAAGTTAACGGTTCTAATGACGTCACTGATGGATTTACAAACTGCCAAGCTAACAGTTTCCTATTTATTTAAAGAGGAAATTATACTACTTATTAACTCATATTTGTAAATGTGTACCTTGTATTTTAGGTTTACGGATAATAAACGTTAAAGTAAAGATACTAGTTTGTACTTGTAACAGACAGCTAACGGTTTTCCTTAACGGTTAAAACCCTCTTGATGCTCGCGCAATTTAGCTTCGAAAAATAGCTTTTTCTTTAGCAAGCATCTACACCCAATTTAAATTAACACAAAAAAAAGAACCATACAAGCTAATAAATGTAGGGTAATAGAAGCCAAAAATATAATATGTAACGTAAGTATTTTCAGAATATGCTTGTGTTTTTGATGTGATAAGTTAGCTAACTAAGAGACAAAGGTAGCTTAATCTCTATCAAGAAGCATGCATAAAAAAAGATAAAAAACTAGAAATACACAATTTACATGATCTACATCCAGCAACAATAACAGTTTAGCGATATAGCAGCCAGGTGAAAGTATAAAAGGTGGTAGTATACATTACATTTCACAGCTATTTACGGTAAATATATATTGCACATAAGTATTATTGCACAACAGGAGTTTATAGTCTTTGTTATATGTGTGTGTGTGGGGTCTACCAGAGGCCATGGTGGTTGTACAGCCTGACCGTTGCAGGCAGGAAGGATTTGCGGTGTCTCTCTCTCTCCCTGTGAGACATCGCGGGGCAGCAGCCTGTCGCTGAAGGAGCTGCACGGTGGGGACAGGGTGTCCTGGAGGGGGGGGGACACATTGTCCAGCAGGGAGGACAGCTTGGCTGCCATTCTCCTGTCCCCCACCACCTCCACAGTGTCTCCCCAGGACAGAGCTTAAGGTTTGTTACTGTACATTTATGAAATAATATTCACTTCAAATTACATAGGGTTTTGTTCTTATCTGGAAAACATGCACAAGAGGTTAAAGTACTGTTTAGTCTTTTTCTCAGGCTGCTTTGACTCGATTATATTTTACTGATTTTTTTGTTGTTTTTGTCATCAGGAAAAATCATGTATTAAAGGCTCTCAACATCTGATTACGTCTGTCATCAGTGTGGACCTAAAGGCCTAAAGTGTAAGTGTCTCTGATATGCAGCTTGCATGTTGTAATGTATGCATGATTTATATGTTCAGAGACTTGTATGTTTGAGCATCTCAAGTGTTGTTGACTGGTGGTGAAAAAGCATCTTACTGTTTTTACTAGTACTGTTCACACTAGGACAAAACAGCTATCCATTTTGTTTGGATTAGCACGTTTATTGACACATAACATCTTGTTGGCATGAATTCAATGTTTTGTGTGAGTTACTTAATTTTCATATGTGCAAAAGAGATGTGATGAAACAGTTGTTACCATTACACATAGAGTTAAGAGAAGGTCAAGACTGTTTAAGAAGGTTATCAATAACATCTTAAGAACGTTATCACCAAACATTTCAAGAATGTTTTTAAAGAACGTTACCCTACCTTTCAGAAGAACATTCTGGGAACCAGAATAAAACTTCCCCCTGAAAACATTCCTAGAACAATGAATAGTAACATTCTCAGAATTTTTTGAGAACCAAAAATGTCTAACTGGGAACTCACACATGCCACTGCAAACATGCAATATCAGTTTACAGGTTATCATGCATTACGTGCTTGATTGTTTTATTCAAAAGGAAAATATGGTGAAATCAGATTTTTTAAAACATCCTTTTCAAACAAATGCAATAAGTTTGTTTTTTAAAGCGCCCTTGTTACGCCCAGGTCTAGGGGAACCTAGGCGCAGCACAACATGTGCACTCTCCCCACTCCCAAGAACACAGAGTCAGAGAAAGCGTTTGGTAAATTTATTTACCACAAATTATACACAAACAGGAGTAGCAAAACCAACAAAAAACAATCAAACCTTTAAACACAAAATCTTACCTAACCGAGAAAATAAATATACAAGCTTCTTACCTACTCTAACTTAAACAGGAGAAAACGAACAACCCAAAAGGGAAAAGAAAACAAAAGGGTTTGTACTCCTGAGAAAATAAATCTGTCTTACAAAGACAGGTAATGTGAAACGAGCTCGCAGCCAGAGGAGAAGGACAAAACGTTACCAAAGTGCGAACACAGCACCACAGAACAAAATATCTAATCGAGCGCCGCATTGGGAGTAGGAGAAGTTGAGTCAGTGAGAGCGGCCGAGGAACTGCACGGCTGCAGCTTAATATCCTCCCGTCTCCCCAGGTGGACCAATCAGCATGCAGAAGGTAGCTAATCAGCTAACGGACACCACCTGTTTGCTCACTCACTCTCACACACACACACACACACACACACACACACACACACACACACACACACACACACACGTCCAGGTGGTGTGTTTAAAGGCAGCCCATCAGTATTCAGTGCAGCATCAGGCAGCTAAACGGTAAGAAGGCGAAACGCTGGTGTGTTTGGAGTGCAGCATTTCCAGATTCACTGTTGCCTCTCTCTCTCTCTCTCTCCCTCCCTCCCTTCCTCCCTCCCTCCTTCCCTCCCTTCCTCCCTCTGCTTCCTCTCCCTGCCTGGACATTGGCAAAATCTGGACTGGACCCTGATCCTCCGTCCTCCCAGCCTGCACTGCTGCATGTCTGCAGTTCATTCCTTCATCAGCAGCCATCACAATGTGTCTGTGCTCCCCTCCTCCACTCTGCCTCTCTTGTCCGTCTCTCTCGGCCCTTGTGCGTCTGTTTGTTAACCCTCTGTTCTCCACACACACACACACACACACACACACACACACACACACACACACACACACACACACACACACACACACACACACACACACACACACACACACACACACACACACACACACACACACACACACACACACACACACACACACACTCACAGACACACACTCACAGACACAGGAGGAGGGAAAAATGTACACACAAATGACCTAACGACCCAGGGTCGTAACAGCCCTAGAAATAAATCTGACGTTAACCATGACCGTGTTAATATTTGCCATCACAGGAACGTTTTATAAAAATAGAATAATCTCCTGTAAACATCATCCGAATGTTGCTTTGAAAATGTTCTTCATTTGTTATCATGTAAGATTGAGGGAACGTTTTATAAAGAACATCTTTAATGTGTTACCCCAACAATGTCCAAAACACATCCTTAGAATGTTGCAGGCAAAACGTTCCACCTTTGTTAACATATTAAATTAAAGGAACGTTTTATAAAAAACGTTAAAAATACTAATACATATATAATCTGTGGAATCCCAGCTTTAATCGGATATCTTGTATGTGCAGTTACGATAAGTAATAAGGGTATCTTTACCTTGAGTTCTGGGCCAAATGCGTTAGCATTTTTCCGCTCATGGGTCATTTAGACGCTTCTTATGAGACTTGTGTGTTGTATTGGTAGAAATGGTTCGTATCGTCAGTTAGCTGAGTTTCTTCCCATTAATCTGGTATGACACATTAATAGGTTTTTAAATAGACACAGTTTCGTGAAAAAAAAACCTGCAGCCCCCTCCACCGGGGGCTCTCGGGCTAAACAGGTTAAAGAAGTGAGAAAAACGTTATAAATAACGCCAAATCCTCCTCCCCTGCTGTTCTTATCTGCCCTGAATTTATTTGATTCCTTTTAGATCTACAGATTTCTGTAATTTTTTGGATGTTAAACATAAGAGTTCATATTACATTTCATTCAACCATTCTTTTGTTCTCTAGATCATTGCAGTTGAAGCAGAAGACACCGAAGTAATGCAACATGGCTTCTACAACAGAGTCAGCTGTAAAGTACGTCAGGAGGGCCAGAACCCATCTTGTGAAAACATTAAAGAATCTGTCAGTGATTCTAGAGAAGTTGAAACTGCGAGGAGTGTTACGCGATGAAGAGGTCAGCATAATACAAGCAGAAGGGAATGACTACAATAAAAACAGAAAACTTCTAGACTTGGTTATAAAAAAAGGGGAAGCAGCCAGCTATACATTCCTCGAAATTATTGAAATAACGAGGAAGAGGACATCCCTTCTCCCTGAGAAACAGACTGTAGCTTCTGCTGAGAGTGAGACGTTTGACCTGCACCACTGGATCAGCTGCTTCCCTTTCAAGGAAGACACACAAATGGGAAACAACTACCTACAAGGTATGTTATATAGTTATATAACTAATATATAAAGTGTGTCACGTCTTAATTGCTGATGTTTGATGGGCTGTGTCATCTGGAAATATGCACCCACTATTTAGTATGAGGGTACAGCATGCAATTTACAATATTTATTGACTTACTCACTGTTGTTTTTATTTTAGCCCCAACACCACGCCACCGTTACCAGGCAAAGTTGAAGTCAAAAGCACAAGAAATATCAAAAGAGTTTTGGACGGCAAACAAAGATCTGTTAAAAAACAACAAGCCTGATCTGTTGTACATGTCTCTTGTATTGGACACACAAGAAAGTGTTTCTCCCTCTAAAATAAAATTATTTAAGGGCAGGAAAAGCAAGATGAGCCGTTCTAAAAAGCTAGGGACCTACATCCCTAAGGACAAAGCAGACATTTCTCCCAGTGACCTGCTTAAAAGCGATAAGAACATACTCTTGGTTGGTAAGTCTGGGATTGGAAAGACAGCACTCACTCATGAAATGTTAAAACTCTGGACAGAAAAAGATGACAAGGAGCTAAACTACATGTTTTACTTTGACATGAGAAACATATCCAACATCAAGAGCCTGGAGGACCTTCTTTTCAATAAGTTCAGTGAGCCAGATGAAGGCAAAGGCGAGGTCTTACAGGACATAAAGAATAACTCTGAAAATGTTACACTCATTTTTGATGGAATCACAGATCGGTCTTCACCAGTAGTGTGGAAACTTGTAAATAAAGATTTGCTACAGGACTCCAAGGTCGTTTTGACTTGCAGACCAGCTGATGAAGACCACCTTCCTTCTGAGGACTTTCTCAGAGTGGAAGTGAAAGGCTTTAGTGAGCAGACCATAAAAACATACATATCTAGGATGCTACATGAAAGAAAGGAGAGTGTTTTGAGCAACTTGGAGTTGTTTACGCTTTGCCATGTACCGATGTTTGCACTGTTGGTGGCTGCATGCTTTTCATCTGAGACATCAGAGGACTTTCAAAAGCCTTGCTGTATAACTGATATCTACATCAACATTTTCCGTTTTTGCCTCAAAAGAAACAGCAACAAAACAAAATACATTCATCTAGATGACTTCATCGAAAGCAAGAGCAAGGAGATACTGTCTTTGGCTGAGGTTGCTTTTCGTGCAACTGAAGGAAAAACTGTGAACTTGACACTACCTCCGTTTGGAGACAGCTGTGTCCTCTTCTTGCTCAAACAACTTGTTATCAAAGACGAGAGAATAACCACTTGTGCATTTCTCCATTACACAATGCAGGAGTTTTTTGCAGCACTGTGGCTCTTGAAGAATCCAGATTTAATCACTAATGTTTTTCAGCAATGCCTCACTGAGGAGAAGAAACACATGAAACATCTGATCCCTTACATGTGTAGATTGTTGACTGAGAAGAGCCCTAGTTTGATGGAGTATCTGATTCCTGCTGAGGAGCTCAAGAATACATCAAACTGGTTCTTCAAGGAAGTGATATCCACATTCCTTCCTAGTCTGTGTGGAAACAATGAGCCTGATACTGATACTGAGGACAGTGGGCACTTACTGTTCCTATGCCAGTGCTTGTATGAGTCCCAGTGTCCTGAAGCATGCATCGACCTTCTGGAAAAACTGGATTTCCATCTTGACCTCAGTGAAGAGAGTCTCGATCCTTACCCCTGCTGTGCTGTGGCCTATGTGATCACTCAGTCTAAGGAGAGGAAAATATCGCTGAACCTTGAGGACGTCATGATATCACAACACGGAATGAGACCACTATTAGGATGCCTTCAAAATGTCCAATGGTATGGATGAGCATTTATTATTACTGCCAAGATTACAACACATCTAATTAGGTAGAATTGAATTGTTCAAAGTTGTAACCTTTAATATATATACAGAAATAATGAGAAAGTGATAGCTGATTATTCTTCATATTGCAGGTGTGATTCTCTGGCACGGCAGCTGTGGGAGATCTTCCTTCTCAGCGAAGGGGAGATGGACTACATCACCTTACTTGGTCTTGATGGAAATCAGTTGCACCTTCCAGTGGAGGGGCCCAGAAAGCTGTTGGAAAGAGCAGTGACAGTCCTGCAGAAGATAAGAAAGAAGGTTAAAATCTGCCTCCACTGGGAAAGGGAGAACCCTGACTGCCACAGTCTGTGTGAGACTCTGCCAGAGGCTTTGCCCTACGTCAGCTCACTCAGGTATGTAGCTTGTGTTTCTGTGTGGTGGGATTCACCCCCCCTACGAACCACGTACACATCTTTAGCTTCCAAACTTCACTGGAATTTATTTAAACATTATCATTTATAAAACTGCAACTTCTTATTTAAGAAAACTAAATACATAATAAAGTGACGAATCACCTTCACAGTGGAATTATTAAAAGTCTAACTGTGTAATACTTTGGGTTGGGGATCGTTTGGATTTGAGAGATTCCGGTTCAGATTCCGGTTCTTTGAGGGTAAAAACAAGTCACATGCCAATGTAACAGATACAATCAATTGTTTTATGAACCTTTAGTAAAATAGCGGAAATGGTGGTCAAACAACATAGGATCTAAACATTTTAATAGGTTTCATTACGATAAAGATGACAGGCATTTAACGAGCAGCAGTGTGTGTACCGAGAGAGAAAGAGATGCTGATGTGCATTGATCAGCTCACTAAACCAGCTCCTTGAGAGAGAAAAAGGGGACCCGAACATTTTCTTTGCAAAGAATACACCTTTAACCACCACATATTTTCAGTGACTGGTGTGGGCTTGCCTTGTGCTGCAGATATTTTCAAATCGGCATTGCAGCTGTGAGCTCAAGCATGCCTCATTCACAGAGATGGGGTCGTTACTCAAAAAAAGTAATATATTACATATTACTTTAACAAAAAGTAATATATTACTTTACTTTGTTACTCTCTACATAAACGCGTTTACTAGTACATTACTCGTTACTTTACTCGCAGGGCCACTCCTCCCTACAGGCAGATCACGCAGACTGCGGAGGGTGCTTCATTTTGCGGAGGGAGCGGGAGGGGGCGGCCCTGTTTCCATCCTCACTCTGGGTTCGGGGGTCCTTAGCTATTAGCTTCACGTTAGCATGTTGTCTTTGCTTTGTTGAGGTTTGACGTTGTTTGCAGCAGTGGATAAAAGCTGCTGTCCTGGACACAGTTTGTTTGTTTGTTTGTAGCCTTTATTTAACCAGGTGAAAGCCCCTTGAGATCAAAAGATCTCTTTTTCAAGGGTGACCTGCAGGACATTAGTTACACATGTAACATAAAAACAACAGAACAACAATAAGGATGACATACAACATAATGTACAGGGTACAGTTTACAAAACTCTATTTACAGTGACAGGTACCATGAGTATCAAACAGCATGTCACCCAGCCGAGTTTTAAAATGATGCAGGGGAACCAAAGTGCTCAGTTTTAAACAGGTTTGCAGACTGTTCCAATTTAGTGGAGCTGCACATCTAAAAACGTTCTTCCCTAAGACAGTCCTAGCACATGGCACATTTAATAAAACAACATCATGAGATCTCAGGCAATACATACTTTCAATTTGTCGAGAGATCACAGAGCAGATATAAAAAGGTAGTTACCCAACATGGCTTTATAAATGAACATGTACCAGTGACTGAGCCTCCGTACAGTTAGTGAAGGCAGACCTGCCTTGGTATACAGGGTACAGTGATGAGTAAGTGCTTTACAGTTAGTAACAAATCTCAGAGCACTGTGATACGCAGCATCTAACTTTTCCAGGTAATTGGCAGGTGCATTCATATACATCAGATCCCCATAGTCCAGCACAGGTAAAAAGGTCACAGTGACTAGCCTTTTCCTGGCCTCAAGCGAGAAACAGGACTTGTTTCTGAAAAAGAAACCTAGCCTAACCCTCAGCTTTTTAAGCAGATTAGTGACCTGAAGTTTAAAAGTAAGACAATCATCAAGCCAGATACCAAGATATTTGTAACAGGCAACAACTTCAAGTTTTGTTCCTTGCGTAGTTACAATATCAAAACAGGCTCTGGTGTCTTTTTTGCTTTTGAAAAGAGCATTACCTTGGTTTTATCCACATTTAAAAGAAGCTTTAATTCAGAGAGCTGAGTCTGAATAATGTTAAAAACAGCCTGTAATTTAATAACAGCCTCCTGAATGGAGGGACCTGCACAATACATCACAGTATCATCCGCATAAAAATGTAAAGTAGCTTCATCCACATTATCACCTACACTGTTAATATATATGGAGAATAAAAGTGGACCTAAAACAGAACCTTGTGGTACACCATTAGAAATGTTTAACCACTCAGAAGACAGTCCATCAAAATGAACACATTGGGACCTTTCAGAGAGGTAGTTCACAAACCACCCACTGCAAGGCTGGATATGCCAATACTGGCTAGCCTCTGCTTTAAGATGAGATGATCAACGGTGTCAAACACTTTGGAAAGGTCAATAAACAGAGCTGCACAACTCTGCTTATTATCTAAAATAGTAGTAATGTCATTCACCACTTTCATTGTGGCAGTGATGGTGCTGTGTTTCTTTCTGAATCCTGACTGATGTTTAGACAGGATGTCATTTATACATAAAAACTCCTTTACTTGTTCACTCACAAGTCGTTCGAGCACCTTAGCCAGAACTGACAATTTAGAGATTGGCCTATAGTTATTTAAAATAGTTGCCTCCCCTCCTTTCAGTAAAGGCAAGACATAAGCAGACTTCCATACTTTTGGAATTGTACTTGTGCTGAGGGAGAGGTTAAAAAGAGAAGTAAGAGGTGGAGCAATAAAATCTGCAGCTATCTTTAAAAAGAAAGGTTCTACGTTGTCCGGGCCAGCCGGTTTCCTAGGATCTAGCTTGGTTAAGACTTCATGAACAACATTGACAGTAAAAGGAGTAAAACTGAAAGGGTTTTCCAGACCACATTGTTCAGAGTCACAGATTGGGGTGTTCACAGAAGCAGAGTTAGTGACAGAATCAAACATAGAACCGCAGGACACAAAATGCTCATTAAAGCAATTTAGCATAGTAGCCCTGTCCGATATAGTGCCAGATGCTGTGGTAAGGCACGGAGGTAGCTCATTACGGATCTCACCGGTGGATATCGATTGTATTGCTTTCCAACATTTCCTAGGATTATTTAGGTTTTCTGTGGTAACTGACAAATAGTACTTCGACTTTGCACTTGTGACATTTGAAGTGAAGCTATTCCTTAGCTGCCTAAAACGCAGCCATTCTACCTCTGAGCCTGATTGCCTAGCCTTTGCCCAGGCCTTGTTTCTCTCATGAAGGAGACTGGATAGCTCAGCAGAAAACCAAGGATTGTCTCGTCCCTTCACTCTAAATTTACGCAGGGGTACATGTCTATCAATGATCTCCATAACACCAAGATAAAAATAAGACCATGCGGTTTCCACATCAGCACACAGATCGATTTTACCAGATCATGCACAAAACCCTGCTCCACAAAATGTTTTTTGTCTCTCTTAATGATAATGCGAGTTCTCATTCATAACACTCCGTTCGATGTCTCACTATGGGATGCACCTCATCGCGGAGCAAACGGAAGCATCAATCTCATTACGCCAATCCCGATTGGCTGGTGATCTTGACGTCAGAGTCAGGGGAAATCACCCCCTATAAGTAGCTTGTGCCACAACGCATGCGTCATTCAAACACCTCTTCTTGCTTCAGAGCACATCTCTACAGTAGCCGGGCAAGCTTCACTGTCCACAGACTGAACCCAAATACTTTTTCGGTCGACGGGCGCTAGCCGGCTACTCCTTCTGCTTCGCAGGAAGACGGTAGTACTAACGCTGTTAGTACTTGGAAATAAATCGACCTCGCCCTTCTCTACGAGAAAGTAAGGTAGGTCCGATTTTTTCATGCTAGCAACACACCTGTTCCTAGCTCGCTCTCTCTCTACTGACACCACGGTAGCGAGGACGTTTTTTCTTTTCTCTTCCCCACGGAGGGGAAAAGGATTAAAAGAGGAGCATACTGCCACATCAGTCAGTATTCTCCGGGATTAAAAGACCCACACCGTCCTCTTTCCCCGGATTAAGGACAAGGTGGTAATACATTTTTTCCCGTCCCACCTGTCGAGAGCGGGCCCTCTCCACGCCACGAGGCGACAGAGATGGACGCCCCTCTCCCTCACACCAGAGGAGTCAGGGACTCGGTGGCTCGACTCTGCGAAGATCTCGGGCACAGACACACACCAGGTCTGTTCGTCCTGCCTCGGGCTGGAACACGCCCGAGGCGCTATCGACAACCCCGGCTCATGCGGTCATTGTGTCCGCTTCACAGAACCGGGATCCCGCGCCCTGACAGGCCGGGACCCGGTGACGACAAGACACTTTACCAGCTTTACCAAGCTGGGGCTCCCGGTTAGACCTCACCATGGTCTCACCCGTGGAGGATGTCCTTGAGTTGGACTATGAGGAGGACGAGGAGGGGGACGCCCTGGCGTTCCTCCTGTCCGAGTCGGATGACAAGAAGAGGACACCTTCATGTCATCGGCCCAGGCTGCAAAGCCTGGAGCGAGGGCTGCTCTCCCGGGCGACAGCACACCAGCTTCGCCCGGTCTGAGCATGGACCTGCAGGCCGTGTGCAAACGCGCTGCGGTCAGACTCAACGTTCTGTGGCCTGAAATGGCCAAGGAGACCTCCAGGTCCCGCTACGAGGGGAAGCATCTTCCCCAAACAGTGGGCAAAGGGAGGCAACTCCTCCCGGTGTTTCCGGAAATGTTGGATGAAGTGTCGGTCTCGTGGAGAGACCGGCCCTCCAGCAACAAGGTCCCAATCCAGGGTGCCTCCTCCCTGCAGGAACCCCACGCTGCCAGCAAAGGCGGACCGCTTTCAGTCCACAATGACTGAAAAGTCCTATAAAGCTGCAGCGCTGTCCGCCAGGGCCGTGAACGTGTCCTCGCTGCTATCTGCCTACCAAGCGGAGCTCTGCGAGGACCTGTTGGGTAGCCCGGGAGCAGCCACTCTGGACGAGATAGCAGCAGTCACGGACATTTGCCTCCGTGTCCAGCGCTGCGCCGTCCAGGCCACGGGGCAAGGTCATGGGGATCATGGTGGTGCAGGAAAGAGCGAGATGGCTCAACCTCACCAACCTCCCGGACCGAGAAAGGGAAGATGTGCTGGATATGCCCATCGTTCCCGAGGGAATTTTCGGCTCCGCTCTCGCCTCCATGCAAAGGAGGTGCGAGACGAAGAAGAAGGAGGACGAGGCACTCCACCTCTGCCTCCCTCGAAGGGTCCAGCCGCTGCCCTCGCAGCAGCAGTCCTTCACCCAAGCCAACTCTGCCCGGTTCAAAGCACTGGTCAAGCAGAGGTCGCAGCCCACCCCGAGTCCCCAGCCCAGGCTGGAGACAAGGGCAAGTTGGCCGAGAAAATCTCCGGTTCCGGCTGCAGCTCAGGCTCAGCCAACCCAGAATTTCGGCCAGCAGTCGAGGAAGAAGAAGTGAGCGGCGTGACAGCCCCTCCTTCTCCCCTCCGTGACTGTGTTCCCGCCGCCTCGAGAGATGCCTAAACACCATCCTCAAGTCCGCACAAACACATGTCACATGCTGATTGATTCCTCTGTCATAAAACATTTGCCGCTGACGCATCCAGGCTTCAGGCCGAGGGCGCAGCTCAAAAAAATCAAAAGAAAATCAATAAAACCAATAAACAGCCCGCCAATTCTTCCCCTTTTGAGAGCAGCTACGGCATCTCTCAAAAGGCGGATTATTGACGGGTCTGTGAAGGCACCACCGCCACGCACACGCGCAGTGCCGGCTGGCGCTTTAAGGGCACCACCGTCACGCGAATGCGCAGTGCCGTCTGGGGCCGTAAGGGCTCCACCGTCACACGCATGCGCAGTGCCGACTGGAGCCGTAAGCGTGACATCTCAGCTGGCTCTAAGGAGCATACAGCAGGAGATACTCACGACATCTACCTGGGCTCCTCAAAACAGTTATACTTTATCTGTTCTCACAAACCCAGAGAGAGTCAACCCATATTCTGGAGAGAGAGGCACGTAAATTACCCGGAGCTTTTAGCGGTGTTTCCCACCCTAAAACGCTTCCTGCCTTCTCTCAGAGGACACCATGTCCTCGTGAGGATAGACAACACGATATTGTGTATGAACCGCCAAGGGAGGTTGCGTTGTCTCCAGTCACACACACTGGCACACAAACTGATCCCTTGGAGCGGCAGACGTCTCCTCTCTCTGAGAGCGACACAGGTACCGAGAGGGATGCACCTCGGGACAGAACTACTGTCCAGAGGTGCACCACTCTATGCAGACTGGACTCCTCATCCAAGGATCGGGAGTCCGCTGTGGGTGCGTTACGGCGGAGCCGCGTTAAATCTGTTCGCATAAAGAAAAAATGCTCAATGACAGCTGTTCTCTTTAATGCACGATTTAAATGCAATGTTAGGCGGGGACGCACTCGTACACGATTGACCTCCGGGTCCTCTGTACGCGTTCCCACCCCTGGCTCTGTTACCCCCAACTCTGGCCAGAGCGAAGGAGCAACGCCACACACTTACTCTGATGTTTCCGCCCTAGCCCGCAATGTACGGGCTGGCGGAGATATATCAGCTGTTGTGCGGGCAGCCATGGCAGCCCCCACCACGCAGGGACAGATTGTCTCAGGCGGGGGGGGCGATCCTTCACCCACGCCCAGAACGCGGGGCACTATGGGCCTGACCCGTGAGTGGTACAATCTGAATACAGTGGGACTCCCTCAGAAGGTGATAAACACTATTCAGAGTGTGAGAGCTTCCTCCACCAGGTCTCTTTACGACTGTAAGTGGAGGGTGTTTGAGGAGTGGTGCCTTCAAGAAGGACACATCTCTTTTCAATGTCCTGTCAGGGTTATTTTATCATTTCTACAGGACTTGATCGATAAACACAGAGCTTTCTCCACGATCAAGGTGTACCTGGCTGCTATTGCTGCATGCCATGTGGGCTTTGAGGGTAAGACGGCTAGCCAACATCCTTTGGTTTGCCGTTTTATGAAGGGAGCGCGCAGGCTCCTCCCTGTCTCCAGGTCACTGGTGCCCTTATGGGACCTGGCAGTGGTTTTAAATGGGCTCAAAATGACCCCATTTGAACCCCTGGAAGGAGCTGACATGAAACATCTGTCACTCAAGACAGTGCTGTTACTGGCCCTGGCATCCGCCAAGCGGGTCAGCGATATCCATGCACTGTCTGTACATCCCTCATGCACTCAGTTCGCCCCAGGGCAAACGAGAGTGTTGTTGAAACCCAACCCTGCCTTTACACCAAGGGTGGTTGGTTCGTGTACCCAGATTGACATTGAGGCATTTCCTCCGCTGCTGGTTTCCTCCGGGGAGCAGCAGCAGGATCTGTTGTGTCCAGTCCGGGCTTTACACACATATATGAACAGATCAAAAGAGCTTCGTCTTAATGACCAACTCTTCGTGTCCTGGGCTAACCCTCACAAGGGTAAGCCTGTTACTAAGCAACGGCTCTCCCACTGGATTGTGGAGGCAATTGCTTTGGCCTATACGAGTCAGAATTTGCAAGCACCTTCGGGTCTGCGGGCTCACTCGACTCGGGGCCTGGCTACATCCTGGGCTTTGTTCAAGGGTGTTTCCATCCAAGACATCTGTGCAGCGGCAAGCTGGTCTTCGCCACTCACTTTTGTCCGCTTTTACAGGCTAGAGCAGTGCTGGGCACCTTGTTGAGTCGGGACTCCACCTGTTAAATTCTGGTTGATCGGTGATCTTCGAGATAAGCTCGTCTGGCAATACGGGAGCTACAATATCCCATAGTGAGACATCGAACGGAGTGTTATGAATGAGAACTATAGGTTACTTACGTAACCCCATTTCTCAGAGTAACATGAAGTGAGATGTCTCACCAGACGGCCCTCCTTGCTATGGTGAAGCGAGACGAGGTGCTTATTTTGAATGATGCATGCGTCGTGGCGCAAGCTACTTATAGGGGGTGAATTCCCCTGACTCTGACGTCAAGATCACCAGCCAATCAGGATTGGCGTAATGAGATTGATGCTTCTGTTTGCTCCGCGATGAGGCGCATCCCATAGTGAGACATCTCACTTCATGTTACTCTGAGAACTGGGGTTACGTAAGTAAGTATAGGTTTAACCTTTTGGACCTCAGTGTCCCTAATTGTGGCTACAATACAGTGATCGCTCAGATCATTTGCAAATACTACCACAGATGAATATTTATGGGGAACATTAGTTAAAATGAGATCAATTAGGGAGGATTTATTAGGGGACTTAATATTTGGGCGAGTAGGACTGTCAACAATCTGAGTAACATTTAATGAGATACAAAGGTTTTTAAAATCTTCTGACACTGCAGTTAACCAGTCCCAGTTTAAATCTCCAAGTAACACTATTTCCTTGTAGTCTAGTTGTGATAAAAGATTTGCTAGTGAAGACAAGGCGTCTTTGACAGCTGAGGGGGGTCTGTAACAACTCACCACCATGACCTGTTGACCCTTTGCCACTTCTATATTTATGGCTACAAAGTCAAATTGCTTACTGATCGATTTGGAAACTAATGTGGTTACACTGAACTTATTCTTAACATAAATGGCAATGCCACCACCTTTATTAGGCCGGTCGGTACGATATACATTAAAACCATTTAAGGCAATGTCAGAGGCCAAAATAGACTTGTTTAGCCATGTTTCAGATAAGACAATGACGTCAGCGTCAGTCGACCTCGCCCAGATACGGACAAAATCTAGTTTACCTAACAGACTGCGCACATTCAAGTGGATGAAACCCAAGCCAGATCTAGCTTTAAAATCAGCAGGAGTAGCGATCTGACTACTACTACTGGGCGGACCAGGGTTAGGTTGTACATTTCCTGACAGTAATAACAACAAAAAAAACAGGCATCTTTTCCTCTTAAACGACACAAATACATTGTCATCTAATTTAGAAACACCGGAAAAGTCTGCGAGAGTGTGATTAGAGCTTAAGAAGCAGTACTGAAGAACCATCATCGCAGGAAATTAAAAAAGACAAACATATTTTGTCGAGCAGATTGACTGTGACAAGGCAACCGGTAATTGTTTGAGCAACACATCCGAACCTTTGCAGGGGATGCCCACTGCGGGTGGCAGAACAGACCTGAATCCAGTAGACTTCTCAGAATGACTAGAGATATTCTCATAGTCCAACACAGTTAACAGGCACAGCAGAATCCCGATATGGGCCATTTTCCAAGACCAGCACACAGTATCCGCGATGTTCCTGGAGCAAAATCAGCACAGCAGCAAAGGACAGGCGAAAACAGCAGCGTGGAAGCGCTCCGGTCCCTCCGTGGTATCCCCGAGGTGAAAGCAGGCCTCTGCAACAGCAGAACCAGGACAGGTGGAAAGCAGGCCCCAGCGGTGGTAAAATCGACTCCGGGGTAAAAACCTCTCCAGTACAGCCTCTACAGGTGGGAGCAGGCCTCCATAGATCGCAGATCGCAGGCAGCAAACAGGTGGAGCCGCTCCGTCTCTTCGCGACGAGCAGGCCTCCGTAAATCGCAGATCGCATGCAGCAACAGGTGGAGCCGCTCCGTCTCTTCGCGACGTCTCCGGAGGAAAAACACCTCAGTACAGCCGCACTCGACAGGTGGGAGTAGGCCTCCGCAGATTGCAGACAACTAAAACTACTACTTGTATAGGGATGGCTAAAAGTTTGTAAGCAGGAGAGCTAGATGCTGCTAGATGCTAACAGATGCTAACAGAATAAACAGGTAAGTGCGAGCCTGTAGAGATTGCGACTGCCTCCAATGACAGCGTAGGTGTGAGTGTACAGTTTGCACCTCACCGTCACATTACTGTCCTTTCTTCGGACACACTCAAAATAATGGGAATACCTCCACCCCGCAAAAGTTTCGCTGTTGACTGAGTCATATTTATGCACTGCATGTGGACGCACAAGTCGTCCAAATGTTACGTACATATCTTCCTGCGGCGGAAATCCCTCTGTCAAAGGGAGAATCCACGGCTCTGGGAGAATCTAGTCATTCTTTATGTTAGTAGGCTAGTAGGTGTAGTGTGATTACTGATTTTATAAAAGTAACGAAGTAACGCAATGTTAGTAACTGTAGTGTGATTACTGAATTATAAAAGTAAGGCGTTACACAACTCCGTTACCGACAAAAGTAATATTATTACACCCAACTCTGCTCATTCATTTGCCCCCCCCTCCCCCCCACTTTGGGAACCACTGCCCATTTTATCCTTGTGTAAGTGTGGATGTTGAAATCTAAATCTTTGTTTTTTGGTGGGAAAGTCTTCATTGCATTCTGAAATGTGGATCAGCATTAAGGTTAAACTCAGCCTAATCACAGCAGAAAATAGGTCAGATTTAATGTATGTCTTATATTTATTCAATGCAGCAATTTAAATGCTGATGTTTTTTTCACCCTTTCTTTTTATCACTTATTAGTCAGCATACTTAAAAACAAAAAATAAACATAGTTAGTTAGTTTGAATAAAACAAGAAGTACTGCATCAGTATTTTTTTAGAAACAGGCAGGGATCTTTGTTTCAGTTGAATCTGAACTTTGATCTCTTATGTTGACATCCAGAATTGTACTCTCTCAGAAATTCTTCAAAAGCTGTGGAGAATTAAATATTGCAATTGCATTTGATATTTAACATAATTAGCACAGTGTTAACAGCTGTAACTTTGTTTTACATTTAAAGTTTATACAGTTCTATGGTACATGCAATGACACATGTTTGTTATCATGCAGCTTCAGGAGGACCTACAGAGGTCCAGGATTACAGGACCAGGAGCGATGCTATGAGACACTGAAGAGACAAGAAAAGCAGCTGTTTCTGGATTTATGCCTGAAAGCAGCTACTCTCATTCAAGGAGAAAGCGTTCACAATGAAGTGAAAAACCTCATCTCTCTGTTTTCTTTTAACTGTGATATGCATAACATCCTTCTGGATTTGTATCAACATGTCAAAACTCAAGAGAATTCAGCTGTCATTCAACTGAAGCCATTTTTCCAGTCAGTTCCTGCAGTCTGGTCCATAGACCTCTCACAGAGAAAGACCTCCATCCTGCTGGAAGTGCTGAGACTCCAACCAGAGAAGAAACAAGTGGAGCTGAGAGGCTGCTCAGATGGAGAGAGTGAAGTGAGGACTTTGCTGCAGTGTCTGCCTTATATCTCACAGATCAGGTAAATGGTCATCTTTCTCAAAATAAGCTGCTTCATTTATTTTGATTCTTGGTGCATGCAGATTCAATTTAACATAAGTTAAACCACAGCTGATGGAGAAAAGTTTGTATTTGATAGAAACCTAACATCACAATCTCTTGATTCCTTGTGTTTTCAGTTTTGTGCCTCAGATATCAGAACCTTCAGGTGAACTCCAGTTCTTTGGGACTTTGTTCTGTGCAGCAGCAGAGAGAGAGCAGCAGACAGGAGAGAAGACACTGCAGCTGTTGTTATCAGTGTGCACATATCAAACAATAGCTTTAACCAACATAGTTTCTTATTATTTTAAGAGGAACCCTCAGTGTGATTTCCTGCTGGATCTGTACTCCCACCTGAAGGACTATGAGACTGAAACAGGCCTGAGTGTCCTTCCATCCTTACAGTCTGTTCTCCAGTCATCTTCTGCAGTCTGGTTCATAGACCTCTCACAGAGAAAGACCTCCATCCTGCTGGAAGTGCTGAGACTCCAACCAGAGAAGAAACAAGTGGAGCTGACAGGCTGTTCAGATGAAGAGAGTGAAGTGAGGACTTTGCTGCAGTGTCTGCCTTATATCTCACAGCTCAGGTAAATTAGACAGATAATCTACTTGTATTAATATTGTGTATATTTATTCAGATTCTGAAATATAAATAAACTGGTAATCGACAGTGTTTCAAAAAATACATTATTGTCATTCACAAATAAAGATGATTTAGATAAAGCTGAATCAAATCAGTATCACTTATCACAGTCTTCTTCCTGTTTGGAATAATGAAATAATGTGAATCATAAAAAGCATAATGTTGCTCTAATACAACAAGACAGTCCTGATAATACCTCCTCATACTGGAGCTATCTGAATAAAGTATATTCGGGATTAACTGTAATAGACTTAGGAGCTGATTGATAGATTCATTATCCGGCCAAAATATTGTGTTCAGCCAATAAATGTCGTGTAACTGAGCAGGATGTTTGAACAATGATTGGTTAAGACGACTGAATGAGGGGATTTTACCTAAGTGGCTTATTAGCAATTAAAGAAAACTCTCTGTCATCAGGAAGTGAAAATGTTATCACTATGAAGAGATGATTATGTACAATAAGCGCTGTTTAATTTTCATGGAGTTTTAAATAATGATAGATGTTAAAATGTGTGATCCAGTATTTACAGCTTTTCTGCTAAGTGATGAAAAATGTTTCGGTAAAGTTTCCCTTTCAGTCCCACTTGTTGGTTTAGGAGTGGTTTTCCAGTATAAAATACATCCTTTAATACAGAGCTGAGGAAACACCTTTGAAATCTGACTCTTGGTTCATTAAACATTTTGTTAAGTATCTAATTTCCTAAAGTTCCTCAAAGACTCACTTACAGCCCTGTTAACAGCATGTTCACTTTAATGTTCAATTAATTAATTTTACTAAATGATTCCCATTAACGGTACTTGTAAGCTTTTAGCCAATACACTCCTTATCAGTAAAGCATGGCTCTTTGTGTACTGTTGACATCATCTGATAACATGTTCAACCCTTACATCAATACAAATAAATACAAATCCCAAATTTTGATCAATAAACTAAATGTTATCTTAATTCTTGTTCTAGTTACTGTCCGTGGTTTGGAGACTCAGGTGGAATCCAGTTCTTTGGGACTCTGTTCTGTGCAGCAGCAGAGAGAGAGCGGCAGACAGGAGAGAAGACACTGGAGCTGTTATCATCAGTGTGCACATATCCAACATTCCCTTTTACTGACAAACAGGGTTATGAAGAATATCAGTGTGATTTCCTGCTGGATCTGGCCTCCCACCTGAAGGACTATGAGACTGAAACAGGCCTGAGTGTCCTTCCATCATTACAGTCTGTTCTCCAGTCAGCTCCTGCAGTCTGGACCATAGACCTCTCACAGAGAAAGACCTCCATCCTGCTGGAAGTGCTGAGACTCCAACCAGAGAAGAAACAAGTGGAGCTGAGAGGCTGCTCAGATGGAGAGAGTGAAGTGAGGACTTTGCTGCAGTGTCTGCCTTATATCTCACAGCTCAGGTTGGTGGGACCATTACTGTTTATTTTATGATATTAGTTTTTCTATGTGGATTTCTTAAGAAATACAAAATGAATGGCATCTGATTGTGGCCAGTGTTTCGGAAATAGAGAATAATCATTCACTTCTGAACATGATTGTTACGTCCCCACTGGGGGATGAGGAAATGTAACACACACCAGTTGGAATTGGTAATAATTATAATGAGTTTATTAAATAATGTTGTAACAAAGATGGAAGGCATGCAGCCTGAAACAAACAAAAGGGCCAAAAGGGCGCCGGTTTCAATGAGGAACCAACAAAGAGAGGACTCTAATAAGGGAGCCTAATTAAATACAAAGAAATATAGACTAACAAACAAACAACAACAACAAAACAACCCTCACTATCCAAGTGGTACAGACTAACGAAAGGAGACTGTATGAAAACACAGCTATACTATAGGACAGGGATGGGGATCCTTTTTCCTCTCAAGGGCCATTTCAATTTTTCAACATCCTCCGATGGCCGTACTAATTATTGACCTCTGCTTAAAAATACAGAAATCACAGCCCATTCATTTTGCCTTTCTTTCAGGCTGTGCAAAGAAAAAGCAACCTCTTAATCCAGATATCTCACCATGACTCGCGTATGCATGCACGTGCACGGTTGTGGCATGACCACCAAAACAGAAATATATGGACACAAGATGTGTGCACATGATTTAAAGTGGGGGGGGACCCTAACATCCTCTAGGGGGGTCTGGTCTGCTCCCCCGGGAAGATTTTTTTTTTAAATGTTGAAGTTAAAAGCATCAATCTGGTGCACTTTGAGAGCAACATTAAGAGATCTATGGATACATCTCTCAACACCCATATGAAACAGAACTGTAAGCAGCTTTTTCTTTATGGATACTTTAATAATAATAATAATAACTGATATTTCTATAGCGCCTTTCAAGGGACCCAAGGTCGCTTTACAGGAATAGGGCAAGCACAAACAAAACAAAACAAAGGTCAGACAGACAAAACAACAGATCGATTTAAGGACCGAAAGCCTTGATAAACAGATGGGACTTGAGGGCCCTTTTGAAGGCGTCCAGTGTGGGGATGTTGCGAATCTCTGCAGGGAGAGCGTTCCAGAGGGTGGGGGCTGCCACACTGAAGGTTCTCAGTTTGGTGCGGGGGGTGGTGAGCAGGCCAGAGTCTGAAGACCGCAGGTTCCGGGGTGGGGCATGTGGGTGGAGGATGTCCGATAGGTACTGGGGGGCAAGGGCATGGAGGGACTTGTAGGTCAGGAGGAGGACTTTATAAGTTCTGCGGAACTTGACCGGCAACCAGTGGAGGTGGATGAGGGTGGGAGTGATGTGCTTTACAAATCACTCCCCTTTCAAACTGTATTCTTGTTTATTAATAACAACTTTTATTTTACTGTCATAGTATTTTATACCTGTTTACTTTATTCTCTTATTTTTTTATAACTATAATGATCATATAAAGATGTGCCTTTACCTCACTGGTTGGAGAAAAAGCTTCTTATATTCGTTAGCATAGCTAGCTAACCAGATGCTAATAACAACAAAGTTATTGACTGTATGATCAGTATGACCGATGAACAGATCGCCACCGGGCTTTCAACTAAAGACACCGCCACGCAAAAACTGCAGCATGTGTACGGCTCCATGGCAACTGCAATGTTTGGAAGTGCCGGAGCGGCGTTCTGGTGCTCTCCGTCAGAACTGCACCCCTGTCAGACGAGACATATACCACGTGATGACATGTTAGGCTCGTGTTGTGTTCAAGGACCCTGACCTTGGCCAGGAAAAACAGGCACTCGCTTGTTTAATTTTTTTGAGGTCTAGATTTCTTAATTTTTTGCGTGTGTTTATAAATTACCTCGAGGGCCGTACCAAATGGTCTCGCGGGCTGTAAACGGCCCGGGTGCCGGAGGTTCCCCACCCCTGCTATAGGACAACAGTCAACATAATACTAAACTAACCTAGGCACATCTAATCACAACAATACTAATACGGACCACACAAGTTAACCACTTTTAACAGAATTATCACAGTCAAAGAGCAAGTAGCGAGAGGTGTCTGTTCACACAGCAGAGCCTGCCGACTGATCGTTGTCCCCAGGCTTTGTAGTCGTCTCCCGGAAGGTGCATGCTGGAGGTGTACTGGGATTGGAGCGCGTCGGGCCCGGTAGCTCCAATCACATTCTTCGGGGCGGACCAGGAGATGGGTAGCTAATGCCAACAATCAGGGCAACCGCACAGCTCATTTACATATAACCCAGGCAAAACATAATTAACAGGACCGGGGAGGCGGCGGCCGTAACACCCCCTCCCTTAAGACAAAAACCCACAGGTTTTGTGAAACCATACACACTAACGAACCTACCTAATAACACACACACACACACACGAACATCACTAAACCAACCTGGACAAAGCATCTGCCAACACATTCTCTGAGCCCTTTTTATGACGGATATGTAATGTGGTAGTCCCGCACGATCAGAGCCCATCGCATGAGACGCTGATTGTCTTGTACATGCGAGACCAGAATACGAAGGGATCGTGACAAGTAAACACAACAATTGGCCAAAGGCTGGATCCAACTTAAATCTCAAAATGCTGTAGAGCTAACACCAAAACAAGGATGAATATCCGATAGACTAGCAGACGCTCTCGGGTTACCGGGAGAGTCGGACTGTTGGGAGGCTTGTCTGAGCCGGCGGGTTGTGCTGGCTCAGCGGCATCCTCAGGAGGAGGGGAAGCCACAATTTCTGGCTTTTCCTCTGACACAGCTTCATCTGAAAGCATCGACACAAATACAGGATCAGACAATGAGACCTCAGAGTCACTATTACGCGCCTGTGCACTAGGGAACATGTTGTGATTTGTTTCTGTTACCTCGAGTCGGGTGACTCTGCGGACTGAGGAGAGTCCAATACTGCAGGAGTCATCTTACCGCCCGCAATGTCATTTCCCATCAGAAACACTATACCTCATGTAACGCGGGACACACAGCGACAGGGAAAAAAGGGGGATTAGTTTTGATTGTACATGTACGTTGTGTACGGGCCGTGGGATATAACCCATCTCAATGCCGCATAATGTGGAGCCGTAGCCACAGGCTGACTGTTCAGAAAAGGGCAGCGCAGAGTCAACAATCAGAGACTGTGAGCCTCCCGTGTCTCGCAAAATGTGCACAGGTCTCTGATCGGCAGACTCACCAGTTAAAGATACTAACCCGTCAAATACAAAAGGCTTAAAACAGGGATCTATCCCACTGTCTTCAGTGTCCGATGCAGGCCAGTGGATGACTCTGCTTTAATCAGGCCAATGCCTTTTGGCGGTGACATGTTTTGCGGCTGTTCTTTACGCTTCAGAGATACACAGTTCGCAATGACATGTCCAGGTTGGTGACAGTAAAAGCACTCTCTCTCCTCTCTTGTTACATTAGTCACATTTAATGGCTGAGTAAAGGGTACGGCTGACACACGGCGTCGGCGTGACCTCAGTAAAGAGAGAGGAAAACAGAGATTTATGAGTCAGCACATATTCATCAGCTAACACAGCAGCAGGAGAGAGTGAATTTACCTTTTGCTCATTTAAATACACAACAATGCGATCAGGCAAACATTTCTTGAACTCCTCCATCATGATCCATTCCCTCAGAGCAGAATAATCTGCATCTTTAAATGAGGCTATCCACTTAGCAAACAACATTCCCTTTTCCCTAGCAAACTCTACGTGTGTTTTATTTGGACCCTTCCTATGGTGTCTACATTTCTGTCGGTATGCTTCTGGAACTAGTTCATACACTCTGAGGATGGCAACTTTAACCGAGTCATAATCCAGACTATCCTCCAACGAAAGAGCAGCAACCGCTTCCTGAGCTTTCCCATGAATTTTACAACTGTGTCTGCCTGCTCTGCACTTCGTATTTTGCCTCTAACTGGAGACGTGCAAGGCGGACCTTAAAAGCCCTGACACACCAGGCCGAAATCGGCCGTTTTCGTTAGTCGGACGACGAAGTATGCCCTATCTCCCAAACTCAATTTGGTGTGTCCCGCACCGTCGGCCGTGACACGCCTTATTTGGCCTTTCATGGCCTGTCGGCCACAGGCAGTCGGACAAAGAAATCACTCTGATTGGCTGTTCATCTAGCGAATCAGTGCATGAGAAGTGAAACGGTTGCTTGAGAATGTCTTCCACAAGCAACACTCCAATGGCTGATAGCTCAGATCAGGGCAACCGCACAGCTCATTTACATATAACTCAGGCAAAACAGAATTAACAGGACCAGGGAGGCGGCGGCCGTAACAATGATGGAGGTGAATAATATTTCCCAGTTCAGTCATTATTTAAAAGCACAGTCTTCTACCAGTTGAGAATAATGAAATGAATTGAATCATAATGAGACAACTTAAGCTCTGAGACAGCAACAGCATCATGCTCATGCCTCATTCAGAAATAAAGACACATACAAACATAAATAAATGTGCTGATAAAACTGCTATCAGCTTTTTAAATCATCTCTGAAATCTTTATTTAAAGCTCACTATAACAGACACATGAAAAATCATAACTTATAGTCATCAGAGACAGAGGAGGTGTCTACTGGCTGCTACTTAGAAATTATTTATCTAATACATCATATTCCAATAACTTGTATAGACTCTTATTGCACTATGTAACTATTTCACTTTTTTTTTTACTATTTTTCTTTTATTATTTACTATATACTTGCACTATTTGTTTCTGTTTTATTGTGTTGCACTGTTGGAGGAGCCTGTGACCTAAGATTTTCATCGTCATAAATACACTGTATGACCAATAAAAGCCTTGAACCTTGAAGGGGTTACTAAACTCTGATTCACATTTGTATTATCTCAGCAGCAAAGTGAAGAGTTTAATGATGTTCTCTTCTACATGATAGTGACTCTAGATGTTGTTGTTCCACGTTTTACATTATTATATTGGGAGTATCATTTTACATACAAAACTCATTCACAAAGTAAAATCACCTCAGGTGAACAGAATCGCTGGGAAGCAAATAAGAAGTGATTGGAGAAACAGGATTAGTGTCTGTGTTGTGAGTCAGTAGAAGAGCTAAGTGATGACATGTGTTGTGAAAAGGTTCATTTACTGAAAGCTTCCAAATATGATCCTTTTAACGGCATAGTTACTTCAATATGAGGTTGATTGACTTTACTGTGTTTTGCTCAATGGCAGGTATTTGTAGACATTTAGCAGAAACACTCCCTATCAGAGTCTTTCTCTGCTGTTGACATCGTCTGATAACAAACTGTTCAATTCTCGTTCCAGTTGCTGTTTGAGAGTCTCAGGTGGAGTCAAGTTCTTTGGGACTCTGTTCTGTGCAGCAGCAGAGAGAGAGCGGCAGACAGGAGAGAAGACACTGGAGCTGTTATCATCAGTGTGCACATATCCAACATTCCCTCTTCCTCACATATCTGATCCTGATGATGATGATAAAGAAAATCAGGGTGGTTTCCTGCTGGATCTGTACTCCCATCTGAAGGACTATGAGACTGAAACAGGCCTGAGTGTCCTTCCATCATTACACTCTGTTCTCCAGTCCGCTCCTGCAGTCTGGACCATAGACCTCTCACAGAGAAAGACCTCCATCCTGCTGGAAGTGCTGAGACTCCAACCAGAGAAGAAACAAGTGGAGCTGAGAGGCTGCTCAGATGGAGAGAGTGAAGTGAGGACTTTCCTGCAGTGTCTGCCTTATATCTCACAGATCAGGTTGGTGGCACCATTACTGTTTATTTTATGAAGTTGATTTCTTAAGAAATACAAAATGAATGTCATCTGATTATGGGCAGTGTTTCAGAAAGAGACAATAGTCATTCACTTCTGAACATGATGTAGATGAATAACATTTCCCAGTTCAGTCATTATTTAAAACCACAGTTTTCTACCAGTTTGAGAATAATGAAATGATGTGAATCATAATGAGACAACTTAAGCTCTGAGACAGCAACAGCATCATGCTCATGCCTCCTTCAGAAATAAAGACACATACAAACATAAATAAATGTGCTGATAAAACTGCTATCAGCTTTTTAAATCATCTCTGCAGCTTATCAATAATCAGCTGTAACAAAAACAAATGTTATTGTACAGATAGAAGAGGTTGCATCTCTTTTAATTTAATCAAAGAGCAAATCAAAAAATAAAGGTATAACAAGTAATACTACATTCATCTACCTCTTTAACAGCTACTAGATTAAACTTTACTGACACTAATGAAACTTCTAAAGACTGTATAGTGAGCATAAAATAAAGATTTCAGACACATGAACAATCATAACTTATAGTCATCAGAGACAGAGGAGGTGTTACTAAATTTCTAATTCACATTTGTATTATCTCAACAGTTTAATGATGTTCTCTTCTACATGATAGTGACTCTAGATGTTGTTGTTCCACGTTTCACATTATTATATTGGGAGTATCATTTTACATACAAAACTCATTCACAAAGTAAAATCACCTCAGGTGAACAGAATCGCTGGGAAGCAAATAAGAAGTGATTGGAGAAACAGGATTAATGTCTGTGTTGTGAGTAGGGTTGCAAAATTCCGGGAATTTTCAAAGATGGAAACTCTCCACGGGAATTTATGGGAATAAACTGGGAATTTTCTAAATTGAAGGTTGGCTCTTCATAGGGAACTTAAATATAGTTGGGGAAAGTATATTTTAGCATAATCTTGACTAAAACAAACAGATGCCATTCAAGTACACTTGAGTATCCATGCCATAGCACACTGCTCACTGCATGGCTATTGAGACCACACAAAGGGTCGCAACAGGCTCACAAATGTGAGAGTGGAAAAACTGGTTGACATTCGGGCAAACCTAAGGCTCTTTGAGCCGGACACAGAGCCATCCCCAACAAGGCTGGACAGTGCAAACCAGTCTCACGGCATTTCGTGTTCACCAACACGATTTTTAATCTATTGATTCGTGTTCACCAACACGATTTGCCCCTTTTTTTCGTGTTGCACAGCACGATTTTATAAGCAATGTATTTCTACTGCCTGCAGCACGTCTTTTTCTCCGGTCGGGTCGTGGGAGACCGGAAGCTGTGTGGTTCATAAAAACATGTTCTTCAGCTGCAGCTGATTCAGAACGCCGCTGATTCAGAACGCCGCTGCTCGAGTCCTCACTAACACTAAGAAAGTGGATCACATCACTCCTGTTCTGAAGTCTTTACACTGGCTTCCTGTGTGTCAAAGAATAGATTTCAAAAATACTGCTGCTGGTTTATAAAGCACTGAATGGTTTAGGCCCAACATACATTTCTGATCTGCTAAATTATGAACCGTCCAGATCTCTCAGGTCTTCAGGGACTGGTCAGCTTTCTGTCCCCAGAGTCAGAACTAAACATGGTAAAGCAGCGTTCAGTTATTATGCTCCAAATATCTGGAACAAACTCCCAGAAACCTGCAGGTCCGCTGCAACTCTTATTACTTTTAAATCCAGGCTGAAGACTTTTCTTTTTGTCGCTGCTTTTAATTGAACTAATCACATCTTAGACTGCACTGTAACTTTTATCCATGTATTTTCTTTTAATGTTTATTTTATTAGCTTTTCTTTTTTAATGCTTAATGTCTTTCATTTTTTGTAAAGCACTTTTAATTGCCTTGTGTTGAAAAGTGCTATATAAATAAACTTGCCTTGCCTTGCCTTAACGGCATAGTTACTTCAATATGAGGTTGATTGACTTTACTGTGTTTTGCTCAATGGCAGGAATTTGTAGACATTTAGCAGAAACACTCCCTATCAGAGTCTTTCTCTGCTGTTGACATAATCTGATAACAAACTGTTCAATTCTCGTTCCAGTTACTGGTTTGGCGAGTTAGGTGAAGTCAAGTTCTTTGGGACTCTGTTCTGTGCAGCAGCAGAGAGAGAGCGGCAGACAGGAGAGAAGACACTGGAGCTGTTATCATCATTGTGCACATATCCAACATTTCCTCTTATTGACAAATGGGGTTATGAAGAATATCAGTGTGGTTTCCTGCTGGATCTGGCCTCCCATCTGAAGGACTATGAGACTGAAACAGGCCTGAGTGTCCTTCCATCATTACAGTCTGTTCTCCAGTCAGCTCCTGCAGTCTGGACCATAGACCTCTCACAGAGAAAGACCTCCATCCTGCTGGAAGTGCTGAGACTCCAACCAGAGAAGAAACAAGTGGAGCTGAGAGGCTGCTCATATGAAGAGAGTGAAGTGAGGACTTTCCTGCAGTGTCTGCCTTATATCTCAAAGCTCAGGTTGGTGGGACCATTACTACAACAGCATCATTATCATTCAGAAATAAAGACACATGGACACACATAAATAAACTTGCTGATAAAACTGCTATCAGCTTTTTAACATATCTCTGCAGCTTATCAATAATCAGTTTTAAAAAGAACAAATGTTATTGCACAAATAGAAGAGTTGCATCTCTTTTAATTTAAATATAGTGCCATTAAAAGTATAAAGGCACAACAAGTAATACTACATTTATCTATCTCTTTAACAGATACTAGCTTCAACTTTACTGACACTAATGAAACTTCTAAAGACTGTATAGTGAGCTTTAAATAAAGATTTCAGACACATGAACAATCATAACTTATAGTCATCAGAGACTAGGGGTGTAACGGTTTACATATTCGTACCGAAATATATACGATATGGGCCCTTCGGTTTGGTACACATGTGTACCGAAGTGTACCGAACGAATATAACATTAAACGTAAAAAATTGAGAGCGTGAAAAACATTTTGGAAGTAATCTCAGGTGCTGCGTCGCAGCGTTCGAGTATAGCATGTTCCTGCAGCCCATGCTCCGGGGCTTCTGGAACGCAGCGTTCAGTGTAATTTCAACGCGTCATAGAGCGTAATAGAGTGGCGAAGTCCCTCTGGAGTTGTCCAATATGGCGGACCATCTTGCACATGCGCACTGCAGATCGGGCAGGGCTGCAGATCGGGTAGTGACAGTCACCTGTATACATACCGGTATATGGTACGTCCCTTCCAAATCGGGGGAGGCAACTGGCGGTCCCGCAACCCGAACCAGCTGTCCAACCTCCATGAGAGGACACTCCCGTCGGAAGTGGCTGGGCTGCCCGCACCGCCAGCAATCCTGCCCTGACGTCTGAGGAGCCCCCCGTGGTGCCGAACGACCAGAAGCATAGGCCGGACCCTGGGGAGAGATAAAAACAGGAGGGTAAGGTAGGGCTGGTGGGGAAAGTGTCGGGGCTGCGGGGTTGGGGTCATGTGTAGTGCTGCGTACCTGGACTCACATTCAGGTTCAGGTCCGGACTTATAAGTCCGGACCTGAACCCATGGCTTGTGTCAAGTTGTGTGAGTAACTAAAGTGAACTTATTGTGAGCTAATTATCAATTGAAAATTAACTCATAATCAACTCAAATTCAAACTCATCAGGTTTATTGTGCTCCCTTCCAACTTGTGTCTACATTTCTCTACAAAGTACAAATGTGCCACTTAGTCTACAAATGACTTATGACAGCAACTACAGTGAACTACTACAAAGTTCAAACATTTATTTCATTTACCAAACTAAAGTAACCAAACAGTCCCTGAGCTGACTGAGCCTAAATCCCTAAAACGTTGCTGAAAGGTAGAGTGTAGAGTAGACTATACGCATCACACTGTTACACACCTAATATACAGTATAGGCTACACTCTAGTGACTGTACAGTCAGAGTGTACTGTACTGTCTGTGCACCATGTATTTTCTACAACTCTACAATACATACTGTTAGAAATTAAAATCAATGTTGATATGGCGTAATTTTGAATTAAAAACACTAATTTAAATCACTTTTATTCTGAAAAAACTGAAAGTTCACACTATTAACTTAAAACTTTTATTCTGAAAATTCTTCACTTCCGGTTAGCATTAGCATGTGGCGAAATTCTACGTTTTCAAACCGTAAATCGAAGGTGAAATGACATGTGATGTTGTACACTGAGCACACTGGGATTAGCACTCATTTATTGACGCTGAATAACGTTTATCAGGGAATGTTTAAATAATCACAGACACCAGAATATACGTAAGTGCTAGTTTTTTTGCGAGTCCAAGTACCGGTTCCTGACGTTCCGGTTTTAACCGGACTTGAACCGAAACTTTTTACAAGTCCAGTACCGGTTCGGCGTACCGGTACGCAGCACTAGTCATGTGGTGGTGGGGAGGGAAGGGCAGCTGCTCCCGGAAACCTCCTCCTCGGGGCTGGGACGGGTCGGCCCGCTGAAACGGCTGGTGGTCGGGGGCTCCTCTTTCATGCTCCGCCGGGGAAGCGAGAGGTGGTCCTCCGCGAGGACGGCGGCTGCTTCCAGGTTGGCGGGGCGATGGCACTGGACCCAATTCGCCGTCGAAGATGGCAGGCCGGCGATTAACTGCTCCAGCGCCACCTGCCCGGTCCTCGCGCTGGCTCGAGGCGATCCCGAGCAGAGCCTCGCTCTGCTGTCGCTGTAATGCCGTGGTGGTCTCCTGCATGTGAGCGAGACGTTGGAGGGCCTGCCCCAGCGGGGTTTCAACTTCCGCCATGAAGTCCCTGTTCAGGCGCCACTTTGAGCCTCTCCGCTCACACAGAGTTCAAATATGGACGGAAAGAGCAGGTTTGTGTAACACAGGCGTTTATTAGCTCCAAACAAAAGTATCCACGGGTCTCCAACGTTGCCCGTGTGGCAACCTTCACATGTCCTTTTGCCACCTTCCAGGATCCCGCCTACTGCAACAGCCCAGAACCAGGTTACGACATGCTTTTATTCCCGCACTGATTACCTGATTCCGATCAGCTGTCTGGCCTCCGGCCGAGCCACTCCCTTCACTCCAGCAGCCGGCGCCCTAACCACACCCCGCTGCCACACTGATTAATCAAATCACCAGCCAGTATTTATGTTCTTCTGGTTGCTGTGGAATCTGAGAGGGGGATTTGCTTGATTTGACCTGTTATTTCCTCTTTTTGTTTGCCTTCAAACATGGTCTCCATCACTTCAGTCATGCATTCTTTTATACTTCAGTTATTATCCAGTGGAAAGTCCTTACCTACTGGCCAAGTTAAATCAAAGTGGTTACTTTTTTTGGCTGGGCAGTGAAGTTTTACACACCGTCTTATTTTACTTTACTTTACTTAAAACAGTTTTTTGGGGGCAGACCCCCTCAAAGAAAAAAATATATTTACACATGTAAGGTCATCATCTTAACAGTTTTGTATGCTCATCTGTGAGCAGAGCATCAAGTTGACATGTCTATTACAGCTGAATGCAGCGATTACCATTTTGTTAACCAAACGCCTCACAAACTTATTAAGATCAACAGCTTTAGAGCGTTTTGATTCAATGCTGAGTCCAGCCAAACTGAGAGTCTCTTCTCTGTTATTGTAGACCGCAAATACCTCATTCCTTCAGTACTTGGGTCCGAATGCTTCTCGTTTTGCGCCGTTCAAATGAAATCGCCGCCAATCATATTTCCACGCTCGCGCCAGGGCCGGGGGAGGGGTTACAAGGCGTGCGTCTTGTGCTGCATTCACTTGCACTCGGACATTAGAGACTTTCTCTCATGTGGTCTGATGAGCCACAACTTTTCTTTCAAAACAAAGCTACCAACTGGGGTGGCAAGGCCTATTTTTAGGGTGGCAGTTGCCACCCCATGCCACCCCGGTAGGTTAAACTAGGCTACTAGCTACAGTACAGATGCAACTAGATGAGCTGTTAACTCTCGCTCTGACTTTTTTTTTTTAAACACACATGCATTTTTCCCACCCGCATTCCGCGAAGACCCGCCCTACTGTGCCTCTGATTTGCAGACTGTTGGCGGGGGAAAAAAACGCTGACGGGATGCTGAATGTGATTGGACCAATGCGTTGACAGACACACACAGACAGTGGAACAGGACATGCAGAGCATGTTTGCAGTGGACATAGTGGAGAATTTTGACTCGTGGCGATGTCTCGCAGATAACACAGATAATACATATGAAAAGTATAATTTGCTCAGAGTCCAGAGACAGTTGTGGTTCGGTCCGGATCCGGACCAGAGTCCGGACTTTGAGGATGCCTGCCATAGACTGTATGCTCACACCGACGACAACAACAACAATGGCCGATTGTGCTCCAGCTTCCTCTGTACCTCTTCGGAATACCATATTCCCAGTAGGTAGCTGGTCTCTTCAGTGGACCACTGCTGCTTGTTAAGTTTCTCCATCGTTGTGTACAAACTGGATAAAACACGGGCTTTTTGTTGTTGTTCAGGAGTTTATCCTGCCCCCGCCTCGACGTAGGCGTGACGTATGCGGTGCTTTTGCTCTATCCGGAAAAAATGTTGGTGCTTGAAATGAACCGGATTCCGGAGCTAATGCGGCTTTCACACCAGTGCTTTTCAGTTTATAGCTCCGAGCGGGAGCTTTTCTGGTTCAGCTCCGGTTTCCCTTTTCAGCTCCCGCTCTGTTCACACCGCCCACTGGCGCCCCAGAGCTGCCCCTGCTGCGTCATGACGTCACCGTTTACATCGCTGATTTGCTCCCCAACGGCACCCATTACGGCGCTCACAACAACAACAACAACAACAACTGCGTCGGGTCGATGATCGTGTTGCTTTTAATCACACGAAGCCAGAATAAATTGAATAACGACTTCTCCAACCTTATACTTTGCTCCAGAGTGCCGTGGTTCATTGTTTATTAATGTGTTTCTGCAGCATCTACCGACCGCTGCAGTGCTGGCTGCTCTTCCACGGGAGTTTATTCTCCCGTTAGCTCCCGGTTAGCTCACACTGCAGCGGCCGCTCTAAAGTATTCACTGTCCGACTCACACAAGCAGCTGATGCATATCCCCAGTTCCCCTTAGCCTAAGTGAATGTGTGTCAGTCTGAATTGACACTGTTTGGTATCACAACGCTGTTATGAAAGTTTCTCTGGTATAAAACGGGTGATGTTGGCATAGCAACTGAAGCTAAACTGACTACTTGCATCCGATAGCTGCAATAATACAAAACAACACCTCCCTCCACAATGATCGATAGCAGTGAACGGATGGTCAAAGTAAGGTACAAATAAACAGCATCACACGAAGCCTGGTTAGTGTTGCCTGACTTTATAAAGTGTGTTTATAGGCACTACTGCTTGTAGGCAGGCATAACAGTCGACCCATGTTCAGGGGAGGTGGGTTTAGTTTCCTGCACGCCTCGACGTAAGCGACGTCGCCTCTTAGCTCCGAAGCTCTTGCCTCTGGACCGACAATTTTTTGGAGCTGGAAATGAAGCGGATTCCGGAGCTAAGAGCCGGCGCCGCTGCGGTGTGAACAGGAAAACCCGGCGCTTTTCAGGCTCTAGCTCCGAGCCGGAGCTGAAAAGGCGCTGGTGTGAAAGGGGCATCAGAGGCTGCTCCGCTGCGGTGTGAACAGGAAAACCCAGTGCTTTTCAAGCTCCAGCTCCGAACCGGCCCTGAAACACCGTTGGTGTGAATGAGGTATACGAGACAGAGGAGGTGTTACTAAACTCTAATTCACATTTGTATTATCTCAGGAGCAAAGTGAAGAGTTTAATGATGCAGGGCTCGACAGTAACGGTTGCCAGGTTGCCATTGGCAACCATTCAGAAAAAACCAGCAACCAGTTTTTAACATAAAGAAATAAGGACAGCAAACAGCTAAATGTGCACCCCAAAATAGATGAATGTTAATTATTTGTTGTATTAAGAGTGATATTTAATCATTCGGAACCTGATACTTAAGTTGCACGTGCATTGGTGTGATTACGGAACCAGAAAGCGATGCACGTTTACTCGCGTGCACGGTGTGCCGTGTGTTTGTTTTACAAAAAATGGCGAAGCAAATTAAGTTGTTTGACTGTGGGGTAAAACGTTCGGCCAACCCGTCAACATCTCAAACGAATGTTCAAAGTGATTCAACTGATAAAGCGCAAGATGAACCCGAACAAAAAGCAAAGAGGAAATGTGTTAAGTCTTGAAAGGCGAAATATATAAGTACATTCTGCTCCGTTGTCCATTCACTTCAGGTAAAAGTTCCTTCAAAATAAGAGTCCCGATCTTATTACTACCAAAATAAAAGTGCTAAACGAAACTTTACCATATGAAAATATTGGCATACAAACATAATCCCTTCTATAAAAAATGAAATGGCAACCGTATTTTCAGTTTTGGCAACCAAAACCTGATGCCTGGTTGCCAGCCTGGCAACCATTTTTAAAAGTTAGCGTTGAGCCCTGGATGTGATGTTCTCTTCTACATGATAGTGACTCTAGATGTTGTTGTTCCACTTTTTATATGATTATATTGGGAATATAATTTTACATGCAAAACTCATTCACAAAGTAAAATCACCTCAGGTGAACAGAATCGCTGGGAAGCAAATAAGAAGTGATTGGAGAAACAGGATTAGTGTCTGTGTTGTGAGTCAGTAGAAGAGCTAAGTGATGACACGTGTTGTGAAAAGGTTCATTTACTGAAAGCTTCCAAATATGATCCTTTTAACGGCATAGTTACTTCAATATGAGGTTGATTGACTTTACTGTGTTTTGCTCAATGGCAGGTATTTGTAGACATTTAGCAGAAACACTCCCTATCAGAGTCTTTCTCTGCTGTTGACATCGTCTGATAACAAACTGTTCAATTCTCTTTCCAGTTTCTGGTTTGGATTCTCAGGTGAAGTCAAGTTCTTTGGGACTCTGTTCTGTGCAGCAGCAGAGAGAGAGCGGCAGACAGGAGAGAAGACACTGGAGCTGTTATCATCAGTGTGCACATATCCAACATTCCCTCTTACTGACAAACAGGGTGAGGGAGAAAATCAGGGTGGTTTCCTGCTGGATCTGTACTCCCACCTGAAGGACTATGAGACTGAAACAGGCCTGAGTGTCCTTCCATCATTACAGTCTGTTCTCCAGTCAGCTCCTGCAGTCTGGACCATAGACCTCTCACAGAGAAAGACCTCCATCCTGCTGGAAGTGCTGAGACTCCAACCAGAGAAGAAACAAGTGGAGCTGAGAGGCTGCTCAGATGGAGAGAGTGAAGTGAGGACTTTGCTGCAGTGTCTGCCTTATATCTCACAGCTCAGGTTGGTGGGACCATTACTGTTTATTTTATGAAGTTGATTTCTTAAGAAATACAAAATGAATGTCATCTGATTATGGGCAGTGTTTCAGAAAGAGACAATAGTCATTCACTTCTGAACATGATGTAGATGAATAACATTTCCCAGTTCAGTCATTATTTAAAACCACAGTCTTCTACCAGTTAGAGAATAATGACTTGATGTGAATCCTAATGAGAGAACTTAAGCTCTGAGACAGCAGCACCATCATGCTCATGCCTCATTCACAAATAAAGACACACACAAACATAAATAACTTGCTGATTAAACTGCTATCAGCTTTTTAAATCATCTCTGCAGCTTATCAATAATCAGTTGTAACAAAGACAAATGTTATTGCACAGATAGAAGAGGTTGCATCTCTTTTAATTTAAACAAAGAGCAAATCAAAAAATAAAGGTATAACAAGTAATACTACATTCATCTACCTCTTTAACAGCTACTAGATTAAACTTTACTGACACTAATGAAACTTCTAAAGACTGTATAGTGAGCATAAAATAAAGATTTCAGACACATGAACAATCATAACTTATAGTCATCAGAGACAGAGGAGGTGTTACTAAATTTCTAATTCACATTTGTATTATCTCAACAGTTTAATGATGTTCTCTTCTACATGATAGTGACTCTAGATGTTGTTGTTCCACGTTTCACATTATTATATTGGGAGTATCATTTTACATACAAAACTCATTCACAAAGTAAAATCACCTCAGGTGAACAGAATCGCTGGGAAGCAAATAAGAAGTGATTGGAGAAACAGGATTAGTGTCTGTGTTGTGAGTCAGTAGAAGAGCTAAGTGATGACACGTGTTGTGAAAAGGTTCATTTACTGAAAGCTTCCAAATATGATCCTTTTAACGGCATAGTTACTTCAATATGAGGTTGATTGACTTTACTGTGTTTTGCTCAATGGCAGGTATTTGTAGACATTTAGCAGAAACACTCCCTATCAGAGTCTTTCTCTGCTGTTGACATCGTCTGATAACAAACTGTTCAATTCTCGTTCCAGTTGCTGTTTGAGAGACTCAGGTGGAGTCAAGTTCTTTGGGACTCTGTTCTGTGCAGCAGCAGAGAGAGAGCGGCAGACAGGAGAGAAGACACTGGAGCTGTTATCATCAGTGTGCACATATCCAACATTCCCTCTTCCTCACATATCTGATCCTGATGATGATGAAGAATATCAGGGTGGTTTCCTGCTGGATCTGTACTCCCACCTGAAGGACTATGAGACTGAAACAGGTCTGAGTGTCCTTCCATCATTACAGTCTGTTCTCCAGTCAGCTCCTGCAGTCTGGACCATAGACCTCTCACAGAGAAAGACCTCCAACCTGCTGGAAGTGCTGAGACTCCAACCAGAGAAGAAACAAGTGGAGCTGAGAGGCTGCTCAGATGGAGAGAGTGAAGTGAGGACTTTGCTGCAGTGTCTGCCTTATATCTCACAGCTCAGGTTGGTGGCACCATTACTGTTTATTTTATGATATTGATTTTTCTATGTGGGTTTCTTAAAAGGTCCCATGCCATGGCCATTTCTACTGATCACAATTCCATTGTTGAGGTCTACTAAAATAGATTTATATTGTGCAATTTTCCAAACTCACATTGGTTTCTCGTATAGCATCTCTGTATAGTATTTTTATTCACCGGTATTCACTCTCTGTCCTAAACGGCTGCCCTCCCTGTGAGCCCAGTGTGCTCTGATTGGTCGAGAAGCTGACAGGCTCGTTGCTGCTCGCACACACACAGACACACACACACACTGCTGCAGCAGACAGGCTTGGCGATACAGCTAGAACAAGCGAAACTCATCCTGAGCACACACAAACACTCACAGCCGAAGTAAAAACAATAAGTGTGGCTTGATATTGAGAAAGAAAAAGGTTTATAACGCTGTGAGAATGGGTCTGCTGAGAGAATTTCTCCGCGATCCCAACGTAGTAGTCAGAAAAACGTTTACCCATTTAAACAGTCGTGGTAGATACCTTGTTTGTTTTAAACATCATAAATACACAAACAACAATGAATACTTACAGGTTGTGTACCCGAATCTCCGCTGGTCCAAACAAAGTAGGAACAGCATCGTTCTTCAGTGCCCTACGCTGTACATATCCGGCATGAATCGCTGAAAGGTTTAGGAAGCTTTGTTTCGTGAAAGGCTGGCAGAGGGTGCGGCCATAGCTCTTGGCGTGGCTACTGGGTATCCCTACATAGTGATACCCAGTGTAACAGGCCGGGGCAGATAAAGGGAAAAGTGGTAGTGAAGCAGTCACGACAGAGGCAGTGTTCAAATAAAAAAAGAGGCTTTATTGCTGTTCAACTAAAAAATACCTTTTACGATAGAAAGGCTAACGTAGCCGGGCCGCTAACCGACTTGCCAGCTTACAAACTGTTTCCTCAGTCTGGGAGTCTCCTGCTCCCTCCATGTGCCACACACAACTGAGCAACTCTAGGTGCTTTTGTCTCCCTTGAGGGAGTGATTAGCACCAGGTGTGAGGTCTCCCCACCGGCTCCCAATACTGTTAATTGGCAGCGGGTGGAGCCACCTATTGGGAATGTAGGTGTCTCCCACTACTCTGCCTCTCAGTCCCTTACACACCCCCCCCTTCAGTTCTGGCCGAGGAGAGGTGACCATGGTCCACAGGGCATCTCTACGGGACAGAGCATCTGCATTCCCATGCTTAGCTCCGGCTCTGTGGATGATAGAGAAGTTAAACTCTTGTAGTGAGACAAACCACTTTCCTACTTTAGTATTTGTGTCTTTTTTATTTGCCATCCAGATCAGTGGGGCATGATCAGTTACCAGAGTGAAGTGTCGTCCCAAGAGGTAATACCGGAGGCGCTCAAGCGCCCATTTTATTGCTAGGCCTTCTTTCTCCACAGTAGCATACCCTTGTTCCCTTGTGTTCAGCTTCCGGCTGATGTACATGACTGGGTGTTCCTCACCGTGAACCTCCTGGGATAGTACTTGCTCCTATGCCCACCTCTGACGCATCCGTCTGCACAATCATCCCCCGGCTGAAGTCTGGGGTCACCAACACCGGCCGTGCGCAGAGAGCCCTCTTAAGTCCCTCAAAGGCGTGTTCAGCCTCTCCTGTCCACTTGACCATTAGCGGCTGTGAGTCTCTGGTCAGGTCTGTAAGGGGAGAGGCTATTGTGGAGAAGTTTGGGATGAAACGGCAATAGTAGGACGTCAGACCCAAGAAGGTTTTCACCTGTTTCTTTGTTGACGGCCGTGGCCAGTCCTGGATCGCCTGAACCTTCCTTTCTTGTGGTCTAACGTTGCCCCGCCCAATGGTGAAGCCCAGATACTCGGCTTCCCTCCAGTCCAAGCTTGCATTTTCTTGGATTGGCTGTCAAGACCCGCCCTTCGGAGAGATTCCAGCACTGCTGCAAGCCTTATGAGATGGCTATCCCATGAGTCACTGTGGATCACAACGTCATCCAAATAGGCAGCTGCATACTCACGATGTGGCCTCAGAACCTTGTCCATCAGTCCTCTGGAATATGGCTGGTGCTCCATGAAGCCCGAAGGGAAGCACAGTATATTGGTACAGCCCTGTGGGGGTGGCGAAGGCCGTCTTCTCTCTTGAGGCTGCTTCAAGTGGGACCTGCCAATACCCTTTCGTCAAGTCCAGAGTGCTGATATATCTGGCTTCCCCAAGCCGGTCAATCAGCTCATCTATCCTGGGCATAGGATACGCATCAAACTTGGAGATTTCATTCAATTTTCTGAAATCATTACAGAACCTGTTGGTTTTGTCGGGCTTAGGAACCAGAATGACAGGGCTGGTCCACTCACTGTGAGATTCTTCAATCACCCCCCATAGCCAGCATTTTCTGCACTTCTTGCTCAATGGCTGCCCGTCTTGCCTCCGGCACCCGGTAGGGCCGCATCTTTACCTTTTGGCCAGGCTCTGTGTGGATTTGATGTTCCACCATCGTTGTGCGTCCAGGTCGTAGTGAGAACACGTCCAAAGTCTGCTGAACCAGTTCCTTGGTTTGTTGTAACTGAGATTTGGATAGCCCTGGACCGTATTCCACTTCGGCCACCTCCTGGTCGGGAGAAGAAGGTGACACAACCGGGGAACCACAACACAGCAGTGCCTCTCGGGCGTACCGTTTCTTTAACAGGTTAACATGGTATATTTGGGATGGTTTTGCGACGGCCAGGTTGACGTACCTTGTAGTTGACTGGTCCCACCTTCTCTACCACTTCATAGGGACCTTGCCACGATGCCAGGAATCTGTGTTCTGTGGTGGGGACCAGGAAGAAGCACTTTATCCCCGGGCAGGAACTCACGCGGTTGGGCACCTCTGTTATACACTTTCCTCTGGGCTTCTTGGGCTTGAGCCATGTGCTCTTTGACCATGGGCCAAACATCTTTCATATGCGTCTGCATCGTCTCTACATGCTCAATCAGGCTCCGATGGGGGCTTGGTTGCTCCTCCCAGGCTTCCTTCGCGATGTCGAGAAGTCCTCTGGGCTGTCGGCCATACAGCAGCTCGAAGGGGGAGAAACCGTTGAAGCCTGTGGAACTTCCCTGATTGAAAACAGGACATAGGGCAGAAGCTGGTCCCAGTTACGACCATCCTTGTCAACAACCTTCTTTAACATGGATTCAATGTCTTGTTAAAGCGTTCTACCAATCCGTCTGTCTGAGGATGGTAGACAGATGTACGAAGCTGCTTTACCTTGAATAGCCTGCAGAGATCCTTCATTATCTTGGACATGAAGGGAGTGCCTTGGTCTGTTAGTATCTCTTTAGGAATCCCAACTTGGCTGAACAGGTGAAGCCGCTCCCGTGCAATCACTCTCGTTGTCATGTTCCTCAAGGGAATGGCCTCCGGGTACCTGGTTGCATAGTCAAGGATCACAAGAATATACTGATGTCCCCTGGCAGACTTCACCAGCGGTCCCACTAAGTCCATGGCAATGCGAGAAAACGGTACATCGATTATCAGTAGAGGTATTAGGGGATTTTTAAAGTGTGGCTTGGGACTCATCTTTTGACATTCAACACAGGTGCGGCAATAATCCTCTATAGCTCTTACCACCCCTGGCCAGTGGAACCGGCTCCCAATCCGCTGCCTTGTCTTCTCAACCCCTAGGTGGGCCCCTAGGACATGGCTGTGAGCCAGATGCAACACTGTGGACACATATTGTTTTGGGACAACCAACAAGTCTCTTCGCTGACCTTCAACCTCTTTGGCATAGTATAACAGATTATTTTTGATGAGGAAATGAGGACATGTAAGCTCACCTACTCCTGGAACAGGTTTTCCCTCTATTTCCGTAACATTGCTGCGTGCATGCAGCAGATTGGGGTCTTCCATCTGGGCGGTCCCGAACTGGCCCTTCAAACTTGGAATCAATGTGACTTCACCCTCCTCCCCTGTGCTTAGGTCTCCAGGGAAGCAACAAAAGGGTTATCATTTGCCTCGTCTGCACTGGAAGATTGGTTGCCTCTCTGCTCCTCCGGCACAGCACACACAACTTTGGGGAAACTGCTGAGGAGACGTACCCGGGGTGGCAATTTGTCCTTTCTCTCGCTTTCCTTTGGCACGCCTGGGATTTTTGGGCCTCCCCTCCCTCTGGTGCCGCAGGCGCTTGTATAGTGGGCAGTCTCGCCCACCAAGACTGGGACTGGTAGGGAAGGAACCACCCCCACTTTCAGCTCACAGCTGCCTTTAACTGTGGTAGGTGGATGAGGCAAGTGGGGTATAATTAGTGTCCCCATGGACACAGGAGACGGCCACAGTCTCTTCAGATGGCAAATGGTCGAGGAGGTGGGGTTGAATGAGGGACACCACACTTCCTGAGTCCACTAGCGCCTCTGCATCTTTCCATTTACCTTGACTGGTATCATTTGAGCCAGGGAGCTTTCCTGTACCCCAGCAAGAGTCAAGAAGGTGGCAGGGCCTTGCACCAGATGAGTGGGCGGTCGGCATTAGCTCATCCTTCCCTGGGCAATCCCGGCAATGTGCCTATCTCCCCACACTGGTAGCAACGCGGTTGGCCCTCTGGCAGGTAGGACTGTCGTCGCCTTACCTCTTCGGGTTCCCATCGCGGTTCTCGTGCCCGTCTAGTCCGTGATGCTTCCCCCACTGGCTTTCCGGCCCCACTCGGTGTCTGGTCGTGTGGACTTAAGCAGGTCCGCTGTGACCATGTGGCTCTCCACTACGTCAACCAACTCATCCAGACTGGCTGGATTCTGCTGGCTGACATTTTCTTGGTCTCATAGGGCAGAGACCGAATATATTTGTCCATCATTATCCTCTCTAAAACACCCAACTTTTCGGGGTCACAGGTCAGCCAGGCTCTGGTTACCCGGCCTAGGTCATACATCTGGGCCCTGGCTGACAACTCTGGCTTGTATTTCCAGTCATGAACCGCTGGGCTCTAGCTGCCTAAGCTGTAGCCATACCTCGCCAGGATTTCCCTCTTCAAGACGACGTAGACCTTTGCTTGGTCAGGAGGGAGGTCGAAGTAAGCTTGCTGTGCCGGGCCCAGGAGGAATGGTCCAACCAGATCAGCCCAGGAATCCCTTGGCCAGCCCTCTCTTTCAGCAGTGCGCTCAAAGGCTGTTAAGTACGTCTCTATCTCATCACTCTCCATCATTTTGGGGATGAATCGACCTGGGTTAGGCTGTACGGTTGTTTCCCTCTGGGTAGGAGAGGCTGCTGTTAGGCATTTTTTTACCTCCACATGGAGAAGCGCATTCTGTTTCTGCTGCTCCTGTATCATCTGCCGTTGCAGAGTCTGCTGCTCAGTAGAAATACGCACCAACTCCCTTAGTACATCCTCCATCTTGAAACCGAAATACACTAACTGCAACACCACCACTAGAGTCCTTAGGCTCGAATTCTCCACCAGTGTAACAGGCCGGGGCAGATAAAGGGAAAAGTGGTAGTGAAGCAGTCACGACAGAGGCAGTGTTCAAATCAAAAAAGAGGCTTTATTGCTGTTCAACTAAAAAATACCTTTTACGATTAGAAAGGCTAACGTAGCCGGGCCGCTAACCGACTTGCCAGCTTACAAACTGTTCTCCTCAGTCTGGGAGTCTCCTGCTCCCTCCATGTGCCACACACAACTGAGCAACTCTAGGTGCTTTTGTCTCCCTTGAGGGAGTGATTAGCACCAGGTGTGAGGTCTCCCCACCTGCTCCCAATACTGTTAATTGGCAACGGGTGGAGCCACCTATTGGGAATGTAGGTGTCTCCCCACTACTCTGCCTCTCAGTCCCTTACACCAGGAAGAAAATTAGAAATCTCCAATGAGGCCTTTTGGGGAGGTATTTTCTGTGTTAGAGTTGTACTCGCTACAGGGTGTATTTTGAGGGGTTGTGACTCTGCAGACCGTTTACATGCAGAAACACCTTGATAACACACAAGGGGACGGGTGATAACCGGAAAAGCATGACATGGGACCTTTTAAGAAATACAAAAATGAATGACATCTGATTGTTTCAGAAAGAGACAATAGTCATTCACTTCTGAACATGATGTAGATGAATAAAATTTCCCAGTTCAGTCATTATTTAAAACCACAGTTTTCTACCAGTTGAGAATAATGAAATGATGTGAATCCTAATGAGAGAACTTAAGCTCTGAGACAGCAGCACCATCATGCTCATGCCTCATTCACAAATAAAGACACACACAAACATAAATAGACTTGCTGATAAAACTGCTATCAGCTTTTTAAATCATTTCTGTTTTAATTTAATCAAAGAGCAATTAAAAATAGAAAGGCACAACAAGTAATACTACATGTATCTACCTCTTTAACAGATACTAGCTTCAACTTTACTGACACTAATGAAACTTCTAAAGACTGTATAGTGAGCTTTAAATAAAGATTTCAGACACATGAACAATCATAACTTAACTGTCAGAGACAGAGGAGGCGCCAGAGTTTCCGTTAGAATTTGTTTCCGCCGGTCAACATGTCCGTTAAAGTTTAAATCTTCTGGACAAAATGAGAAAAGTGCCGGTCAAAGGTCTTCTTTGTTATTTATTGAGCTTTAAAACAAATTGATATGATTCGATATTAAACAAACTAATTATAGTAGATTAACTACATTATTCAAAAGTGTTCAGTAATTTACAATACCACGGGAATAATAAACGGAGCGCTCTCTCTCTCTCCCTATCATGCAGCTCGAGGATCAGTAATGAGTGACCCGACAGTGAAACTAAAAATATCTATAACTAGTTCAGGTAGCGTGAGAGCTAATTAAAATAGCTACGAGTGATATTCTAACCTGAAGTGTGTGTTTTGTTCCGCTCACCGCTGCAGGTGATCATGCAGAGCTGCGTGTCGACTCGTCAGCAGCAGCTGATCGCTCTCTCCCCAGATTAGACTTCACTCGCGTTTATGTCCATATCGATCAGATCCAGCTAGTTGAAGCTTGCCAGTGGTGTGTCTGGAGCGCGACCACAACCAATCACATTAATCTCCTGCCCCGGACACACAAACACGCGGTTTGATTGGCTAGAGCTTGTACTGGCATATGATGTGATTGGCTGATGCTTCCGTCGAAGCTTGAAAAGTTGAACTTTTCTCAACTTTGAAGCGAGCAAAGCGAAGCGACGGAACCACAATGCAGTTTGGCAAAGCCTGACGTCACCCCATTTAAAGTGAATGGGAAGAAGCTTCGACGTACTAAGGGGACATTATTTTGACCGGAGAGATTTAGATTTGCCAGTCTTCAGCATATTTTACTGGTCAAAGTCCGGTAATTTCCGGCTAACGGAAACTCTGGGAGGTGTTACTAAACTCTAATTCACATTTGTATTATCTCAACAGTTTAATGATGTTCTCTTTTACATGATAGTGACTCTAGATGTTGTTGTTCCACGTTTCACATTATTATATTGGGAGTTATTTTACATACAAAACTCATTCACAAAGTAAAATCCCCTCAGGCGAACAGAATCCCTGGGAAGCAAACAAGAAGTGATTTGAGGAACAGGACTAGTGTCTGTGTCGTGAGTCAGCAGAAGAGCTGAGTGATGACACGTGTTGTGAAAAGGTTCATTAACTGAAAGCTTCCAAATATGATCCTTTTAACGGCATAGTTACTTCAATATGAGGTTGATTGACTTTACTGTGTTCTGCTCACTTGCAGGTATTTGTAGACATTTAGCAGAAACGCTCTCTTTCAGAGTCTCTCTCTGCTGTTGACATCATCTGATAACAAACTGTTCAATTCTCGTTCCAGTTCCAGGTTGGACTCAGGTGGAGTCCAGCTCTTTGGGACTCTGTTCTGTGCAGCAGCAGAGAGAGAGCAGCAGACAGGAGAGAAGACACTGCAGCTGTTATCATCAGTGTGCACATATCCTACATTCCCTCTTCCTCACATATATGATGATGTTGGTGATGAAGAATATCAGAGTGGTTTCCTGCTGGATCTGTACTCCCACCTGAAGGACTATGAGACTGAAACAGGCCTGAGTGTCCTTCCATCGTTACAGTCTGTTCTCCAGTCAGCTCCTGCAGTCTGGATCACAGACCTCTCAGAGAGAAAGACCTCCATCCTGCTGGAAGTGCTGAGACTCCAACCAGAGAAGAAACAAGTGGAGCTGACAGGCTGCTCAGAGGAAGAGAGTGAAGTGAGGACCTTGCTGCAGTGTCTGCCTTATATCTCACAGATCAGGTCAGTCAGACTCTATATTTATAATATGAAATGGATTCCTCAGAAAGGTTCATTAAAAAGACCAACAGCACATTGGAAGCAGTTAATTAACTGAAATGTATAAACGGGTATTCTGTAGATAAATGAAATGTTTCTGTTTAGTAATGAATTAGCACAACAGACAGAGCAATGCTTTATCACATGGAATGCCACACGTGCACTTAGACTATTTATTTTCTTTGAATGTCCTTCTTGATTAAAGACCTTGCAGATAAGATGGTTGGCGGTGCAGCATTTATTGTACTTGAGCTTTGCCTTCTCACTGTTCATCCATATTGTTTCAGCTGTGGTCCAGAGTTCTTCCAGAGAGTGTGTACGCTCCTCTCTGTCAGACCCAGAGAGGAGGCTGAGAGGTTGGCCTCTCTGCTGCGGCTCTCAGGGTTCACCCTGCTGCTATCAGGAGAGTTACCCAGAAAAACCTGCCTGTCTGTGGGGAGAGTTCTCCAACTGTGTGGCTCTAATGTGGATCTCATCCTCAATCCCAGAAAGATGTCTGTCAAGGAAGCCTTTGTTCTCTTTAAACAAACAACACAACTACACAGTCTCAAGTGCGCATTTAAACAGTTTCTCTTTATTGTTATCATGCCATCGTGTCCAGTTTGTATGTTCAGTTACGGGTGAAGGTAAATGATGATACTATTCTCTTTCTTTGTTTCCAGGCTTTCTAACGATATGGCCTTGCTGCTGTGTGGTTGGGTGAGGAGATGGGGAGTGGTCTGTCAGGTGACTGTTGAAGAGCTTTCTCTCTCCCCTCAGACCGCCCAACCATCACACAGAGTGTTGTTGAAGGTTGTCAGTAGCTTGGCTTCCCTGCTGAGATACTGGGTAGTGAGACAGTTAGACCTGACTAAGGTCTGTGTTCCTGCTCTGGGTCTCACACCACTGCTGCTCCATGATGGCCCTCTTAAAATCAAGTAACAGTCTCTCTGGAGCCTCATAAACTCACAATAATTAATGCAGATGTATTAATGTTGACATTTATTCATACACTTCTTCCTGCAGACTGAGTGAGAATAATGTCCAGCAGCTACTCTCCCTGCTCCATGAACTCCAGGACCAGGACTTGACCTGGTCCTTCTTGAGTAAGTTAGGAGGAGACCTGACCTCCTTCTCTCTGAACTGGGAGCTTCTCCACCTTCTACTGCAGCATCCATCAGCTCAGACCCTCACTGTGGACATGAGGAAGAACCTTTTCTTACAGGAGAACATCACACGTCTGCTTCCCTACCTGGACAGGATTGTGTTTAAAAGGTGATCAATAGAGTCGTTTATCCTGTTTTAGCATTTAAATATATTTTGCTGTTACTTCTTTCACTAAAGTGTGTTCATTAAAACTCTTTCAGTCCCTGTCCCAGCTTTGTGTTGACTGCTATCGGGGAGATTTACAAAGCTCGAGCCAGTTCCATTATACCCAGTTTACTGAGGTCCTTGGATCATGTGATCAACCTGACCTGCAGAGTGATGTCACCTATGGACTGTGTTGCTTTGCTCTACACCCTCGCACACAGTGATGGAGTCAAACTGAACCTCCTGTGGACCTCATACCAGCAGTGCAAACACAGTCCATCCTCTTGAACCTGGACAAAGTTGCTCAGCTCAGGTCAGACAAATATAGTTCTAAACGTGTATTTATCTCGACCCAGCTGTACTTTACCACCCGTCAAACACCAATATTAGTGAATGGAAACAGCAGGGTGGAACAGCACAACACTTTCAGCCACTTATCTTTCAATGTTAAAGAGGCACATTTTTGCAAAGCCAAACAAACAGCAATAAAAACATGCATACATGTTCTTAACTAGACATTTGTTTCCAACCTTTTTGATCTATTATTAATGTGATATGCACTATGTTCTTATTACTGAGAGAAATGAAGGACAAAACTGCAATAAGACCCAAGTTGATGAGAAACATAATTATATAAAACGTTTTTTCAGTCAATTAAGCTTTATGGATAAAAGCTTTGTTTAATTGTTAATACATGTTCTCCCAGTGTTGACAGGAATCTGCTGGAGTATGGTCCATGGCTGCGCTGCCTCTGATGCCCAGCCGGGGGCCGCAGAGTCTCTGCTCAGGACTGTGCAGCACAGGCTGGATCTGTCCTGCTCCTCCTGTGTGGAGCTGCCAGAGAAAGATCAGAGTGATACTCTCCGTCTCACGACTGAAGACTGCAGGGCCGTCTCCACCTTCCTGAGACACAGCAGACGGGGAACACTGCTCATCCTGCAGGACTGTGAGGTTCAGGACAGCGGATTAGACCTGCTGTTTCCTGTCTTACCCACAGTAAAACTCAGGTAGACCACTAACACTTAAACTAGAGAAGAAGCTGTTTTTATACATCTTTCTGCATCACATCAGTTTGCTCTTTGCTCTGTTTCTCCTGTTCAGAGCCAGTAAAGCTGTCATCCTGCAGCTGGTGTCCCTGGTTCCTGTGAACAGTGAGAGGGACACAGTGGAACGGGCAGTGTCCCTCTGCAAAGCCCTGGAGGGAGAGCTGGACCTCAGTCACAGCTCACTGGATCAGAGGGCCTGTGCAGCCTTGGCCCTGATGCTGGACTTCTCTGAAGAGATGACAGAGCTGGACCTCAGTCACTGTCAGCTCACTGACCAGCTGCTGCTCACACTCAGCGCGCAGCTGCACAAAGTACAAGTCCTCGAGTGAGTGGCAAAGGTGTTCATGTGGAAAATAGGTTTTAGTGGAGGTCATCATTAGTTTGGGGTGGGAATCTCTCTGTGTCTGATCATTTGATTCAGGGCTTTGTTGACTGAAACCTGTTGTTGTACAACTTCAGTCTGAAGATACGCTGTAATCAGAACTCAGGCAGTCATACAGCGGTGTCAGAAAAGTGACATAACTAATGGAGAGATACAAGTGAACATAATGTTGTTTGGACTGTACCTATACTTCCCAGCTGATGTATTACATTACTAAAAGTTCCTCTGTTTGTGTTTGTGTTACAGTCTGAGCCACAACAACATCACTGATGCTTCGACTGACCTCTTACTCCAACTGGTCTCCATCAACCCCTCCATTCACACCGTGCGGTGAGAAAACCATAATTACTGCACCATTTGTACTCGTAGGCTAATAGAGGAATCATTTATCATTATAAAACTGCTATTCAACGTATTGTTCTGTCTGACTGATGTCTGTGCTCTCTGCTTTTGTATTTTTCTAGACTGTTCGGGAACAAAATTGTGTCCAGGACATCCTTTGTGAAATACAAGACGTTTGAAATATGGTGACCCTCCATCAGTGTGGGTGGAATCTGACAATCAGGGAATAACTGATCTACAGAGTTGGGTGTAACACGTTACAAAGTAACCCACAAGAGGGATTTACGCCGCAGGTTTATATTTACGTAACATTTGCGCGTTTTGCGTGTCCACATGCAGTGGGTCAACAGCGATAACTTTCGAGGGGTGGAGGTATGCCCATTATTTTGAGTTTGTCTGAAGAAAGGCTAGTGGAGCCTCGCAGCGGCGAAAACTGGGGTGCGCTTACACTGTAGGTGCGCCGCATTTGAGGCTCCGTCCGCAAAAATGAAGCACCCTCCGCAGTCTGCGAGTAAAGTAACGCATTACTTTATGTAGAGAGTAACAAAGTAAAGTCATATATTACTTTTTTTTAAAGTAATGAGTAATATGTAATATATTACTTTTTTTTAGTAACAACCCCATCTCTGCTGATCTATCTCTAACGATCATTACATACTAACTCTGTGTATGATGGGATCCGTTTACATAGAGGCCATGACTTTTTGTTCTGAAGGTACTATAGATATTCATTTATGGTACGCATATTTATAATTTTCCTAATTGAACACGGTTAAATTATTCGTGTGTGGTGTGTCGTGTCAGATTATAATTTGCAAGGGGATCAAATACTTTATCCCACCGTTAAATGCAAATCAATTTTTATCTTTTATATAATGTCTATTTCTGGATTAGCTTTTTGATTTTCTTTCTCACTGTTCAAATAAACCTACCATTAAAATGACAGACTGTTCATACCTTGTGGGCAAAGTTAGAAAAACTGCAAGGGATCATATCACGATTTCCTTCACTTTATATAGATTATGTTTTATACTCTGATTGCCTTTTACTCGGTTAAATTGTATTTTTAGTCCTATGTGTTTAACAGACATGTTGAGGACTTACATTTCAGGAAGGGCAAAAGGTGGATTTGCAAATGGTTAAAGAACTGGGGTTTAATGGGTTAATGGTGGGATGTTTCGATAATGACTGAAGGAAATGTTGGGTGGGACCAGGTGGATATTCTCTCTGCTCTAATGTGACTGTGAGCAGAACCTCTTTGTCCTCTGAGGATCAAGCTGCTCTGCTCCTGCTTTTCAATTGTATATTTTTTACATTGTTATTCTTTTTTAATTTATTAAATAGATACACTTTGTCCAAGACTCATTTATCAGTTTCTCGTAAGGGAATTAGAATTTCCTCTTCATAGTGGAAAAACAAAAAGGCCAGAACTGTTGTATCAAAATATGAATTCATGTTTTTTCCAAAATCCATCTTTCCAATATACGATCTTTGACGGGTCTGAACAGGTGCATTGTGGGAAGCCCTCTCTGACGCTGTCTGTGTATTTCTTGACATCTAACGCCACTTCTCTCTCCAAGCGCACGCTAAAATGCATTCTGAGTCCCACTTGAACTAGGTTATTAACTGGAAGTCAGCCTTTCCTCCACGCAGCGTTCAGGACGGGCTGCAGCATGGAGGCTGGGGAAGGTGAGCTGTCTGCAGCTAGCTTTGCAGGCTAACGTTATTCCTCATCTGCAGGATTCTGTTCACACCAGTGCTTTTTTTTATAGCTCCGAGCGGGAGCTTTTCTGGTTCAGCTCCGGTTTCCCTTTTCAGCTCCCGCTCTGTTCACACCGCCCACTGGCGCCCCAGAGCTGCCCCTGCTGCGTCATGACGTCACCGTTTACATCGCTGATTTGCTCCCCAACGGCACCCATTACGGCGCTCACAACACAACAACAACAAACTGCGTCGGGTCGATGATCGTGTTGCTTTTAATCACACGAAGCCAGAATAAATTGAATAACGACTTCTCCAACCTTATACTTTGCTCCAGAGTGCCGTGGTTCATTGTTTATTAATGTGTTTCTGCGCATCTACCGACCGCTGCAGTGCTGGCTGCTCTTCCACGGGAGTTTATTCTCCCGTTAGCTCCCGGTTAGCTCACACTGCAGCGGCCGCTCTAAAGTATTCACTGCCGACTCACACAAGAGCTGATGCATATCCCCAGTTCCCCTTAGCCTAAGTGAATGTGTGTCAGTCTGAATTGACACTGTTTGGTATCACAACGCTGTTATGAAAGTTTCTCTGGTATAAACGGTGATGTTGGCATAGCAACTGAAGCTAAACTGACTACTTGCATCCGATAGCTGCAATAATACAAAACAACACCTCCCTCCACAATGATCGATAGCAGTGAACGGATGGTCAAAGTAAGGTAAAATAAACAGCATCACACGAAGCCTGGTTAGTGTTGCCTGACTTTATAAAGTGTGTTTTATAGGCACTACTGCTTGTAGGCAGGCATAACAGTCGACCCATTTCAGGGAGGGGGTTTAGTTTCCTGCACGCCTCGACGTAAGCGACGTCGCCCTTAGCTCCGAAGCTCTTGCCTCTGGACCGACAATTTTTTTGGAGCTGGAAATGAAGCGGATTCCGGAGCTAAGAGCCGGCGCCGTGCTGCGGTGTGAACAGGAAAACCCGGCGCTTTTCAGGCTCTAGCTCCGAGCCGGAGCTGAAAAGGCGCTGGTGTGAAAGGGGCATCAGAGGCTGCTCCGCTCTGGTGTGTGAACAGGAAAACCCAGTGCTTTTCAAGCCAGCTCCGAACCGGCCCTGAAACACCGTTGGTGTGAATGAGGTATACGAGACAGAGGAGTGACTAAACTCTAATTCACATTTGTATATCTCAGGAGCAAAGTGAAGAGTTTAATGATGCAGGGCTCGACAGTAACGGTTGCCAGGTTGCCATTGGCAACCATTCAGAAAAAACCAGCAACCATTTTTTAACATAAAGAAATAAGGACAGCAAACAGCTAAATGTGCACCCCAAAATAGATGAATGTTAATTATTTGTTGTATTAAGAGTGATATTTAATCATTCGGAACCTGATACTTAAGTTGCACGTGCATTGGTGTGATTACGGAACCAGAAAGCGATGCACGTTTACTCGCGTGCACGGTGTGCCGTGTGTTTGTTTTACAAAAAATGGCGAAGCAAATTAAGTTGTTTGACTGTGGGGTAAAACGTTCGGCCAACCCGTCAACATCTCAAACGAATGTTCAAGTGATTCAACTGATAAAGCGCAAGATGAACCCGAACAAAAAGCAAAGAGGAAATGTGTTAAGTCTTGAAAGGCGAAATATATAAGTACATTCTGCTCCGTTGTCCATTCACTTCAGGTAAAAGTTCCTTCAAAATAAGAGTCCCGATCTTATTACTACCAAAATAAAAGTGCTAAACGAAACTTTACCATATGAAAATATTGGCATACAAACATAATCCCTTCTATAAAAAATGAAATGGCAACCGTATTTTCAGTTTGGCAACCAAAACCTGATGCCTGGTTGCCAGCCTGGCAACCATTTTTAAAAGTTAGCGTTGAGCCCTGGATGTGATTTCTTCTACATGATAAGGGACTCTAGATGTTGTTGTTCCACGTTTTACATTATTATATTGGGAGTATCATTTTACATGCAAAACTCATTCACAAAGTAAATCACCTCAGGTGAACAGAATCGCTGGGAAGCAAATAAGAAGTGATTGGAGAAACAGGATTAGTGTCGTGTTGTGAGTCAGTAAGTTAGAGAGCTAAGTGATGACATGTGTTGTGAAAAGGTTCATTTACTGAAAGCTTCCAAATATGATCCTTTTAACCGGCATAGTTACTTCAATATGAGGTTGATTGACTTTCACTGTGTTTGCTCAAGGCATGGTATTTGTAGCATTTAGCAGACGACAACACTCCCCTATCAGAGTCTTTCTCTGCTGTTGAACTCGTACATCTGATAACAAACTGTTTCCAATTCTCGTTCCTAGTTGCTGTTTGAGAGTCTCAGGGGACAGTCAAGTTCTTTGGGACTCTGTTTGCTGCAGCAGCCGAGACCGAGAGCGGCAGACAGGAGAGAAGACACTGGAGCTGTCTATCATCAGTGTGCACATATCCACCATTTCCCTCTTTCACTCACATATCTGATCCTGATGATTGATTGAAGTATAAGAAATCAGGGTGGTTTCCTGCTGGATCTGTACTCCCACCTGAAGGACACTATGAGACTGACTGAACGGCCCTTGAGTGTCCTTCCCATCAATTACACTCTGTTTCTCAGTCAGCTCCTGCAGTCTGGTTCATAGACCTCTCACAGAGAAAGACCTCCCATCCTGCTGGAAGTGCTGAGACTCCAACCAGAGAAGAAACAAGTGGAGCTGAGAGGCTGCTCAGAGGAGATGAGTGAAGTGAGGACCTTGCTGCAGTGTCTGCCTTTCATCTCACAGCTCAGGTTGGTGGGACCATTACTGTTTATTTTATGATGTTGATTTTTCTTCGTGGATTTCTTAAGAAATACAAAATTAATGACATCTGATTATAGGCAGTGTTTCAGGAAGAGACTATAGTCCTTCCCTTCTGAACCTGATGTAGATGAATAACATTTCCCAGTTCAGTCATTATTTTAAACCACAGTCTTCTACCAGTTAGAGAATAATGAAATGATGTGAATCATAATGAGAGCAACTTAAGCTCTGAGACAGCAACAGCATCATGCTCATTGCCTCCTTCAGAAATAAAGACACATACAAACATAAATAAATGTGCTGATAAAACTGCTATCAGCTTTTTAAATCATCTCTGCAGCTTATCAATAATCAGCTGTAACCAAAACAAATGTTATTGTACAGATAGAAGAGGGTGCATCTCTTTTAATTTAATCAAAGAGCACAATCAAAATAAAGGTATAACAAGTAATACTACATTCATCTACCTCTTTAACAGCTACTAGATTAAACTTTACTTGACACTAATGAAACTTCTAAAGACTGTATAGTGAGCATAAAATAAAGATTTCAGACACATGAACAATCATAACTTATAGTCATCAGCGACAGAGGAGGTGTTACTAAATTTCTAATTCACATTTGTATTATCTCAACAGTTTAATGATGTTCTCTTCTACATGATAGTGACTCTAGATGTTGTTGTTCACGTTTCACATTATATATTGGGAGTATCATTTTACATACAAAACTCATTCACAAAGTAAAATCACCTTCAGGTGAACAGAATCGCTGGGAAGCAAATAAGAAGTGATTGGAGAAACAGGATTAGTGTCTGTGTTGTGAGTCAGTAGAAGAGCTAAGTGATGACACGTGTTGTGAAAAGGTCATTTACTGAAAGCTTCCAATATGATCCTTTTAACGGCATAGTTACTCTCAATATGAGGTTGATTGACTTTACTGTGTTTTGCTCAATGGCAGGTTATTGTAGACATTTAGCAGAACACTCCCTATCAGAGTCTTTCTCTGCTGTTGACACTCGTCTGATAACAAACTGTCAATTCTCGTTCCAGTTTGCTGTTTTGGAGACTCAGGTGGAGTCAGAGTTCTTTGGGACTCTGTTCTGTGCAGCAGCAGAGAGAGAGCGGCAGACAGGAGAGAAGACACTGGAGCTGTTATCATCAGTGTGCACATATCAACATTCCCTCTTCCTCACATAACTGATCCTGATTGATGATGAAGAATATCAGGGTGGTTTCCTGCTGGATCTGTACCTCCCACCTGAAGGACTATGAGACTGAAACAGGTCTGAGTGTCCTTCCATCATTACAGTCTGTTCTCCAGTCAGCTCCTTGCAGTCTGGACCATAGACCTCTCAAGAGAAAGACCTCCCAACCTGCTGGAAGTGCTGAGACTCCAACCAGAGAAGAAACAAGTGGAGCTTGAGAGGCTGCTCAGATGGAGAGAGTGAAGTGAGGACTTTGCTGCAGTGTCTGCCTTATATCTCACAGCTCAGGTTGGTGGCACATACTGTTTATTTTATGATATTGATTTTTCTATGTGGGTTTCTTAAAAGGTCCCATGCCATGGCCATTTCTACTGATCACAATTCCATTGTTGAAGGTCTACTAAATAGATTTATATTGTGCAATTTTCCAAAACTCAATTGGTTTCTCGTATAGCATCTCTGTATAGTATTTTTATTCACCGGTATTCACTCTCTGTCCTAAACGGCTGCCCATCCCTGTGAGCCCAGTGTGCTCTGATTGGTCGAGAAGCTGACAGGCTCGTTGCTGCTCGCACACACACAGACACACACACACACTGCTGCAGCAGGACAGGCTTGCGATACAGCTAGAACAAGCGAAACTCATCCTGAGCACACACAAACACTCACAGCCGAAGTAAAAACAATAAGTGTGGCTTGATATTGAGAAAGAAAAAGGTTTATAACGCTGTGAGAATGGGTCTGCTGAGAGAATTTCTCCGCGATCCCAACGTAGTAGTCAGAAAAACGTTTACCCATTTAACAGTCGTGGTAGATACCTTGTTGTTTTAAACATCATAAATACACAAACAACAATGAATACTTACAGGTTGTGTACCCGAATCTCCCGCTGGTCCAAACAAAGTAGGAACAGCATCGTTCTTCAGTGCCCTACGCTGTACATATCCGGCATGAATCGCTGAAAAGGTTTAGGAAGCTTTGTTTCGTGAAAGGCTGGCAGAGGGTGCGGCCATAGCTCTTGGCGTGGGCTACTGGGTATCCCTACATAGTGATACCCAGTGTAACAGGCCGGGGCAGATAAAGGGAAAAGTGGTAGTGAAGCAGTCACGACAGAGGCAGTGTTCAAATAAAAAAGAGGCTTTATTGCTGTTCAACTAAAAAATACCTTTTACGATAGAAAGGCTAACGTAGCCGGGCCGCTAACCGACTTGCCAGCTTACAAACTGTTTCCTCAGTCTGGGAGTCTCCTGCTCCCTCCATGTGCCACACACAACTGAGCAACTCTAGGTGCTTTTGTCTCCCTTGAGGGAGTGATTAGCACCAGGTGTGAGGTCTCCCCAGCTCCCAATACTGTTAATTGGCAGCGGGTGGAGCCACCTATTGGGAATGTAGGTGTCTCCCACTACTCTGCCTCTCAGTCCCTTACACCCCCCCCTTCAGTTCTGGCCGAGGAGAGGTGACCATGGTCCACAGGGCATCTCTACGGGACAGAGCATCTGCATTCCCATGCTTAGCTCCGGCTCTGTGGATGATAGAGAAGTTAAACTCTTGTAGTGAGACAAACCACCTTCCTACTTTAGTATTTGTGTCTTTTTTATTTGCCATCCAGATCAGTGGGGCATGATCAGTTACCAGAGTGAAGTGTCGTCCCAAGAGGTAATACCGGAGGCGCTCAAGCGCCCATTTTATTGCTAGGCCTTCTTTCTCCACAGTAGCATACCCTTGTTCCCTTGTGTTCAGCTTCCGGCTGATGTACATGACTGGGTGTTCCTCACCGTGAACCTCCTGGGATAGTACTGCTCCTATGCCCACCTCTGACGCATCCGTCTGCACAATCATCCCCCGGCTGAAGTCTGGGGTCACCAACACCGGCCGTGCGCAGAGAGCCCTCTTAAGTCCCTCAAAGGCGTGTTCAGCCTCTCCTGTCCACTTGACCATTAGCGGCTGTGAGTCTCTGGTCAGGTCTGTAAGGGGAGAGGCTATTGTGGAGAAGTTTGGGATGAAACGGCAATAGTAGGACGTCAGACCCAAGAAGGTTTTCACCTGTTTCTTTGTTGACGGCCGTGGCCAGTCCTGGATCGCCTGAACCTTCCTTTCTTGTGGTCTAACGTTGCCCCGCCCAATGGTGAAGCCCAGATACTCGGCTTCCTCCAGTCCAAGCTTGCATTTTCTTGGATTGGCTGTCAAGACCGCCCTTCGGAGAGATTCCAGCACTGCTGCAAGCCTTATGAGATGGCTATCCCATGAGTCACTGTGGATCACAACGTCATCCAAATAGGCAGCTGCATACTCACGATGTGGCCTCAGAACCTTGTCCATCAGTCTCTGGAATATGGCTGGTGCTCCATGAAGCCCGAAGGGAAGCACAGTATATTGGTACAGCCCTGTGGGGGTGGCGAAGGCCGTCTTCTCTCTTGAGGCTGCTTCAAGTGGGACCTGCCAATACCCTTTCGTCAAGTCCAGAGTGCTGATATATCTGGCTTCCCCAAGCCGGTCAATCAGCTCATCTATCCTGGGCATAGGATACGCATCAAACTTGGAGATTTCATTCAATTTTCTGAAATCATTACAGAACCTGTTGGTTTTGTCGGGCTTAGGAACCAGAATGACAGGGCTGGTCCACTCACTGTGAGATTCTTCAATCACCCCCATAGCCAGCATTTTCTGCACTTCTTGCTCAATGGCTGCCCGTCTTGCCTCCGGCACCCGGTAGGGCCGCATCTTTACCTTTTGGCCAGGCTCTGTGTGGATTTGATGTTCCACCATCGTTGTGCGTCCAGGTCGTAGTGAGAACACGTCCAAAGTCTGCTGAACCAGTTCCTTGGTTTGTTGTAACTGAGATTTGGATAGCCCTGGACCGTATTCCACTTCGGCCACCTCCTGGTCGGGAGAAGAAGGTGACACAACCGGGGAACCACAACACAGCAGTGCCTCTCGGGCGTACCGTTTCTTTAACAGGTTAACATGGTATATTTGGGATGGTTTGCGACGGCCAGGTTGACGTACCTTGTAGTTGACTGGTCCCACCTTCTCTACCACTTCATAGGGACCTTGCCACGATGCCAGGAATCTGTGTTCTGTGGTGGGGACCAGGAGAAGCACTTTATCCCCGGGCAGGAACTCACGCGGTTGGGCACCTCTGTTATACACTTTCCTCTGGGCTTCTTGGGCTTGAGCCATGTGCTCTTTGACCATGGGCCAAACATCTTTCATATGCGTCTGCATCGTCTCTACATGCTCAATCAGGCTCCGATGGGGGCTTGGTTGCTCCTCCCAGGCTTCCTTCGCGATGTCGAGAAGTCCTCTGGGCTGTCGGCCATACAGCAGCTCGAAGGGGGAGAAACCGGTTGAAGCCTGTGGAACTTCCCTGATTGAAAACAGGACATAGGGCAGAAGCTGGTCCCAGTTACGACCATCCTTGTCAACAACCTTCTTTAACATGGATTTCAATGTCTTGTTAAAGCGTTCTACCAATCCGTCTGTCTGAGGATGGTAGACAGATGTACGAAGCTGCTTTACCTTGAATAGCCTGCAGAGATCCTTCATTATCTTGGACATGAAGGGAGTGCCTTGGTCTGTTAGTATCTCTTTAGGAATCCCAACTTGGCTGAACAGGTGAAGCCGCTCCCGTGCAATCACTCTCGTTGTCATGTTCCTCAAGGGAATGGCCTCCGGGTACCTGGTTGCATAGTCAAGGATCACAAGAATATACTGATGTCCCCTGGCAGACTTCACCAGCGGTCCCACTAAGTCCATGGCAATGCGAGAAAACGGTACATCGATTATCAGTAGAGGTATTAGGGGATTTTTAAAGTGTGGCTTGGGACTCATCTTTGACATTCAACACAGGTGCGGCAATAATCCTCTATAGCTCTTACCACCCCTGGCCAGTGGAACCGGCTCCCAATCCGCTGCCTTGTCTTCTCAACCCCTAGGTGGGCCCCTAGGACATGGCTGTGAGCCAGATGCAACACTGTGGACACATATTGTTTTGGGACAACCAACAAGTCTCTTCGCTGACCTTCAACCTCTTTGGCATAGTATAACAGATTATTTTTGATGAGGAAATGAGGACATGTAAGCTCACCTACTCCTGGAACAGGTTTTCCCTCTATTTCCGTAACATTGCTGCGTGCATGCAGCAGATTGGGGTCTTCCATCTGGGCGGTCCCGAACTGGCCCTTCAAACTTGGAATCAATGTGACTTCACCCTCCTCCCCTGTGCTTAGGTCTCCAGGGAAAGCAACAAAAGGGTTATCATTTGCCTCGTCTGCACTGGAAGATTGGTTGCCTCTCTGCTCCTCCGGCACAGCACACACAACTTTGGGGAACTGCTGAGGAGACGTACCCGGGGTGGCAATTTGTCCTTTCTCTCGCTTTCCTTTGGCACGCCTGGGATTTTTGGGCCTCCCCTCCCTCTGGTGCCGCAGGCGCTTGTATAGTGGGCAGTCTCGCCCCACCAAGACTGGGACTGGTAGGGAAGGAACCACCCCCACTTTCAGCTCACAGCTGCCTTTAACTGTGGTAAGGTGGATGAGGCAAGTGGGGTATAATTTAGTGTCCCCATGGACACAGGAGACGGCCACAGTCTCTTCAGATGGCAAATGGTCGAGGAGGTGGGGTTGAATGAGGGACACCACACTTCCTGAGTCCACTAGCGCCTCTGCATCTTTTCCATTTACCTTGACTGGTATCATTTGAGCCAGGGAGCTTTCCTGTACCCAGCAAGAGTCAAGAAGGTGGCAGGGCCTTGCACCAGATGAGTGGGCGGTCGGCATTAGCTCATCCTTCCCTGGGCAATCCCGGGCAATGTGGCCTATCTCCCCACACTGGTAGCAACGCGGTTGGCCCTCTGGCAGGTAGGACTGTCGTCGCCTTACCTCTTCGGGTTCCCATCGCGGTTCTCGTGCCCGTCTAGTCCGTGATGCTTCCCCACTGGCTTTCCGGCCCCACTCGGTGTCTGGTCGTGTGGACTTAAGCAGGTCCGCTGTGACCATGTGGCTCTCCACTACGTCAACCAACTCATCCAGACTGGCTGGATTCTGCTGGCTTGACATTTTCTTGGTCTCATAGGGCAGAGACCGAATATATTTGTCCATCATTATCCTCTCTAAAACACCCAACTTTTCGGGGTCACAGGTCAGCCAGGCTCTGGTTACCCGGCCTAGGTCATACATCTGGGCCCTGGCTGACAACTCTGGCTTGTATTTCCAGTCATGGAACCGCTGGGCTCTAGCTGCTAAGCTGTAGCCATACCTCGCCAGGATTTCCCTCTTCAAGACGACGTAGACCTTTGCTTGGTCAGGAGGGAGGTCGAAGTAAGCTTGCTGTGCCGGGCCCAGGAGGAATGGTCCAACCAGATCAGCCCAGGAATCCCTTGGCCAGCCCTCTCTTTCAGCAGTGCGCTCAAAGGCTGTTAAGTACGTCTCTATCTCATCACTCTCCATCATTTTGGGGATGAATCGACCTGGGTTAGGCTGTACGGTTGTTTCCCTCTGGGTAGGAGAGGCTGCTGTTAGGCATTTTTTTACCTCCACATGGAGAAGCGCATTCTGTTTCTGCTGCTCCTGTATCATCTGCCGTTGCAGAGTCTGCTGCTCAGTAGAAATACGCACCAACTCCCTTAGTACATCCTCCATCTTGAAACCGAAATACACTAACTGCAACACCACCACTAGAGTCCTTAGGCTCGAATTCTCCACCAGTGTAACAGGCCGGGGCAGATAAAGGGAAAAGTGGTAGTGAAGCAGTCACGACAGAGGCAGTGTTCAAATCAAAAAAGAGGCTTTATTGCTGTTCAACTAAAAAATACCTTTTACGATAGAAAGGCTAACGTAGCCGGGCCGCTAACCGACTTGCCAGCTTACAAACTGTTTCCTCAGTCTGGGAGTCTCCTGCTCCCTCCATGTGCCACACACAACTGAGCAACTCTAGGTGCTTTTGTCTCCCTTGAGGGAGTGATTAGCACCAGGTGTGAGGTCTCCCCACCTGCTCCCAATACTGTTAATTGGCAACGGGTGGAGCCACCTATTGGGAATGTAGGTGTCTCCCACTACTCTGCCTCTCAGTCCCTTACACCAGGAAGAAAATTAGAAATCTCCAATGAGGCCTTTTGGGGAGGTATTTTCTGTGTTAGAGTTGTACTCGCTACAGGGTGTATTTTGAGGGGTTGTGACTCTGCAGACCGTTTACATGCAGAAACACCTTGATAACACACAAGGGGACGGGTGATAACCGGAAAAGCATGACATGGGACCTTTTAAGAAATACAAAAATGAATGACATCTGATTGTTTCAGAAAGAGACAATAGTCATTCACTTCTGAACATGATGTAGATGAATAAAATTTCCCAGTTCAGTCATTATTTAAAACCACAGTTTTCTACCAGTTTGAGAATAATGAAATGATGTGAATCATAATGGGACAACTTAAGCTCTGAGACAGCAACAGCATCATGCTCATGCCTCCTTCAGAAATAAAGACACATACAAACATAAATAAATGTGCTTATAAAACTGCTATCAGCTTTTTAAATCATCTCTGTTTTAATTTAATCAAAGAGCAATTCAAAATAGAAAGGCACAACAAGTAATACTACATTCATCTGCCTCTTTAACAGATACTAGCTTCAACTTTACTGACACTAATGAAACTTCTAAAGACTGTATAGTGAGCTTTAAATAAAGATTTCAGACACATGAACAATCATAACTTAACTGTCAGAGACAGAGGAGGCGCCAGAGTTTCCGTTAGAATTTGTTTCCGCCGGTCAACATGTCCGTTAAAGTTTAAATCTTCTGGACAAAATGAGAAAAGTGCCGGTCAAAGGTCTTCTTTGTTATTTATTGAGCTTTAAAACAAATTGATATGATTCGATATTAAACAAACTAATTATAGTAGATTAACTACATTATTCAAAAGTGTTCAGTAATTTACAATACCACGGGAATAATAAACGGAGCGCTCTCTCTCTCTCCCTATCATGCAGCTCGAGGATCAGTAATGAGTGACCCGACAGTGAAACTAAAAATATCTATAACTAGTTCAGGTAGCGTGAGAGCTAATTAAAATAGCTACGAGTGATATTCTAACCTGAAGTGTGTGTTTTGTTCCGCTCACCGCTGCAGGTGATCATGCAGAGCTGCGTGTCGACTCGTCAGCAGCAGCTGATCGCTCTCTCCCGTCAGATTAGACTTCACTCGCGTTTATGTCCATATCGATCAGATCCAGCTAGTTGAAGCTTGCCAGTGGGTGTGTCTGGAGCGCGACCAACAACCAATCACATTAATCTCCTGCCCCGGACACACAAACACGCGGTTTGATTGGCTAGAGCTTGTACTGGCATATGATGTGATTGGCTGATGCTTCCGTCGAAGCTTGAAAAGTTGAACTTTTCTCAACTTTTGAAGCGAGCAAAGCGAAGCGACGGAACCACAATGCAGTTTGGCAAAGCCTGACGTCACCCCATTTAAAGTGAATGGGAAGAAGCTTCGACGTACATAAGGGGACATTATTTTGACCGGAGAGATTTAGATTTGCCAGTCTTCAGCATATTTTACTGGTCAAAGTCCGGTAATTTCCGGCTAACGGAAACTCTGGGAGGTGTTACTAAACTCTAATTCACATTTGTATTATCTCAACAGTTTAATGATGTTCTCTTTTACATGATAGTGACTCTAGATGTTGTTGTTCCACGTTTCACATTATTATATTGGGAGTATTATTTTACATACAAAACTCATTCACAAAGTAAAATCACCTCAGGTGAACAGAATCGCTGGGAAGCAAATAAGAAGTGATTGGAGAAACAGGATTAGTGTCTGTGTTGTGAGTCAGTAGAAGAGCTAAGTGATGACATGTGTTGTGAAAAGGTTCATTAACTGAAAGCTTCCAAATATGATCCTTTTAACGGCATAGTTACTTCAATGTGAGGTTGATTGACTTTATTGTGTTTTGCTCAATGGCAGGTATTTGTAGACATTTAGCAGAAACACTCCCTATCAGAGTCTTTCTCTGCTGTTGACATCGTCTGATAACAAACTGTTCAATTCTCGTTCCAGTTGCTGTTTGAGAGACTCAGGTGGAGTCAAGTTCTTTGGGACTCTGTTCTGTGCAGCAGCAGAGAGAGAGCGGCAGACAGGAGAGAAGACACTGGAGCTTTTATCATCAGTGTGCACATATCCAACATTCCCTCTTCCTCACATATCTGATCCTGATGATGATGATGAAGAATATCAGGGTGGTTTCCTGCTGGATCTGTACTCCCACCTAAAGGACTATGAGACTGAAACAGGCCTGAGTGTCCTTCCATCATTACAGTCTGTTCTCCAGTCAGCTCCTGCAGTCTGGACCATAGACCTCTCACAGAGAAAGACCTCCATCCTGCTGGAAGTGCTGAGACTCCAACCAGAGAAGAAACAAGTGGAGCTGAGAGGCTGCTCAGATGGAGAGAGTGAAGTGAGGACTTTGCTGCAGTGTCTGCCTTATATCTCACAGATCAGGTCAGTCATATCTATATTTATAATATTAAATGGATTCCTCAGAAAGGTTCGTTAAAAAGATCCAGTAAAAAATCAACAGTACATTGGAAGTAGTTAATAAACTGACATGTATAAATGGGTATTCTATAAATAAGTCAGATTTTTCAGTTTAGTAATCAATTGGCACAACAGACAGAGCAATGCTTTATCACATGGAATAAAACACATGCACTTAGACTATTTCATCCTATTGTATTTTCTTTAAATCTCATTCTTGATTAAAGACCTTGCAGATAAGATGGTTTGCAGTGCAGCATTTATTGTACTTGACCTTTGCCTTCTCACTGTTCATCCATATTGTTGTGTTTCAGCTGTGGTCCAGAGTTCTTCCAGAGAGTGTGTACGCTCATATCTGTCAGTTCCAGAGAGGAGGCTGAGAGGTTGGCCTCTCTGCTGCAGCTCTCAGGGTTCACCCTGCTGCTATCAGGAGAGTTACCCAGAAAAACCTGCCTGTCTGTGGGGAGAGTTCTCCAACTGTGTGGCTCTAATGTGGATCTCATCCTCAATCCCAGAAAGATGTCTGTCAAGGAAGCCTTTGTTCTCTTTAAACAAACAACACAACTACACAGTCTCAAGTGCGCATTTAAACAGTTTCTCTTTTATTGTTATCATGCCATCGTGTCCAGTTTGTATGTTCAGTTACGGGTGAAGGTAAATGATGATACTATTCTCTTTCTTTGTTTCCAGGCTTTCTAACGATATGGCCTTGCTGCTGTGTGGTTGGGTGAGGAGATGGGGAGTGGTCTGTCAGGTGACTGTTGAAGAGCTTTCTCTCTCCCCTCAGACCGCCCAACCATCACACAGAGTGTTGTTGAAGGTTGTCAGTAGCTTGGCTTCCCTGCTGAGATACTGGGTAGTGAGACAGTTAGACCTGACTAAGGTCTGTGTTCCTGCTCTGGGTCTCACACCACTGCTGCTCCATGATGGCCCTCTTAAAATCAAGTAACAGTCTCTCTGGAGCCTCATAAACTCACAATAATTAATGCAGATGTATTAATGTTGACATTTATTCATACACTTCTTCCTGCAGACTGAGTGAGAATAATGTCCAGCAGCTACTCTCCCTGCTCCATGAACTCCAGGACCAGGACTTGACCTGGTCCTTCTTGAGTAAGTTAGGAGGAGACCTGACCTCCTTCTCTCTGAACTGGGAGCTTCTCCACCTTCTACTGCAGCATCCATCAGCTCAGACCCTCACTGTGGACATGAGGAAGAACCTTTTCTTACAGGAGAACATCACACGTCTGCTTCCCTACCTGGACAGGATTGTGTTTAAAAGGTGATCAATAGAGTCGTTTATCCTGTTTTAGCATTTAAATATATTTTGCTGTTACTTCTTTCACTAAAGTGTGTTCATTAAAACTCTTTCAGTCCCTGTCCCAGCTTTGTGTTGACTGCTATCGGGGAGATTTACAAAGCTCGAGCCAGTTCCATTATACCCAGTTTACTGAGGTCCTTGGATCATGTGATCAACCTGACCTGCAGAGTGATGTCACCTATGGACTGTGTTGCTTTGCTCTACACCCTCGCACACAGTGATGGAGTCAAACTGAACCTCCTGTGGACCTCCATACCAGCAGTGCAAACACAGTCCATCCTCTTGAACCTGGACAAAGTTGCTCAGCTCAGGTCAGACAAATATAGTTCTAAACGTGTATTTATCTCGACCCAGCTGTACTTTACCACCCGTCAAACACCAATATTAGTGAATGGAAACAGCAGGGTGGAACAGCACAACACTTTCAGCCACTTATCTTTCAATGTTAAAGAGGCACATTTTTGCAAAGCCAAACAAACAGCAATAAAAACATGCATACATGTTCTCTTCTTAACTAGACATTTGTTTCCAACCTTTTTGATCTATTATTAATGTGATATGCACTATGTTCTTATTACTGAGAGAAATGAAGGACAAAACTGCAATAAGACCCAAGTTGATGAGAAACATAATTATATAAAACGTTTTTTCAGTCAATTAAGCTTTATGGATAAAAGCTTTGTTTAATTGTTAATACATGTTCTCCCAGTGTTGACAGGAATCTGCTGCTGAGTATGGTCCATGGCTGCGCTGCCTCTGATGCCCAGCCGGGGGCCGCAGAGTCTCTGCTCAGGACTGTGCAGCACAGGCTGGATCTGTCCTGCTCCTCCTGTGTGGAGCTGCCAGAGAAAGATCAGAGTGATACTCTCCGTCTCACGACTGAAGACTGCAGGGCCGTCTCCACCTTCCTGAGACACAGCAGACGGGGAACACTGCTCATCCTGCAGGACTGTGAGGTTCAGGACAGCGGATTAGACCTGCTGTTTCCTGTCTTACCCACAGTAAAACTCAGGTAGACCACTAACACTTAAACTAGAGAAGAAGCTGTTTTTATACATCTTTCTGCATCACATCAGTTTGCTCTTTGCTCTGTTTCTCCTGTTCAGAGCCAGTAAAGCTGTCATCCTGCAGCTGGTGTCCCTGGTTCCTGTGAACAGTGAGAGGGACACAGTGGAACGGGCAGTGTCCCTCTGCAAAGCCCTGGAGGGAGAGCTGGACCTCAGTCACAGCTCACTGGATCAGAGGGCCTGTGCAGCCTTGGCCCTGATGCTGGACTTCTCTGAAGAGATGACAGAGCTGGACCTCAGTCACTGTCAGCTCACTGACCAGCTGCTGCTCACACTCAGCGCGCAGCTGCACAAAGTACAAGTCCTCGAGTGAGTGGCAAAGGTGTTCATGTGGAAAATAGGTTTTAGTGGAGGTCATCATTAGTTTGGGGTGGGAATCTCTCTGTGTCTGATCATTTGATTCAGGGCTTTGTTGACTGAAACCTGTTGTTGTACAACTTCAGTCTGAAGATACGCTGTAATCAGAACTCAGGCAGTCATACAGCGGTGTCAGAAAAGTGACATAACTAATGGAGAGATACAAGTGAACATAATGTTTGTTTGGACTGTACCTATACTTCCCAGCTGATGTATTACATTACTAAAAGTTCCTCTGTTTGTGTTTGTGTTACAGTCTGAGCCACAACAACATCACTGATGCTTCGACTGACCTCTTACTCCAACTGGTCTCCATCAACCCCTCCATTCACACCGTGCGGTGAGAAAACCATAATTACTGCACCATTTGTACTCGTAGGCTAATAGAGGAATCATTTATCATTATAAAACTGCTATTCAACGTATTGTTCTGTCTGACTGATGTCTGTGCTCTCTGCTTTTGTATTTTTCTAGACTGTTCGGGAACAAAATTGTGTCCAGGACATCCTTTGTGAAATACAAGACGTTTGAAATATGGTGACCCTCCATCAGTGTGGGTGGAATCTGACAATCAGGGAATAACTGATCTACAGAGTTGGGTGTAACACGTTACAAAGTAACCCACAAGAGGGATTTACGCCGCAGGTTTATATTTACGTAACATTTGCGCGTTTTGCGTGTCCACATGCAGTGGGTCAACAGCGATAACTTTCGAGGGGTGGAGGTATGCCCATTATTTTGAGTTTGTCTGAAGAAAGGCTAGTGGAGCCTCGCAGCGGCGAAAACTGGGGTGCGCTTACACTGTAGGTGCGCCGCATTTGAGGCTCCGTCCGCAAAAATGAAGCACCCTCCGCAGTCTGCGAGTAAAGTAACGCATTACTTTATGTAGAGAGCAACGAAGTAAAGTCATATATTACTTTTTTTTAAAGTAATATGTAATATATTACTTTTTTTTAGTAACAACCCCATCTCTGCTGATCTATCTCTAACGATCATTACATACTAACTCTGTGTATGATGGGATCCGTTTACATAGAGGCCATGACTTTTTGTTCTGAAGGTACTATAGATTATTCATTTATGGTACGCATATTTATAATTTTCCTAATTGAACACGGTTAAATTATTCGTGTGTGGTGTGTCGTGTCAGATTATAATTTGCAAGGGGATCAAATACTTATATTCCACCGTTAAATGCAAATACATTTTTATCTTTTATATAATGTACATTTCTGGATTTGCTTTTTGACATTCTTACTCTCACTGTTAAAATAAACCTACCATTAAAATGATAGACTGTTCATATCTTGTGGGCAAAGTTAGAAAAACTGCAAGGGATCATATCACGATTTCCTTCACTTTATATAGATTATGTTTTATACTCTGATTGCCTTTTACTCGGTTAAATTGTATTTTTAGTCCTATATATGTTTAACATATGTTGAGGATTTACATTTCAGGAAGGGCAAAAGGTGGATTTGCAAATGGTTAAAGAACTGGGGTTTAATGAGAGGGATGTTTAGATATTGACTAAAGGAATTGATGGGTGGGACCAGTTGGATATTCTCTCTCCACTATATAATGTAACTGTGAGCAGAACCTCTTTATCCTCTGAGGATCAAGCTGCACTGTTCCTGCATTTCAATTGTATATTTTTTACATTGTTATTCTTTTTTAATTTATTAAATAGATACACTTTGTCCAAGACTCATTTATCAGTTTCTCGTAAGGGAATTAGAATTTCCTCTTCATAGTGGAAAAACAAAAAGGCCAGAACTGTTGTATCAAAATATGAATTCATGTTTTTTCCAAAATCCATCTTTCCAATATACGATCTTTGACGGGTCTGAACATGTGCATTGTGGGAAGACCTCTCTGACGCTGTCTGTGTATTTATTGACATCTAACGCCACTTCTCTCTCCAAATGCACGCTAAAATGCATTCTGAATCCCACTTGAACTAGGTTATTAACTCGAAGTCAGCCTTTCCTCCACGCAGGGTTCAGGACGTGCTGCAGCATGGAGGCTGGTGAAGGTGAACTGTCTGTCTGCAGCTAGCTTTGCAGGCTAACGTTATTCCTCATCTGCAGGATTCTGTGTGTGTATTCAAACATGCTTATTATCAGGGAGAAAATGACGTCAGCTAATAAATCACTGTTTTAAAGCCAACGTTGCAATAGTCTGCATCAAACTGGAGATGTGTGCACCTCCTACCCCCTTACCCCCTTACCTCCTACCAGAGTCCTGCACGGGTCTGATTTTCAAGACCCGCTCCCGCCCCGCACCCGCGACGTGCAATACCGAACCCGCCCCGCTACCCGCACATATTAGGCTTGTTTGAGACACATTGCGGCTCGCCTCGAAAGTAGACGAGAGTAGCCGATCGCAGCCGGGGGAGGTGTCAAAAAGCTCGTCTTAAGTCGGACAGCTCGGACTCGGAGTCGGCTTGACTGGCTGGGTTTGCAATGGCGGAACATTTATTTTACCCACTGTAGACAAAGGTGATCTCCATTGCTTTATATAGGTTTGTTAATTCAGTCATGATGATGAACCACACCAGTGACTGGGTTCCATAATTAGAAATGCTCCTCCCTCTTAATGTTTGCAAAACTAATAGGTGGACAGGCTACAAATGATCAGTCCCTTCAGATCCGCAACACATGAAGCTTAATGAGCATGAATTGAACATACCAGCTGCTGTGTTAATTCTTTAGCTGCCACTTTAAGCTTTATGATGTGTACAACATGGATGTAATTTGATTTAATCTTGCCATTTTAAATGATGTATTCAATAAATAAGGTTAAACCAAATCATTACATTACAATAGATTTTATTTTAATGATTTGGTTTAACTTAAAGAGAAACTTTATTGTTATTGCACATTTAGTTTAGCTTCTAACCAGGTGCAACAAGCAGTAAAGTGAAAAGTAATGTACACAATCTACAGAATAAAAGAATGAATACACTAGATATCAGCCTGTGAGCAGTATGAACAGTGTGTATGAATATGCTAAGATATATAAAGTATGAAAACGGTAAGCAGTATAGTATAAAATATATAGATATTAATTTCATGATGATAAACATTGTGGAACAATGATGAAAAATGGGAATGGAAGTGGCGACGTAAAACTGACACAAAACAACAACAAACTTTTGCCAGCCAATTGGAGAGTTTCATCAGCAGCACGTGGTAAAAACCACCAATGAGCGCTCAGCTCGAGATACCAGCGAGCCGTTTCCCATCAAGCATTTCGCTTCCGCATTTTATTTTTCAAAATACCAAACAGATAATTTTTTAGCCATGCCTCGTTTCGCTCATTTTCGCTCTATTCCAAGCCCGTCTTTGACAATTCTGAGCAGCAGCTGACCAAGCCCCCCTGCAGAGCCGGCGAGAGTCACGTTACCATGCTTGCTGTGATTACGAGTGTGTAATAAACATGTCATCTCAGAGCAATGCATGTGTTCAAGCATATTATCAATTTGATCCAGAGACTGACCCTGAAGCAGCGGAGGTTTTGGTGGAGGTGCAAACATCTCGGTTGCAGCAGGACGTTTCTGAATGGTTAGCTGACAAGCTGTTGTCCCTATTTATTTTACTCTTTTACGATGCTTGCTACTTATTCCGTTCATATTTTGGCTAATTAGCAAGAATGCAATGTGTACAGTTTATAACTTAGAGCTTGTAACGCAAAAACAGCGATACATATATATATTTATAAAGGGAGACATTCATATTTTCAGCATAGCCTATATACAATGACCTCATTGCGTTTATTAATAGTTTCCAGTCCTTTTCTTCCAACATCGTGCAACAACCGTTGGAAAGTTGAATAACTTAGGATGATAAAAAGTATAACTCCAACACCTCAGTTGTCAGCAATGTGTGCATTTTCATGTGTTTTTAAAAGCTCAGTTATTGACTTCTTTGTGCAAATTGCGCCACGATGCCTTCTGAACGGAGAATGTGTGCTGCATGGAGATACCACAGGTAACATTTTTGATAGCTTCACTAAGTCTATTTAGAGAATACATTTTTCACATGTCATTCAATATATGTTTATCACACGAGGTCTCAAGACGGATGCAGGAACTTGAGGACTCTGTAACCTGTATGGTGGACCATCCTGGATTGGAGCCTGTGTGCCTAAATGTGTTCTCCCTGCAGAATGCATTGAATATTTACAGAGCTGAACATGGTGGACTACAGTTGAGGCAAATAGAGCAGTGAGTGGTTTGTTTGTTTTGACTGAAATTGTTAAACGAATGCTAATATTGTTCATGGAAATAAATACTGGTGTATATGGCTTTATGCAATCTTTCATTGTACATGTACCATTATATTATATACTACACAGCAATGGCATAACACACCCATGTGTATGACAACAAAAGTCCACACACAACCTTATGCTTTTGAAATCAGACTATTCTTTACCCATCCAAACATGAATAATCACGACACATTTGATATCAACTCGGAACTTTATTGTCAAAGTCAACGGTTCTTTGAACCCATAAAAAAAAACTAAATGTACTTGTATTTTGTATAAATGACAATAAATATATTTTTTAATGATTTCAGGCATCACAGGTATCTAGCCTACAGAAGCTTTGTGAGCTGGTGCTGGGGCTTCCTTGGACGCAGGATCAGAGTGGTAATTCCGGCATGCGTTGTCCGTTGTCCTCTCCCTTGTACGCAGGGAGTTTCCTGATCCGCAAAATGTCTATGTTGGGTTCAGACAGCAGCCAAATTGAACCGTGTAGCATACCCGGCGATGACCTCCTCCCTGTCAGGTCGCTCATAATGGTGCAGGGTCCACAAAGACTTGGTCGAAGATGAGGTCCATCAAGTTGGCCACGTAGCCTGTGCAATGTTAAAAAAAGCACAACAAAAAATGTGGTTTAGATTAGTATATGCATGTAAAAAACTGAAAGTTCTTTCACATTTTTTTATTTTATATTTGTAAATAGTTGTATAATACATATTTTAAACACTTACGGCCCCTACACACGGCGGCGTGCGTTGCCGCTTGGCGGTGGGCGTGTCTTGAGCTTGGGGAATCAACGCGAGCAGCCCGACCAACAACCAACCACATGAATGTCCCGCCCCGGACATACAAAGCAAAGCATTCAAGCTACATCCATGCTGGCTAAATATACTGTCTATGCTTGCTAGCTGTCCATTCAAACGAAATACACTGGATATAAACTCCCCAAACAAGCGAAAACCTACCAGTTTCCCCCACTGTCTCTGCCACCTCCCCCCATGCCTGGCTCCTCCGGTTTGTATCCCTGTATGTTCCCTACCGCCACGATAATTTTCTCCTCCTTTTGTTGACATATGGGAAATAACTGCGGTCTGGCTCTCCCAACATACACCCGGTTTGATTGGCTACTGCTTGTACTGTCAGATTTACATACGAGGGATTTGATTGGCTGACGCCTCCGTCGAGGCGGCAAAAGTAGAACATTGCTCTACTTTTGCAGCGAGCACCTCGAGAGAAGCTACGCTTTACTACCAGAATGCAGTTCGGCGAATCGTGACGTCACCCCATTCAAAGTGAATGGGTAGAAGCGTTGAAGCGGCAACGCACGCCACCGTGTGTAGGGGCCGTTACGGAATGTGGGGTCAGTCTTTACTGGTTTTGCTCTGCATTCTCCCTTACTGGCCTTTGGGAACTGCAGTTTATACAGAGGGTTTCCAGTGGATGTAGTGGCTTGTGCACGCTCAGCGTTTTCATTGTAGTGCAGGGCTGCCAGGTACAGTCTTTCATTTCCGCCATGAGAAAAAAAAAATGTAAATAATAGCAAAGGATGTACAAATTGTCACTATTTAGTAAGTATGTGAGGTGCTGGCCTGTAAAGAAGAACACATAGTTAGAACAAAATCATCTCAACTTAGTATTCAGGATGAGAAAATACTATTTGGATAAATATAGTCTGAAATCCCAAAAGATGGGGCTAAAACTCTCTATTTAGCAAAACTCTCTATTTAGCAAAGCTCTTTGCTTAGCCTTTTCCAATCTGAGTTAGTTTTGAACCGTAACGTGCATGCTGTGTTTCTGACTCAATACAGATGATGTGTTGGAGAGGGGCTGAGCTCAGTAGACTGACTGTAATGAGTGCTAGCCACTAATTAGCCTGTTGCTAGAGGTAAGGCCTCGTCAACAACAACAGACCAACGGGGCTTTAGCTCCGTTTTACCCGTGGTGTGTGTCCCCCCTCGCATACATACAGTGTTGTATCCTAACACATCCCCATTTATATTCATGTGCGCAAATAAGTAAACACACAAAAGCTTTTACATATAACGCTGCAAAAAACGGCATGCCTCATTAGCGTGGCGTAGCTTAGCTTACAGATCGATGATATCTGATCGTTCTTACAGACTACAATCACAAAAGCTTTTACATATAACGCTGGAAAAAACAGCACTTACCTACAGAAGATTACGTTCGTTATTATAACTTACTCAATATGATTTTAGAGGATACAAAATACTAATAAATAGGAGAATAAATACTTGTGTTATCGGCTAGGGCGTGGCTTTACAGCCTTCACACAGATCGCCATTACGGCAGTAGGTCTGAACATGTTAGCAAATGCCTGATAATTAAAATAAAAGACAAAGCAAAGACTGCGGAGCGTACAAAATAAAATGTTACAAAAACATATGAACACCTAACCGATTACTATTTGGGTTTGAGGCGACATTGATACGGCGAAGCTACATGCTACATACTACAAGCTAGAGATAGCTTTATCAGGAAAAACACCGCTAAATAAAAACGTACAGCTTCAAAATTGGATGTGTCCTCACTGGTCTGGTCCCGGATGTTTGGTATTGATCCCGGGTTTAGCATTAGTTTGTCAACAGCACAACGTTTAACTGGCTTAGACGCTAGCTAAATCCTATCTGTCAGAAAGGATCTTTTCTGTGCATCTTGGCCAGTATTCTTCAGCTGCAGCCCCACTAGCATATGGGGTCCCACAAGGCTCTGTCCTGGGCCCCATTTTGTTCAGTCTGTATTTACTACCTCTGGGGTCAATTTTTAAAAAGCACAACATTTCTTACCATTGCTTTGCAGATGATCTGCAGGTATACCTGCCTATAACAGCAAATAAGGAATCTAGGATTGCCTTGCTTAGCTGTCTGAAAGACATAAAATCGTGGATGGAAATCAACTTCTTGATTCTTAATGAAAAGAAGACAGAGATTATAATATTTGGACAGTCTGAACTCCTGGATGGCTTTAAGAGTGTACTCGGCCCCTTTGCCTCCTACAGCCGTCCCTCTGTCAGAAATCTTGGAGTCATCTTTGACAACTGTTTTACATTTGACAAACAGATAAGCTCAGTTGTCAAGACAAGCTTCTTCCAGCTGCGGCTTCTGGGGAAGGTAAAAGCCTATCTTCCTAGTAAGGAATTTGAACAGCTAATCCACTTATTTATCACGTCTCGTTTAGACTACTGTAACTCCCTCTATATTGGTGTTGACAAGTGCTTGATCCGTCGCCTGCAGCTGGTCCAAAATGCGGCTGCACGCCTTCTTACTGGGAAGAGACGTTATGACCACATCACACCCGTTCTGGCAGACCTTCATTGGCTTCCTGTCAGTTACAGGATCCAGTTCAAGTACTTACTTGTTGTTTTTAAATCATTGCATGGACTGGCACCACATTACCTGTCTGAGTTGTTGCACCGCCATGCTCCTGTATGGGCATAGATATGTCTCATAATTATTTGTGTGAACATAAAAATAATTTGTGTGTAAATATGTGATTTGTAAATGTAAAACAACATCCACAAATGCATTTAAAAGATTTGCAAACTCACAAATACATTTGCAAGTGTAAAACGGATCTGCAAATACGCTAAATATGTTCACAAATAAAAAAAAGATCTGTGAATATCTCTTTAACATTTACAACTTTCGATCAGGCATTTGTGAATCCATTTTGTATTTGTGGACCAAAAATGCGCTCGCGGATCTCAACTCTCTGTTCACGGATCTCAAATCTCTGTTCGCGGATCGTCTTTTTACACACACGGAATTTTGAGACATATTTTCCGCCGGTCTCGGCTAAAATCTACTCGTGTCACTCGGTTATTTTCGGAAACCACGTGATGGCCAGCTGATGACTACATTTCCGCATGATTTCAAAGTAAGAGCATGATGGTTTGTTTAATGCTCTGTTTTTGTATTATAATGAACAGCGGAACGTTAGATGCATTCTTCATCACCATCACCCTCATCATCATGTTATAGTGATACAGTTAGTTTGTGTTATTGGTTCAATACAGCATATCTCGAGCACTTTCGTTGATGTTGAAGTGCAGGCGATACGCCACTTCCGGGTCCCGGGGGGGAGCAGCTGTCTGTCTGTCTGCCTACCTACCTACGTACCTACCTACCAACTAGTTGTTTTGTTTGGAAAGGTTTAGTCATTGTATTGCTCTTTACCAGCACCTGCAGAGTACAGGACTTTACATTGTAAATATTATATCAATCCATTGGTTTCTAGCATATATCATTTGCAAGTGTTTAAAACAAATGTGGGATACTGATTTCATAAAAAGAAAGACATTCATGATTGTCATATTTTATTATGTAGGATACAGGACTGGAATTATTCTTACTTTTTACTCCACTTCATTTATGCAACAACTTTATTTAATTTTATGATTAGATTGTTTTGCTTGTATCATCCTTTGCAAATACATAGTCACAATGCTGGGAACAGGGCTGTTTCTCTGAGAAACGTAGATAATCACTTATGAGAATATAATGCATTGGTGTATATTAAACTAGCCAACAGTATGCAAAGCACTACAAAAGTTTTGTCAATATTAACCATAAACATTTACATTAGTGAAATGACACATCAATCAATGTTTATTTGTATTTAATTTTTCACATACACAGCCTTCATAGTAAGGCTACATTAAATGTTATAATATTCATCGTGTCCTTTCCACTGATATATTCCTGTCTATTGCTTTCATTTGTATTTAATGTTATTGTGTTTATACTTGTTTCCACACATTTCACAATTTGGGATGAATGAAGTATCTATATAACCCCTTGCCCTTATTCCTCCGAGCTTAGCACTTTCTACTTTTGTTGTTATTTTGTTTTACTTGCTCGTAAGCGCTTTGAGCACCAGGAAAAGCGCTTTATAAATGTAATGTAGTATTATTATTATTATTATTATATATGATATCCATCTATATATCCATATATCTATCTATCTATCTATCCATATATCTATCTATCGATCGATCTATCTATCTGTACCTGCAGAGTACAGGACTTAAATATTGTACATATTATATCAATCCTATAATATTTGTTTCTAACATTTAAAGTGCTTAAAACAAATGTGGGATATTCATTTGATAAAATTAATTGACAAAGAAATTAACGATTGTCATATTTTATTATGTAGGATACAGAACTGGACTGTAGTCAAGCAAACTTACTTAATAACACATTCCACATAATTGTTCTTTGCGTCAGTGTTTCAATGTTATATTTTATAACCATATAAATTATTAAAACAATTAAAATACATGCCCTACCGTTGATTGTGCACACTTTTGCCTGAAATTAATCTCCCACTGTCAGGCCCACGCACAGTCAATATAAGTAATTATATTAATGCATAGGAATGTAGTGATACTTCTTTATTCTTCTTTTGTATACAATTATAACGGTACATAACAGCGGAAGAAAAGTATACATATTTTTAAAAACGGTTTTGTTTTTTGTGACAGAGATTACAGATCCCCTACATTGACTGGGAGGCCAGTGGTCATCTGCGTGAGGAACACTCGGGAATAGTTGTTCCTGTCACCCGGAGTCCTCTGAGTGATCAACAGATGGAACACCTTAATGCTAATATTGACCCAATGTTACCATCAGATTCATTTGGAAAGGACATCTACTTGAACACATTACAGTTGGTTCTCTTTACGACTGGAAATTAAGAGCAATGGATCCATGGACTACCAGCAGACACAGTATTCAGATACTTGACTGAAGTAAAAGTCTTGCCTTTATAGTCTTACTTAAGTAAAGGTATGTAAGTACTAGCCAAATGGACTTACATTTGAAGTACTCATTATGCTTTAAAAGGTTCTCTGTATGTGTTAACACTTTTGATTATATAGCTGCATTAATGTGTATGTGATGTGAAAAATTAAATACAAATAAACATTGATTGATGTGTCATTTCACTAATGTAAATGTTTATGGTTAATATTGACAAACTTTTGTAGTGCTTTGCATACTGTTGGCTAGTTTAATATACACCAATGCATTATATTCTCATAAGTGATTATCTACGTTTCTCAGAGAAACAGCCCTGTTCCCAGCATTGTGACTATGTATTTGCAAAGGATGATACAAGCAAAACAATCTAATCATAAAATTAAATAAAGTTGTTGCATAAATGAAGTGGAGTAAAAAGTAAGAATAATTCCAGTCCTGTATCCTACATAATAAAATATGACAATCATGAATGTCTTTCTTTTTATGAAATCAGTATCCCACATTTGTTTTAAACACTTGCAAATGATATATGCTAGAAACCAATGGATTGATATAATATTTACAATGTAAAGTCCTGTACTCTGCAGGTGCTGGTAAAGAGCAATACAATGACTAAACCTTTCCAAACAAAACAACTAGTTGGTAGGTAGGTATGTAGGTAGGTAGGCAGACAGACAGACAGCTGCTCCCCCCCGGGACCCGGAAGTGGCGTATCGCCTGCACTTCAACATCAACGAAAGTGCTCGAGATATGCTGTATTGACCAATAACACAAACTAACTGTATCACTATAACATGATGATGAGGGTGATGGTGATGAAGAATGCATCTAACGTTCCGCTGTTCATTATAATACAAAAACAGAGCATTAAACAAACCATCATGCTCTTACTTTGAAATCATGCGGAAATGTAGTCATCAGCTGGCCATCACGTGGTTTCCGAAAATAACCGAGTGACACGAGTAGATTTTAGCCGAGACCGGCGGAAAATATGTCTCAAAATTCCGTGTGTGTAAAAAGACGATCCGCGAACAGAGATTTGAGATCCGTGAACAGAGAGTTGAGATCCGCGAGCGCATTTTTGGTCCACAAATACAAAATGGATTCACAAATGCCTGATCGAAAGTTGTAAATGTTAAAGAGATATTCACAGATCTTTTTTTTATTTGTGAACATATTTAGCGTATTTGCAGATCCGTTTTACACTTGCAAATGTATTTGTGAGTTTGCAAATCTTTTAAATGCATTTGTGGATGTTGTTTTACATTTACAAATCACATATTTACACACAAATTATTTTTATGTTCACACAAATAATTATGAGACATATCTATGCCCATACAGGAGCATGGCGGTGCAACAACTCAGACAGGTAATGTGGTGCCAGTCCATGCAATGATTTAAAAACAACAAGTAAGTACTTGAACTGGATCCTGTAACTGACAGGAAGCCAATGAAGGTCTGCCAGAACGGGTGTGATGTGGTCATAACGTCTCTTCCCAGTAAGAAGGCGTGCAGCCGCATTTTGGACCAGCTGCAGGCGACGGATCAAGCACTTGTCAACACCAATATAGAGGGAGTTACAGTAGTCTAAACGAGACGTGATAAATAAGTGGATTAGCTGTTCAAATTCCTTACTAGGAAGATAGGCTTTTACCTTCCCCAGAAGCCGCAGCTGGAAGAAGCTTGTCTTGACAACTGAGCTTATCTGTTTGTCAAATGTAAAACAGTTGTCAAAGATGACTCCAAGATTTCTGACAGAGGGACGGCTGTAGGAGGCAAAGGGGCCGAGTACACTCTTAAAGCCATCCAGGAGTTCAGACATCAGCTGGCCATCACGTGGTTTCCGAAAATAACCGAGTGACACGAGTAGATTTTAGCCGAGACCGGCGGAAAATATGTCTCAAAATTCCGTGTGTGTAAAAAGACGATCCGCGAACAGAGATTTGAGATCCGTGAACAGAGAGTTGAGATCCGCGAGCGCATTTTTGGTCCACAAATACAAAATGGATTCACAAATGCCTGATCGAAAGTTGTAAATTGAAGAGTTTATCGCCGGCCACAAGAGGGCAGCGTCACTGCTGTCGCTGCCCGGATATGCCTTGCTTTGACCCGGTAGTGCTTAGCGGCCATTTTAGTTCACATGTTGTTCATTCACTCCGCCTCGAGTTGAGACGTTCATCCACTCACTCATGTAAGACTGTTTCCACTACTATTTAGTGTGTCTTTAATAAATGTAATTTAATATATGTGTATTGGTCATGACATGCATGTATGTAATACTTTGTCAGCTTATCCTGCGGCATTGCTCTGTTTCAGGGTGTCGTCATCTTTGTCAATAAAGTACCAAGACTGACATTGAGGAGTGTGTTTCTTCATGACGACACCATGGTCATTGTTGGATGCCCTGTCCCCGGCTGCGAGTTCGAATCCCAAGACTTGTCTGAAGCACTCGTCATTGCTATATTGACGATTCATGGATTTAGCCACCAGCACGCAGCGCCTGTCATGGCCCGTAACGCTCTCCCGTCGTCCTCCCTATCAGCCATGTCGTCATTCCGGCGCCTGAAGACGACTCCACAGACGAGCCCCGCCCCGAGCCCCGCCCCGAGCCCTGCGGACGGGGCTAAACGTGCCTCGTGCCCGGAATGTAAGAGCGTCTTTAACGTCTTCACGGAGGGGCCTCGCGGGTGGAATCCTAAGCCTCACCAGGTGTGCATCGGCTGCTATAGGGCCCGCCGACGACAGAGGCGTCAACAGCCGTCGTCCGACAGTCAACAGGCCGCCATGGGGTCGGAGCCGGTCTCCCAGGTCTCATCGGTGCAAGCTGGGGCCCGTCCTGGCCGACATCACAGGAGCCATCGCCGACGCTGCGCCCCGACGTCGCACGGATGTGTCAACAGACAAGCACCTATCAGACTCGAGCACCACATCTTCTCCAAGGGCGAATGGAGACGGGCCAGGCTGAGAGACCACCCCCGAGCATTAATCACCATCTAGATGGACATGCCAGTCGGGCTGAGGGATGGCACCGGCAACCGGGGCTCGGCCGACGGAGCTCGGATATCCGCCGTCGCGGACACTGGCGCGCAGTCGGACCTTTGGTCGCTGAAGGAGTTCCTGGCCTGCGGTTTCTCGCGGGACGACCTGCGACCCGTCAGCCTCAGCCTGTCAGCCGCCAACCGCTCCCCTATATCCATCGAGGGGGCCTTGATCAGGACCGCTTCCTGCGTGCTATGCTGCAGCTGCGAAACACGCCTGACCCCGACTGCAACCTCTCGCCAGCGCAGATCATCTTCGGCCGCCCCCTTCGTGGCTCGCTCTCCTTCGTGAACCGCCTCGAGAAGTTCTCGAACCCGCACATCCGCCTGCTATGGCGCGAGGCATGGGCGGCGAAGGAGGACGCCCTTCGGACCCGTATGTCCCGTACCACCGAGTCTCTGGGGACTCACTCAAGACCGCTCCGCCCATTGGCACTCGGCGAAAGTGTATTCCTCCAGAACCAGCAAGGCCCAAGCCCCCATAAATGGGACAGGTCAGGGATCGTGGTGGAGTCGCCGGGCCACGACCAGTATCGGATCAGGGTTGACGGTTCGGGACGTTTGACACTGCGCAACCGGCGCTTCCTCCGTGCCTATACGCCGGCCACACCCTGCGCCCGTGAGCAGCCGGCTGCGCCCTTGCCGCCGCCCGCTGCTCTGGACCATCAGCCCCCACCTATCCACCCGGGCTGGGCGACGCCCCAGGGGATCGCTCAGCGGCCGGCTGTTGGACCCCGCGACTCGGCTATGGGCACTTCCCCACCGGCACCTGCCGGTGAGGCGTCCTCTGACCTCACCGTTCCTACGGGTGCCTTCCTGGGCGCACCGGTGCCGCAGTCGCCGCCGATGCTGCCCCAGCCTACTCGGCCAGGCCGCGTGAGGAGGCCGCCTGCACGTTACGAGCCCGAGTCCGGCAGCTGGATTTAGACCGTTAACCTATTCCGTCCCATAGCTTTCCGGTCTGGAGGGGATGAAGAGTTTATCGCCGGCCACAAGAGGGCAGCGTCACTGCTGTCGCTGCCCGGATATGCCGTGCTTTGACCCGGTAGTGCTTAGCGGCCATTTTAGTTCACATGTTGTTCATTCCATAGACATATAAAGAGTAGACACCGCATCGACCGCTGCTGCCTATTGGCGCTGACGAGCCGTGGGGCCGCCATCTTGGACCGGTCACCCGCTCCACTCAGTGTAATCTGTCTGGCAGGCGCAATGAAGTGTCAGCGCATTTTATCAATCATAACTCGCTGAATACAAAACTGATTTTCACGGGGGGGGGGTTTCTGCAAACGTCATATATGTAGGCATGATACCGGACACATGATTCGGCGTATTTTAATATTCATAGTAGGCTTAACAGCAATAGAATATTCTGGTATTTGATAGCCTATGTTATGTATGATAGGTATTTTGCAAAAGACACACGATATATAATATATACACACACACACATAAAAAAAAACACTAATGGTCTATATATGATAGAGAAGCATATTGTGTAGGCCTATACTCAGCTATTTTAATAAGTTGAAAAATGAAGAAACAATAATACATTATACATAGACAGAAGTTATATATCAGTAAAAATGAATATCTATGTCATAAAAAATTAAAATGTACTTCTACATCTATATAAAAAATGTAAATGTTCAAGTTAAACACAAGAACATGACACCACCCCGCCCAAACCATATTTACACAAAGTTGCTCATGACACCCGAATGCCCCGTGCATGCGGCTCCTCCAAAGCATGACTGAGAACCTCTTTCTCATATCTTTGTCTTTGGGAAACCATCAAAATAAAAACGGGAGATTTGAGAGTCAACACAAAAACATTTTAAGAAGGAGGTCAAGCTTATTTTCTTCCTTCTTCTTCCTAGATAGATTAGATTCGATTTTAGATTTAGATTAGGACCCTTTGTGTTTCAGGTGACAAAGACTTCGTCAGGTAATATGCAATGGGAGCCTTCCAATGTCCGTGTAGGCCAACCACCATGAACACAAGAGCCTCAGTAGCAGCATCGGTCTCATTGTTTCCATCACCCATGTCTACAAAAGCAGACATTGACTGGTTATGTGGATTATATTGCACATGTTTTCTGATGGCCATGTCATCCAACATGAGTGAAACACATCCATATTTAGCCTGGTCGTCCTGGCATCTTCTCTCCAGCATATCCAGCATCATCTTGTTCAGGCCAGGCTTTCCATCCACCGAACACAGCCACCTGTAAAAAAATTGAGAAGTAGCTATTTAACGTACTTGCAACCGTAATTTCCAAAAATGAAATTGAACAACATTAAGACTACCTTTTTGTTGTAGTCTCTCTGAGGTATTTGTATGCCTTTGGACCATGTAGATGGAGTGTGAGGGCAAGCTCTCTGTGGTCCTTGGAGTACTCATGGCCCTGCTTTGCCTTCAAGTCTATTTGAAGATCTGAAATTGTATGAGAAAAAATTAATAAGTCCCCTTCATATAATAACAAAGGAGTTTAATAAAGAGTGTAAGAGTAAGATGTACATGAATTTCAAAGTGCTAATTTAATTTTACCTGAGTAGAAATTAAGCCTCTTTGAGTTCTTCATTAATGAGGTTATTTTCCCTCAAATCCCCCAAAAGAGTCCTCACTGTGGTCTCTGCCCTCTTTTCTCTAGCCATGGCATTCTTCCTCTCTCGCTCGAGACTCTCCACTCTTGCTAAAGCTTCATTGACTCTGGCCAGTAGGAGAAGCAGGCGAGACATAGCTATGATCCTAGAAAGAGGGATGAACATGGTTTGAGTGATGTTTCACTTCACACACATCACTTTGACACAACTAGAGTATGGCCCACATTATTTCTTATAGTCATCACCTGTCAAAGCCACTGCCAGCATCATGCGTGTGTGTGTGTGTGTGTGTGTGTGTGTGTGTGTGTGTGTGTGTGTGTGTGTGTGTGTGTGCGCGTGTGTGAGTGTGCCAGGAATGCATGTTCAACATGTCTTCAATTGTGTGTGTATGTGTTTATTTGTGAGTGTGTTTAATATGAGTGGCAGCAAACAAGAGAGATTTTACTTTGTCTAGGACCATTATGATATGATGTTGAAAATAGAAATACTCACATCATTAGGCTGAGGTTGTGAGTGTGAGGTTGAAGCTTCTGGGTCGTCCTGAGGGGCCACAGACAGGCTCTCTTCAGCTTTTCTGGAAGGAGACGTAGTCCTGCCCTTTTCTGGCTAAAATGAAAAAGCATAATACTTGAAACACACACACACACACACACACACACACACACACACACACACACACACACACACACACACACACACACACACACACACACACACACACACACACACACACACACACACACACACACACACACACAGCCCTGTTATTGATAATAGAATATTTACATTTATGAATGCTAATAACCTTATGATGATACACCTACTCTTTGGAGGTGAACCGGGAAGCTGAAGATGGAGGGAATAACACCATCTCTGAGTCGGACAATCTGTCCTGTCAAACTCGTCCTGCTTAAAATGCTCACTGCAAATCACGGATTACTCGCTTGCAGTGAACCCTTCCCTCCTCAAAGCAACTTCCCACTTCTTTCTCATATCTTTGTCTTTGGGAAACCTTCAAAATAAAAACGGGAGATTTGAGAGTCAACACAAAAACATTTTAAGAAGGAGGTCAAGCTTATTTTCTTCCTTCTTCTTCCTAGATAGATTAGATTAGATTTTACTTTATTCATCCCACAACGGGGAAATTCACTTGTTACAGCAGCGATTTATAAAGTCTCAGTTGGCCATGAACATAATGTTTGCTGGCTACGATTTCGCTGGCGGACATCAATACAGTACAATAATATTCTATTTACAAAATACAACCAATTATAATGTTGAATCTTACTTGTGAAAAGTAATCCCCCGACCCCTGTTCGCAATCGTCCGCCGATTTGCACAGCAATATGCTGCACAGTGCTCTGGCATCTTGAAACCTCTGCTGTCTCTGGGTAGAATGTCTGTAGGATGACCGGTCCAAGATGGCGGCCGTATTTCTTGCGCCCCAGCAGCCAATGCGGCGTCTACTCTTTATATGTCTATGGTTCATTCACTCCGCCTCGAGTTGAGACGTTCATCCACTCACTCATGTAAGACTGTTTCCACTACTATTTAGTGTGTCTTTAATAAATGTAATTTAATATATGTGTATTGGTCATGACATGCATGTAGGTAATACTTTGTCAGCTTATCCTGCGGCATTGCTCTGTTTCAGGGTGTCGTCATCTTTGTCAATAAAGTACCAAGACTGACATTGAGGAGTGTGTTTCTTCATAAATGTTAAAGAGATATTCACAGATCTTTTTTTTTATTTGTGAACATATTTAGCGTATTTGCAGATCCGTTTTACACTTGCAAATGTATTTGTGAGTTTGCAAATCTTTTAAATGCATTTGTGGATGTTGTTTTACATTTACAAATCACATATTTACACACAAATTATTTTTATGTTCACACAAATAATTATGAGACATATCTATGCCCATACTCCTGCTAGAGCATTGCGCTCAGCTCAGCAGAATATGTTGGTGGTTCCTCGGAGCAGGAAAAAAACCAGAGGTGACAGGGCCTTCAGTGTTGCAGCTCCCAGACTGTGGAACATCCTCCCAGCACATATCCGGACTGTTGAGTCTATTGAACTTTTTAAATCCCAGCTAAAAACTCACCTCTTTGCACTGGCTTTTAATACTAGTTGAGCATTACATTTTTATATTTGTATGTGTTTTTTATTTATTTATTTTTTATATGTTTCTAGTTATTGTGCTTTTTATTATGTTTTTAATTATTGTTTTTATTATCGTACTCCCATTGGGCTATTCACTATTGTAGTTAATGCCTGCCCTGTACAGCACTTTGGTCAGCCGAAGGTTGTTTTAAATGTGCTATATAAATAAATAAAGATTGAGATTGATTGAGATTAGACATCCTGGCAAGAGCAGGCAAAAACACAGATGTGACTGGGGTTGATTTAGCCTACCGATAGCCTATATGCGAATGAGAGGTTTGGCAATGCACGTGGCCGTGGCTCATTCCCCTGATAGGTGGAGAGTTGACCAATAAGCGGAGCACCTCTTTGTGACGTAGAAAAGTGTTGAAATCTGGATCCGTTTTTTTTCAGATCTGTTGCAGCCCCTTTTTTTTAGAGATTTGGCTAAGGAGGAAATAGAGAGGGTTGTGTTTTCTGACACTTGGTGAGTTCCCTGGAACACCGGGGACACATATTCATGTATAAAAGACGTACAAAGGTGCATTTTGCATGATAGGTCCCCGGGAGCCGCCTCTCGCCCGTGAACGAGCCGTTTTTTGTTTTGTTTTTGCGGAGGGATCTAGATTGGCATGAAGGCACATTATGCAATGTGCACATTATCCCGCTTATTACACATGGCCACATTCTCAACAAAGTAACGACATGACTTCCAATATTAATTTAAATGCTTTTATGGATTTAGAAAATAATTTTATTGATTTAAAAAATAGTTTTATGTATTGATTTAAATTGACATGCATCCGCTAAGAAAAGTAGTCCATTGTTACTGTTTGAACTAACGTAGCAACGGCAGGAACTGCTTCGATAGTGTTTTTCAGGAGCTTTTTGATTACAGAGTTGAAAACATCGTTGCTTGCTTTAAAAGTAGCACAATTCATTATGTCAAACCTTGGAGAGTATCTAGATATCCCTGCCCTGATGCCAAATGAACTGCACACTGAATATGTGTCGCCGTTTGATGTCTATGTCTGGACCGCTGCGTAAAAAGGAGGGTTTCTGCCCCATTACTTCTCTTCTACTTCTATAAGAATAAAACACGGGGGACGGAGATCTCTTTTTGTCCCCCTCTTCTCCCCGCTGCAGCCTAGCAGCGGATCTCAAATTACTTTCATGCTTATTTGTTGAGCAACCGAAAACAGCTGGGAAAGATCAGCTCCACAGTTAAATATCGATGGGCAGACGAGGAGGATGAAGAAGAAAAGCAGGATGAAGAAGATTGAAGTATGCAGCTATGCAGAGAAAGAAAGCTATGTAGCTGTGGGAGAGAAACTTTAAACTTTTAATTTTAAATTGGGACCCTAGAAAACTGTTTGAAGCTAGAAATATGTGAGAAGTTGTCGTTTCACTGTTGTTGTTTACAATGACAGGGCCTGGAATTGTGTTTACAAACATTTAAAGTAGGCTTATATTTGGTTCATGGTGCCTCAAAATGTGTTTGGTTTGATTTAGGTAATCAAATGTTATGTTATGTTCACTAATGGCAATTATGCAAATGTCAAATCCAAAACTGCATAGTGCACTTTTAAAATAATTAGATTAGTATCTTTGTGAGGTTACTGTTTTATTGTTTACATTGACAAGATACAAAGAGATTATTTTTTAAAGCTGGATTTTCTATTTTCTACTATTTCATATATTTTGTTATTTATTTTTGTCCAGTAAGACTTGAAAAGAGAGCTATTATTTTGTTACAGGTTGATGTTTAAGTTATTCTTGTGCATTTGAGATTTGTCAGAGATAATTCTAGGCATAATAAAGTTGATTGTTGAGTAACCTTGGTTTGGTGTGTCTTTGGTTATAGAGAGATATTATTGTGTTATATACAGTAAAATAATATAAATAATAATTGTATATCCATACAGAGGAGGCATACTTTAAAACAATAAGGCATCTTTGAGTAAACGTTGAGTATCTCGAGGCTGGGGGCAGCAAGTCCTCTTTTTTGGAAAATATGGTCACCCTAAACTATGCCACCATTTCAGCTGACTTTTCCTCAGAAATACTGTCACATAACATCCATATATTTCAGTGCTAGGTTGATGCTTAGCTAAGCTAACTATGAAACACTTTAACTGACAGGACTCTGGATCAACTGTGTACTCTAAGGTAGCTTCTAGCTTCATGTCGAACAGTAAGTCAACATTTCCCAGAGAGCTTCCTTTGAAATCACCAGGTAACGCTAAAAAACATAACATTTAGATTGTATGACAAAGTGTTTATTTAATATATCTGGCTAGCTATAGCTACTTGCTAACGCTTTAGCTTACCCCACGATTCAAAGTAACGTCAACGTAGCTGTAATTTATGCTTTGCTTACATGTTCGCATAACTTGGAAGTTTACTGACATTTACATATTTTGTTTACCTGGCTCAAAAAGACAAAAATTCTCAAGTGGTGAGAATTTTCGTCTTTTTTAAGAAAAAATGTTCTTATGTCCATCTTCAAAAACTCTGAGTCCGACTGACAGTTTATACATTGTCACAGCTCATAGGATAGGTAAGTAAATACAACTTTATTTATATAGCACCCTTCTCAACACAGATGTACAAAGTGCTTTACAGTACAGTACACAGGACACAATTCAAAGTACAACTATAAAATGTAGAATAAAAGGCATAAAACAGCAGCAGGTAATACATAGGATAAAACATAGGATAAAACACCAATAAAAGACAGCTACTAACTCACCTCCTCAGACGACCCAAAAGCCTGTCGGAAAAGGTGGGTCTTTAACTGCCCCTTAAAAATCTCTATTGAGGCAGAGGTTTTTATTATCTGGGGGAGTTTGTTCCAAAGCCTTGGGGCCACCACCTCAAAGGCACGGTCCCGCTTAGTCTTTAGCCTGCATGGTTCGGGGCACCCTTAGGAGGCCTTGCTCAGAGGACCTCAGGGCCCGGTTTGTGATGTGAGGGTGGATCAGGTCATTGATGTAGGCTGGGGCTTGGCCATGGACAGCTCTATATGTGAAGACCAATACTTTGAATTGGGTTCTGAGATGGACAGGGAGCCAGTGCAGGGCAGAAAGAATCGGAGTGATATGGCTTGTTCTTTTGGACCGAGTGAGTAATCTGGCTGCAGCATTTTGGACCTGTTGTAACCGGTTTTGTTGAGGCAGGAGAACAGAACATTATCAAATCAAGCCGGGATGAAATAAAGGCATGGATAGCCATCTCCATTCCTGCGTTGGATAGAACCCCCCTGAGCTCGGCAATGTTCCTGAGATGGAAAAAACAGGTACGGGTCAGAAGTTTTATGTGTTTGTGTAGTAGCATAGATTGATCGAAAATTACACCAAGGTTTTTTTATGTTTGCCCTTATGTTACCACTGAATGAACCCAGGTGGCTTGCTACCTTAGAGGCGATGCTATCAGCCGCTGAGATAGGTACCTGTCAGCCAATAAGACGGATGTTTATTTCCATTCAACTCTCTGGTTGGTCTGGTGTCTTGCCTCTGTTGCATTCACTGAACACGGGAAATTACATCCCTGCCGTCCTCTCTAGTGTCATGATGAGGTTCAGGTAAAGCACGGTTAATGTATTATATTATTGACTCAATAATATAATACATGACTTTGAGAGTAGGCAATCTAGGCATATTAACAACATTAATTAAACATACTTATCACGGCGACGGTGTACTGAGATCATTTCTTTTTTTTCATCTTTTTGTTGTTGTTGCTAGGGGCCCCTTAGTGGCTGAGGGGCCCCAAGCGGCCGCTTATGTCACTTAATGGGTCGGGCCGGCTCTGGTCGTGTACTATAAGTGAAGTGTGTGCCATTTGGTGCAGAAGTTTGGTTTTGGTAAGTGTTTATGTAGTTCTGGGAGCAGTGCTTCATTTTGAAAGATGCATGAGGTGTTTTGCTCTTTGGGTGTGTGGTTTTGTGAATTGTGTTAAGGGTTTTGACAAAATGAGCAAAACATTTGTTTTAGCAATTTAAAGAAACTGTAACTCTTCAACTGATTTAAGTTCATCCTCCCTCTCTCTCTTATCCTCCCTCTCTCTCTTATCCTCCCTCTCTCTCTTATCTTCCCTCTCTCTCTTATCCTACCTCTCTCTCTTGTCCTCCCTCTCTCTCTTGTCCTCCCTCTCTCTCCCTCTCTCTCTTATCCTCTTTCTCCCTCTTCCTCTTGCTGCTGTCCATATATCCATTGTTGTTATAAAAAGTTATTACTTGAAGCCTTTTTCTTGTGCTTACATCCTGGTTGCTGAGTCAGCAATAAAGCAGTTTGGTGTGTGCGGTCATGTGGCATGTGTATTTGTTGCTTGGTTCATGTGTGTAGCATTTTTAATGGCAGTGTTTTGAAAATGGCAAACAAGTGAATATGTCAGATGTCTGTGTCTTACTTAGAGAACCGTGTGCAGTGTGTTGCACAAAGTGCCGAGTTGAACTGCAAACTGGGTGCAGAGCTGAACGTGTGTTTAGAGTTTTGGAGATTTGAGCTGAGGTTTTGCTCTTTGAGTGAGAGTTCAAATGATTATGCTTTATGTGAGATGTGTGTGTTAGCAACTGAAACAAACTGTAACGGAGCGTCCACACTACAGCTTCAAAAATAGCTTGGAGCTGGGCGTGTCTGGAGCTTGGGGATTTTATTCAAGCAACACGGCCAACAACCAATCACATGAATCTCCCGCCCCCAACATACAAATAGAGATGGCAAATCCGGATCATTTTATGGACTCGGAGTCTTCTGAGTCAATCATTGAAGAGATCCGGATCATACGAGTCATTTGAGTCATTTGAGTCATATGAGTCAGCATATGAGTCAGCATGACCAAGACCGGTGAAACCGAAAAGTTGTTGCATTTAACCAGCATATTAAACTAACGTTACATTAACCTCCGCTACACAGTGTCTTTTGCTTTAATAAAACATGTGTGTGTGTGTGCATTTTAAAAAATAAGTGTTTTGCATTATATGTATATAGTGTGGTGACACGTCATGGGACATAATTCACCTCTCTTATTGTGTTGCCACACGGACCCTTTAGTGGGAACACCTGTAGAGTTAGCCCTCATTCCTGCTAGCTCGTTAAGCAGAGCAGACGATGTGTTGACCTCTCTATAACTAAATGGATAATAAAGATTGGAACTCCGTTCTGAATACACCGCCTCCGACTCCCTTTTCCTGGCGCTACAATAGTTATTTTAATATGTTCCTGTACTTAAGCTAATTTTGCACAATTGTGTTTTCATTTAATAATAATAATAATAATAATAATAATTGTATAATTACATTTTATATATTCTAACTGTTTTGCAATTTTCTATCATTTGTTTCTTTTTGTGTGCCATGTTCAAAATAAACGAGTTTCCAAGTAAGATCCTTATTGGAAATGCAGATATTATTACAGGAGACTGTTGCACAACATGACCATTTTGTTAGAAGTCTACACTGAAACTTAATTTAGAGCCGGAAAAATCGCGGGATCCGTGAATCCAGGTCAATGATCGAGAGAGACCAGTAGCCTACGAGGACTCAGAGCCATAACATATAGCAGGCAGCAGATCCAGAGATCCAGCAGACTCGTCCCCATGCACGAATCTACAGCAGACTCAGCCCCTCCTCCGGCTCGCACGGCTCCCGCGAGTCCCACGGCTCCCTCGACGAGTCGCAGCAGACTCAGAGATTTGCGGACTCACGGCTCACTCACGGCTCACGGCTCACTCACGGCTCCCGCGAGTCCAACGACTCACGGCTCACTCACGGCTCACGGGACTCTCGCGGGAGCCGGAGGAGGGGCTGCATTTGCTGTTGATTCGTGCATGGCGACGAGTCTGCTGGATCTCTGGATACAACAACGTTGTAATGTGATTGTACACGTTATAAAGAGAGTAAAGAGTGACGCAATTTATAGTTTTAATTGTTACGTCACATCAGGTGTAGGACTCAAAGGACTCGGGTTAATTGAGAGGGAGACTCGTCACGACCGGCTCATTACTAGGATCCGGGTTAATGATCCGGATGAATAACTCGCCCATCTCTACAAAAACCCCCGGGGATTTTATGGGAGCAATATATATATAAACTCCCCAAACAGGCGAAAACCTACCAGTTTCCCCCACTGTCTCTGCCACCTCCCTCCATGCCTGGTTCCTCCGGTTTGTATCCCGGTAGGTGAAGAGGGTCTGGTCATACAAAACCGGGTGATTTGCTACGGCGATAGTTAGTTTCTCCTCCGACTTTTTTTGAAATATAGAAATGAACGGCGGGATATCTCTCCCAGCTTAGACGCGGTTTGATTGGCTACAGCTTCAGCTGTCAGATTTTGGGAAACGGGATTTGATTGGCTGGCGCTGGCTACTCCGGCGTCCAGGCGACCAGAAGTTGAACAATGTTCAACTTCTGGTCGCCTGGGACGCCTGAGACGCCTCGCTCTGCTACCCACAATTCAGTTCGGCGAAAAAGCGCGGCTACGTGACGTCACCCCATTGAAAGTGAATGGGCAGCTTGGAGCAGCTTGGAGCTTTCGACGCTGTCGACGCTGTAGTGTAGACGGGCCGTAACACCTTTTCTAGTAGTTCGGAGCTGTCTGCTACAAAAGCCTGAGGGGACAGGACATATTTTTCAGCTGAAGACTGTTTTCAAATGTAGAGCAGGTTGTAAGCGAGGCTGCGTTTGTGAATGAGGAAACAGTTCAGAGTGTCTGCTCCTCCTCCTGGAATGAGTCAGAGTTTGATGAGCCCTCCCTCTTCTTCCTGCTCTCAGACACAGCCAGCTCCACTCTGTATGTCCTGGTTACTCCCTTTAGATCCACACTGAGGAGGCTGGGTGTAACCCAAACGTAAAGTACAAGAGCTGATAGGCCACATTCACCGCTCACACACGTGTTGTTCAGATCACAGCTCATAGTTTCAGCTCTCAGGAAGTGAAACTCACACACTCGCTCTCACTGAGAGCTGAAATGGCGCAGAAAGGAGTTCAGCTGGACCGGGAAATCTTATCTTGTCCGATCTGTCTGGATCTACTGAAGGATCCGGTGACGACTTCCTGTGGACACAGCTACTGTATGAAGTGTATTAAAGCCCACTGGGATAAAGAGGATGAGAAGAAGACCCACAGCTGCCCTCAGTGCAGGCAGAGCTTTACACCGAGGCCTGTCCTGCTGAAGAACACCATGCTCGCAGCTTTAGTGGAGGAGCTGAAGAAGACTGGACCCCCAGCTGCTCCTGCTGATCTCTGCTATGCTGGAGCTGAAGATGTGGCCTGTGATGTCTGCACTGGGAGGAAGCTGAGAGCCTGTAAGTCCTGCCTCGTGTGTCTGGCCTCTTATTGTGACAAACACCTCCAGCCTCATTATGAATCAGCTGTCTTTAAGAAACACAAGCTTGTGGAGCCCTCCAAGAAGCTCCAGGAGAACATCTGCTCTCGTCATGACGAGGTGAAGAAGCTGTTCTGCCGCACTGATCAGCAGAGTATCTGTTCTCTCTGCTCTGTGGACGAACACAAAGGCCACGACACGGTGTCAGCTGCAGCAGAGAGGTCTGAGAGGCAGAGAGAGCTGGAGGGGAGTCGACTGAACATCCAGCAGAGAATCCAGGACGGAGAGAAGGAGGTGAAGCTGCTTCAGCAGGAGGTGCAGGCCGTCAATGGCTCTGCTGATAAAGCAGTGGAGGACAGTGAGAAGACGTTCACTGAGCTGATCCGTCTCATGGAGAAGAGAAGCTCTGATGTGAAGCAGCAGCTCAGATCCCAGCAGGAGAGAGAAGTGAGTCGAGTCAGAGAGCTCCAGGAGAAGCTGGAGCAGGAGATCAGGGAGCTGAAGAGGAGAGATGCTGAGCTCAAGCTGCTGTCTCACACAGAGGACCACAACCAGTTTCTGCTCAGCTACCCCTCACTGCCAGCCCCCCTCAGTGAAGCTACACACTCCTCCAGCACCAACATCCGGCCTCTGAGCTACTTTGAGGACGTGACGGCGGCCCTGTCAGCAGTCAGAGACAAACTACAGGATGTCCTGAGAGAGGAATGGACCAACGTCTCATCGACTGAAGTGGATGTTTTACTGTCAGCAGCAGAGCCCGCCTCCAGAGCTGGGTTCTTACAATATTCACAGGAGATCACTCTGGATCCAAACACAGCACACACACAGCTGTTATTATCTGAGGGGAGCAGAAAAGCAACACTCATGGGACAAGAACAGTCTTATTCTAGTCACCCAGACAGATTCACTTTATATCCTCAGGTCCTGAGTAGAGAGAGTCTGACTGGACGTTGTTACTGGGAGGTGGAGTGGAGAGGGGAAGCAGTTTGTGTAGCAGTCGCATACAAGAATATCAGCAGAGCAGGGAGGGGGGATGAAAGTGGATTTGGAAACAATGACAAATCTTGGTCTTTAGATTGTTACCTAAACGGGTATTCATTTTGTTACAACAATATCCAAACTCCCGTCTCAGGTCCTCCGTCCTCCAGAGTAGGAGTGTACCTGGATCACAGAGCAGGTGTTCTGTCCTTCTACAGCGTCTCTGAAACCATGACTCTCCTCCACAGAGTCCAGACCACGTTCACTCAGCCGCTGCATGCTGGAGTTCGGCTTTGTTATCTTGGAGCCACAGCTGAGTTCTGTAAACTGAAATAGCCTGAAGTCATTTGAGGAACTCTTCTACTTCTTAAACTCATTGTGTGTCCATCATTGTTGCTGAGAGCTGAGTGTTCACGTCTTCACTGCACTGAGATCAGCTGTCAATCAAACATGATGGGATGTGCTTTAACTTCTTCTCGTGAGTTGTTCTGTAGATGCTGGAGTTTCTTCAGGCGGCGCTCCTTCCTGTGTCTGTGTAGCCATGGAGGCTGTCACTGCTCCGGAGGATTTCTGTTCACCTCAACTCATATTTCTCTGCATGGAAATGTAAACTTTGCTCTAAATATTTGTTGAATATTTCCATTGATGCATTTATATTGAGTTATTTCTCTTTGAATGCCTGAGTCTTTAGAGAGAAAGCAGCAGAGCTTCTTTCATTGTAGATATTTTATTCTCACTGCTCTGGAAAAAAGAAGACACATTTATAATGACGTGTATTTTCACAGACTAAATGTTATTGCTGTTTCCAAATCGACTAACAAATGAGGAACTTTGATGTTAATAAAATGTGTTTGATCAGAACATGTCCAGTTAGTTTGTTTCAGTTGCTAACACACACATCTCACATAAAGCATACTCATTTAAACTCTCACTCAAAAAGCAAAACCTCAGCTCAAATCTCCAAAACTCTAAACACACTTTCAGCTCTGCACCCAGTTTGCAGTTCAACTCGGCACTTTGTGCAAAACACTGCACACGGTTCTCTAAGTGAGACACAGACATCTGACATATTCACTTGTTTGCCATTTTCAAAACACTGCCATTAAAAATGCTACACACATGAACCAAGCAACAAATACACATGCCACATGACCGCAAACACCAAACTGCTTTATTGCTGACTCAGCAATCAGGATGTAAGCACTAGAAAAAGGCTTCATGTGAGAACTTTTTATAACAACAATGGATATATAGACATTAGCAAGAGGAAGAGGGAGACAGAGGATAAGAGAGAGGGAGGTGAAGAGAGAGAGGGAGAGAGGGAGGATAAGAGAGAGAGGGAGGATGAACTTAAATCAGTTGAAGAGTTACAGTTTTTTACAATTTTGCGCATATGTATCCCAGTTTACAAAGAGTTAACATCACACAAGTTCCAGCCCAATCGTTACACAGAGTTTTCAACAAAGAAGTGCTTCAGCCAATCAGAATGCAGATCCTGCAGAACTGGAGGCGGGCTTTACTGCTCTCGCGATGTAACAGTGAAGGGAGAGATCTGCTTCCGATCGACAGAAATATAACTCAGATAAAACCGTAATAACTCAATATAATGTTGTCAAATCAAAACGGTATCAACCGGCAGTTGTATGTGTGTATGTGAGAAGGCCTGGCTGCTATCGGAAAGCTGGAAACTGACACGGAAGGACTCCCGAATTTGGTGATTCGTGGTAAAGAAATAAACAAGAGAGAAAGTGCATCTCTGTCAGCAGAGCTTCTGTCAGTCAGAGGGTTAGGTACAAGTTGAGATGTTATGTGAGGAGCAGTGGCGGTTCTAGACCAATTTGACTGGGGGGGCCAGGCTGGGGCCAGTTATTTTCTGAGGGGGGCACAATAAATGCGGGACGAAAAAGACAAAGACAGTATGAAGTAATTGTGCATAAGAAAACAATGCAATACAGTTATTGGTATTTGTTTCAGTACACATATTTATTTCAGATACTTATAGTTACAGTGTTTACGCTCTAATGCAGGGGTCTCCAACCTTTTTTAGGATGAGAGCTACTTTCAAAAAAGTTGTGAGCTACTTTTACTTCTCTTTTTTTCAGTGTATATATGTTTTATATATTTATATATTTTAACATTATACTTTGTGTGCTGTTTGGGTCTGTGGGACCCGTTTTCAGTGTTTATTAAAAGAAAATGCAAGGCAAGGCAGGTCAAGTTTATCTATATAGCACCTTTCAACACAAGGCAATTCAAGGTGCTTTACAAAAATGAAAGACATTCAGACAAAGGCATTTAAAAACAGTAAAAGATAATAAAAGAAACATTAAAAGAAAAACTACATGAATAAAAAGTACATGAATAAAAAGTTACAGTGCAGTTTAAGATATGAATAGTTCACACAGAAGTTCCACTTTACTGATGATCACAACGGCTCAGTTTCAATTAAAAGCAGCGACAAAAAGATAAGTCTTAAGCCTGGATTTAAAAGTAGTAAGAGTTGCAGCGGACCTGCAGGTTTCTGGGAGTTTGTTCCAGATATTTGGAGCATAATAACTGAACGCTGCTTTACCATGTTTAGTTATGACTCTGGGGACAGAAAGCTGACCAGTCCCTGAAGACCTGAGAGATCTGGATGGTTCATAATTTAGCAGAAGATCAGAAATGTATTTTGGGCCTAAACCATTCAGTGCTTTATAAACCAGCAGCAGTATTTTGAAATCTGTTCTTTGACATACAGGAAGCCAGTGTACAGACTTCAAAACAGGAGTGGTTTGATCCACTTTCTTAGTGTTAGTGAGGACTAGAGCAGCGGTGTTCTGAATCAGCTGCAGCTTTCTAATAGATTTTTTTTAGTGAGACCTGTAAAGACACCATTACAGTAGTCCAGTCTACTGAAGATAAAAGCATGGACAAGTTTTTCCAAATCCTGCTGTGACATTAGTCTTTTAATCCTAGATATATTCTTTAGGTGATAGTAGGCTGATTTAGTAACTGTTTTAATGTGACTGTTGAAACTCAGGTCAGAGTCCATGACTTCACCTAGATTTCTGGCTTTATCTGTTGTTTTGAAAATTGCAGGCTGAAGCTCAGCGCTCACTTTTATACGTTCTGCCTTGGCTCCAAATACCATTACCTCAGTTTTATCTTTGTTTAATTGGAGAAAGTTATGACACATCCAGTCATTGATTTGTTCAATGCACTTACTCAGTGTTTGAATTGGAGCATAGTCTCCTGGTGAAATGGTTATGTAAATGTGTGTGTCATCCGCATAGCTATGGTAACTTATTTTGTTGTTTTTCATTATCTGAGCCAGTGGTAGCATGTAGACGTTAAAGAGAAGAGGCCCCAAGATGGAGTCTTGAGGAACCCCACATGTCATATTTGTCAACTCAGATTTGTATTTACCTATAGAAACAAAGTTGTTTCTGTCCTTTAAGTATGATTCAAACCAATTTAGAAGTGTTTCCGAAAGTCCCACCCAGTTTTCTAGTCGGTCTAGTAATATGCTGTGGTCAACAGTGTCAAACGCAGCACTGAGATCTAATAATACTAACACTGAAGTTCTGCCCCTGTCTGTGTTTAAGTCGATGTCATTGAAGACCTTTACAAGAGCAGTCTCAGTGCTGTGGTTTGGACGAAAGTCTGACTGGAACACATCAAAACAGTTATTTAAATGCAAGAAATTACTCAACTGTTGAAAAACAACTTTTTCAATGATTTTACCTAGAAATGGAAGGTTTGATATGGGCCTGTAATTGTTCATTACTGAAGCGTCTAGATTATGCTTTTTTAAGAGCGGTTTAATGACTGCAGTTTTCAGGGCCTGTGGAAAAACATCTGAGTGAAGAGACTTGTTTACTATGAAGTCGATCTGAGGCCATGCAAGGAAAAACATTTTTGAAAAACCCTGTTGGAATAATATCAAGGCAGCAGGAGGAGGATTTCAGAAGTTGTATAATGTCCTCTAGGTTTTTATCATTAATTTGATGGAATTGTGTCATGGTGTTTGAATGGATTTTAAGTGGACAGAGACAAAACATTTGCTGTTCCTGATGCAGAGGCACTGACTGCTTGTCTGATTTCCTGAATTTTGTGGGTGAAGAATGAGGCAAAATTATTGCACGCCCTGGTGGATAGAAATTCAGAGGCTACTGACACTGGGGGGTTAGTTAGTCTGTCGACGGTAGCGAACAAGTCATGTGCGTTGTTTTTGTTTTTGGCAATGATATCAGAGAAGAAACACTGTCGGGCAAATTTCAATTCCAAATTATAAAGGCCAAGTCTCTCTTTATAGATTTCAAAGTGCACCTGGAGATTTGTTTTTCGCCACCTTCGTTCAGGTTTTCGACACTCTTTTTTCTCTGTTCTCACGGTCATGGCCTTTCTCCATGGATATATTTTCTTCCCAGTCACTTCTTTTACCCTAGTTGGAGCAATGGCATCTACTGTATAACATTTTTAATTTTTGAATTAAAATGATCTACTAGCTTAGGGGTCGGGAACCCGCGGCCCACGGGCCGCATGCGGCCCTTTAAGCCCTCTGCTCTGGCTCCCTTGAGCTTAAACAAAAATAAGAAGGAAATAAAATAAAAGTATTTGTAGGACTATTTATATTTTGTTGCATGGTTGAAAATGTTTCGTATCTTGTATTTTGAGGTGATACTGTGACACATAAATAAAAAACAAAACGGTTTTAATTAGGTCAACTAAAATATGCGTCACATCCTGCTACGGTCCCACGCGAGCGCATTTTCTTGGAGGCGAATAACCTGACCCCCGGCTCGATGAGCGAACTATGCATAAATCAAAGAAAAGTACCGGAGGAACACAGGATTTAATTCTGCGTGGACAGAGTTGTATGCTTTCACAGCAAACAATGCTGGTTTACCGGTATGTTTGATATGTAGAGAGAAGTTGTCAACGGTGGTGCAGCCTTTACGTATCGAGGAACAACAAGGGAGAGGAAGACAGCTGACGATCTTCAGTCATAATTCAATGGGGTATGTAATTTATTTCAGAAAACACTTTTTGTTATATTCCATGGAATGCTCTTAACGTCCCGATAGCAATGAATATATTAAATGCTTTGACAATAAATACATACAAAAATTAATCTCTGGAAACCGTAGCGCTGTAAAAAGCACGACCAATCATCTGAGCCGGCCCGGCTAAAATAACTGGATGGCCTACCTGCCTGTCAGCCTTCCATCTGGGCACAAACTTATCTCGTGCCCTCATTGGTCATGGGCGCGTTTGTGTGTGTTGGAGGAGGGACTCTGTAAGAAAGTCTGAAGGAAGAGGCATATTTTTTCCGGTTGTGTACTTTCAAATTCTAGCGCACTCGAGCTGGTTTCTCCATTCTTACCTACCCTACCGTTAACTCTTTTTAGGGTGCAGCTATATGTTTTATTTATTTCATAGTGGGCCCATTTTAATAATATTTTTTTTTCCTTCAAATGTGCAGCGGACTCCCCAAGTGCTGTGTTTAATTTATTTTAAAGTAGGCCTGTGTATTATTTTTTAATTCTCCTTATAAGAGTTCTTTGTTTCTTATTAGAGGTTAACAGTTTTATATCATGTAATAAATAGCCTAATAAATGCAAAAAAGTAGTATTTGTCTGATATAACAATAAAAAACTATGAAATATGAGAGCGCAACATCAGTCACCACAACCTTAGAGATATTCAGACCCTTTGAGACAATTAAGTCCAGAGTGTGCCCCTTATTGTTAGGGATGCACGATATTGGTTTTTTGAAACCGATACCAATACCGATAACTTCCTGCTTCTGAAGACCGATACCGATACCGATAACCGATAATAAAAATAAATATTACGCCACTAATTATTTTAACGCGATTAACGCATGTGTATTTTTTTTCCTCGGCCGCCCCGTAGTTTCAGAGCGCATCGGCATAACACCGGCATAACACCGCCCCCCCCGTTGACATTTCACGAGCGTGCTCTCTCGTGAACTGTTCAGACCCGACGGGTAATAAGGGATTATGACGGACATTTTACGATCCTGTCTGTCAAAATGACGGACAGCGAAAAAGTCTAACGCCACCTCAGTGGGACGGAGAGATATGCTTTGGCCATGGGTGACAGCAGTGGGTCAAACTGTGCATTGTCTCTCCACCACTTCAACAACAATACCGTTTTTGCCAAGAAGGTGAGGCTTATTGACAGGGCGAGATATAAATATACTGTTGGTACTTGTCAATGTCTCTGGGTGTGTAAATGTAGCCCTGTAAATACGATGTCCTTTTGTGTTCTGTTGTTTTATGTTCATGTTGTAACCTACTTGCTGCCTTGTTGGATAGGTCTCTCTTGAAAAAGAGATCGATGATCTCAATGGGACCACCTGGTTAAATAAAGGTTTAAAACAAAAAAAAGTGGAGAATTAACTCAAATACACTTCATTTATTTTTAAATAACTGAATCTGTGTGCTGGATACAGACAGGGAGAAAAAATTCCAGGCATATTTTTAATAAATTATTAACAAAAATCGCAAATGTGCCCTTTCATGCATTTGAGCCCCTTCCACATCCTCTGCACGTTTCAAAGAAGCAACAACATGCATATTAAGATAACACTTTTTTCAAATGTTTTGAACTGAGAGTTTGTGTGTGAGACACAATATTAATTGTCGACAATAACTGGCCTCTGGTCTTAATACTGGTAGGAGAGGTTTAAGTCAATTTCTGTCAATATCATGGACTGTGAATGTATAGGAAATCTGGCTGAGCGGAGGTGTTTCTGTATGTGAGAGGGTGTGTGTGTCTATGGGCAGGGCCGCCTTAATGCACGGGCTGACCTGGGCTAAAAAAAGGTTTTTTATTTCGGATGTTTTTTTGTTTTTTTTAAATAAACAAAGTCTTGGCTTTCAGAATATGAAACTTTTATTTCCAAAATCACACGATAAATACATTTTTGAAGCTTGTAAGGGGAAGAAGACAGCTCTCCCTCGCCACTCTGCTGTTCTGCTGTTCCCCTCCCTCTGCTGAAATTATGAATGTAAGGCCAGTGGTGTAGTGGGCGTTGGACGCGGGGGTACGCCGTACCCCCACTTATTTGGAGCATGATCTTTTTTTGGTATGTGATGTGACTGACAACCTGACATGGTTTAGCCTTTTCCCACACCTATTACTTGCCTGATCAGCCTGCCCTCAGCTTTCTCCTTGTTCTGTGTTGTATTGAAGCAGTGTCCTAAATGTAAAATAACTGACATTTTGTTTTAATGTGTAGATTGTCTTTGAGAACTGCTCACCTGTGGAGATTGCAGTGGCAAAGTGTTCCTGTGTAGCTGGAACAGTAGGCCTACTCTGCGACCACAATGTTGCACTGCTGTTCCAGACCGCACTTACGGAGCGTCCACTACAGCTTCAAAAATAGCTTGGAGCTGGGCGTGTCTGGAGCTTGGGGATTTTATTCAAGCAACACGGCCAACAACCAATCACATGAATCTCCCGCCCCCGACATACAAAGCAAAAAACCCCGGGGATTGTATGGGAGCAATATATATATAAACTCCCCAAACAGGCGAAAACCTACCAGTTTCACCCACTGTCTCTGCCACCTCCCTCCATTGATTGGCTACGGCTTCAGCTGCCAGAATTTCGGAAACTGGATTTGATTGGCTGGCGCTGGCTACTCCGGCGTTGAACAATGTTCAACTTCTGACGCCGGAGATGGCGGAGACGGACCGCTCTGCTACCCACAATTCAGTTCGGCGAAAAAGCGAGGCTACGTGACGTCACCCCATTGAAAGTGAATGGGCAGATTGGAGTTTTCGACGCTGTCGGCGCTGTAGTGTAGACGGGCCGTTACCGTCCTTAGCTGCACTGAAACAGAGCAGTGATGGCACAAGCCAAGAACCATGGTAAGTACAGTATGTGTTCACAACCAATCCACGGTGTAATGTATTGGGGAATCTTATGTTGTGCGATGTTTGCGCCGGAGCCGCTTCATCCAGAAACAGCACTCCGGTTAGAGAGTTCACACGGAGACAAGGAATACAGTCTTTGGACTTTAATTAGCTTGAATGCTTCTTACAACAGCTATAGCAGTATTGAATCATGAATGAATGTAGAATGATTGCATAATTTCTTCACTGAAGCACATGGTAAACAAACCGCTCGAGGACCCGCAGCTGCCCACTCCAGCTGTCCCCAAATATGCCCGACCAAAAAACACAAACGATACAACGCACACTAAAGAAAACAAGGTTAATTTACAACATAATGAGTATTTCTTTTGTGCCAAGAGCTGATTTGGTATGTTGCATCAACGACCTTTTCAATTAATTTGACAATTATTTTGTGTAATTAATAGGGTGTGAAACCAGGCAGAGTGAGTGACATGGTGTGCATTTCCACTAAGCCAAAGCAGTTTACAGTTGAGGGGGCAGGTTTACTAGGTTTATCTGCGAAATAATCACCAGGATAATGATTGACTGTATTGCCAGACCTAATGTCAATAATCTGCATTGTAAACATGACACAAGGTGGCACCATATCCATGTAATTTATGTCAGTAATACTTGGTGTGAAAGCGGCTGTTAATGTTGCCTACTACTAAGTCAATAAAGTTGCCTTTGTCACGATCTGTCTTTATGGTGTTTTGTCTTGTCTAGATCTGTTTTTGGTTTTCTGTCTGCATTTTGTGTTGTTAAAATCTGTCTGTGGTTTCCTGTCGTTATTTTCCCTGGTGTGTCTAATTTATACCCGATTGTGTTCATCTGGTGTCCCTGTGTTTTCTCCTCCCTCCTCACCTGTGTCTTGTTTGTTTGATTAGTCTTGTGTGTATTTAGGTTCTGGTTTTTCTGTCTGTCTTTGTCGGTTCGTCTTGTGTCATGACCTGGTCTTCGGTGAGTGTTCTGTTCTGTATTAGTTTATATTTTAGCCTTGAAATAAAGGAAATATTTTTGACACTTTAATCTGCATTTGGGTCCTGCTTCCTGCACACACCATAACAGTCTTGCCTTGAATGAAATTCACGCAACTCTTAATATTAGATACTGTGTTTTTAAGTGGCAATGGAGATTATTTGTTGACCCTGCTTTAAAGGATATTTTGCCTTTACAAGTGGTGCGCTTTAACACTGCCTGGGTTTTGGTTGAAGTGCATCCAAGTGCTGCTGCGTTTTCGCGTTTGGCTCATTTTCCATCCGAAAAACACATCGTCTACCTGTCCTGTCACTTGTTATGACTTCTCTCTCGCGCGTATTCCGTTAAGACCCACCATCCCATCTCACTCCTCGTGCTGAAACCTATGGCTGAAACCTACCAGAGTAGGGGCTGGTCTTCACAGCATACGTTTGGGGAACAAAATCAAGCTTTTTAAAAGGCGAGTGGATTTTGGCAGGCAGTGAGTGCAGACCAACGATTGAACGATAAAAAGGACAGCTCTCTCCAAGTACGACTCGGTTCCCCTCATTCGTACCAAAGAGCCGTTCAAAAGAATCGGCTCGTTCGCGACCGACATATCACTACAACATCAGCCGTTAGCTCTTAGCTAACTCTTCACCCCGGCCTTCTAATCATAGCAGAGCACGACTCATGACACTTCCCTGTGTTTTTTATATTTGCTGTTGTAATGTATTGTATTCTGTTTACATCGGTAGTAATGTGTTATTTATTATCTGCATGTGCAGCACTTTGGCTCGACCGAAAATCGTTTTTAAATGTGCTATAGAGATTTGATTTAGCCCTCAGAGCTCACAGCTCCTCATATCTGTTCAGAAACTAGACAAAAGTTAAACGAGTACAAACCACAGACTGCCTGTGTCACGCCGAATACAGTCGCTGTTTTATTCATGTCTGTAGGCCGCTGTTGTGAGTGTGGACGGTCGGAGCATATACTGCGTTAGCTTAGCCGAACTCCATTTAAAAAAAAAAACAAAAAAAACACGCATTTTAAAAGGGTTTTTCGCCTGCCGTCCGTCTTCAGACTTGTCAAAGCATTAATTCATGGTTTTTACTAACCGGTATCAGTATGTTGTTACTTCGGCATCATTTTGAAACGTGTATTACAATTAAATCACGGTCAAATATGTTCATTTTGTTGTAGTTGTAGCTCCCTTGCCAGCGATTCTCTCTCTAGCTTAGCATTCTTTCACACACACACATACGGGTATTGGGCCGAGCGCGACACCGTACTTCCGGTATCCGCCATATTACGCGAGGTGCAAGCAACCGTAAACCATCTAGGTTTTGCTAAGCTTCCTGTACAGAATATCATAGTCTATTGCCTTAATCAATATCTAGTCAACTCTAAAATACCACATATATGCAATGGCATGATAATATTATTGTGACAAGTGGGGTATTCACCTGGTGTTTCCAGAAATTAGACGTAGATGCAGCCAAAATCGACGAAGGCCACTGTCGTTTTTCCATACATCTGCATCTGTCTGTAAGGGCAATCCGACAACCCACACAGCTCTAGTTTACGCTGGTAACGACCTAGAGCACACCCCTGAATTCCAGAGATGTAATCCGAAGACATGCAGCGATTTCTTCGGTCGTTAATTTAGAAAAAAAAACTAGTGCGCTCTGCCTGGCTACTTTAGCTAGCTGTTTATATTAGCAGCCCCAGGATATTTGCACCTCCAGGAAAATGGCATATATATATATATATATATATATATCACTGTGTGGCTGGCAAAACCACACATACAGCATAACAATGGACTCCAGTGAACACTATTACAGGCACTATAGAGCATGCCCAAAAGCACTAGCACACACACTACAAAGATGTAAAATATTATTTTACCAACAATGTGGAATTTATTGGTTACATATTACACAGATTATGCACAGCTGCAGCAGCAATAACAATAAAATAATAATTCAAACACCACAAACATGATATTAACCAGTATACAGATTATGCACATGATTTTGCAGATTTAGCGTTTTTAGAGAAAAAAATTCCGAGATACGTTTTTGCGCCATGTCAGTTACTTGTGGTGTTGTGCGTCACGTTAAAAGTAGCCAACTAAAAACAAAAAAACTTTTTTTCCACATCTTTTTATTTTTCTTCCCTGAAGCAAAATTATTTATTATATAGTTTTAAATTATCATTTGAATAATAACACATAATATCAAATATAATCTCAGGCACAATTAAATGAAATAAATATATATAAAATACATGTGCAGACAGGGGAGCTCCGCACTGCCTGCCTGCCGCTAGGGGGTGCTGCAGCGCCCTTAGCACCCCCCCCTTCCCGCGCCCCTGCGGGTTTGGCACAGCACGCTTCAACCGTGCTAAGCGCTGCAGTGGAAATGCGCCATAACTGAATTATTCTCTTCTCAATTATCCTTTTATTTCAAGGAATTTCTTACAGTATGGAGATATTTTTGTTACAGATCCTTGAATACTGAATTTAGCAGTTATAGATATTTTAGCTTTTGCAGTAAGATATTGAATCCTTTTTTTTGCTCCTATTAAGTATTCAGATCACAGCTCATAGTTTCAGCTCTCAGGAAGTGAAACTCACACACTCGCTCCCACTGAGAGCTGAAATGGCGCAGAAAGGAGTTCAGCTGGGCCGCAAAATCTCTTGTTCCATCTGTCTGGATCTACTGAAGGATCCGGTGACGACTTCCTGTGGACACAGCTACTGCATGAAGTGTATTAAAGGCTTCTGGGACGGAGAGGATGAGAAGAAGACCCACAGCTGCCCTCAGTGTAGGCAGAGCTTCACACCGAGGCCTGTCCTGCTGAAGAACACCATGTTAGCAGCTTTAGAGGAGGAGCTGAAGAAGACTGGACCGCCAGCTGCTCCTGCTGACCTCTGCTATGCTGGAGCTGGAGATGTGGCCTGTGATGTCTGCACTGGGAGGAAGCTGAGAGCCTGTAAGTCCTGCCTCGTGTGTCTGACCTCTTATTGTGACAAACACCTCCAGCCTCATTATGAATCAGCTGTCTTTAAGAAACACAAGCTGGTGGAGCCCTCCAAGAAGCTCCAGGAGAACATCTGCTCTCGTCACGACGAGGTGAAGAAGCTGTTCTGCCGCACTGATCAGCAGAGTATCTGTTCTCTCTTCTCTGTGGACGAACACAAAGGCCACGACACGGTGTCAGCTGCAGCAGAGAGGACTGAGAGGCAGAGAGAGGTGGAGGGGAGTCGACTGAACATCCAGCAGAGAATCCAGGACGGAGAGAAGGAGGTGAAGCTGCTTCAGCAGGAGGTGCAGGCCGTCAATGGCTCTGCTGATAAAGCAGTGGAGGACAGTGAGAAGACGTTCACTGAGCTGATCCGTCTCATGGAGAAGAGAAGCTCTGATGTGAAGCAGCAGCTCAGATCCCAGCAGGAGAGAGAAGTGAGTCGAGTCAGAGAGCTCCAGGAGAAGCTGGAGCAGGAGATCAGGGAGCTGAAGAGGAGAGACGCTGAGCTCAAGCTGCTGTCTCACACAGAGGACCACAACCAGTTTCTGCTCAGCTACCCCTCACTGCCAGCCCCCCTCAGTGAAGCTACACACTCCTCCAGCACCAACATCCGGCCTCTGAGCTACTTTGAGGACGTGACGGCGGGCCTGTCAGCAGTCAGAGACAAACTACAGGACGCCCTGAGAGAGGAATGGACCAACGTCTCATCGACTGAAGTGGATGTTTTACTGTCAGCAGCAGAGCCCGCCTCCAGAGCTGGGTTCTTACAATATTCACAGGAGATCACTCTGGATCCAAACACAGCACACACACAGCTGTTATTATCTGAGGGGAGCAGAAAAGCAACACTCATGGGACCACATCACTCTTATTCTAGTCACCCAGACAGATTCACTTTATATCCTCAGGTCCTGAGTAGAGAGAGTCTGACTGGACGTTGTTACTGGGAGGTGGAGTGGAGAGGGGAAGCAGTTTGTGTAGCAGTCGCAGACAAGAATATCAGCAGATCAGGGGGGGGGGATGAAAGTGGATTTGGAAACAATGACAAATCTTGGTCTTTAGATTGTTACCTAAACAGGTATTCATTTTGTTACAACAATATCCAAACTCCCGTCTCAGGTCCTCCGTCCTCCAGAGTAGGAGTGTACCTGGATCACAGAGCAGGTGTTCTGTCCTTCTACAGCGTCTCTGAAACCATGACTCTCCTCCACAGAGTCCAGACCACGTTCACTCAGCCGCTGCATTCTGGAGTTCGGCTTTGTTATGTTGGAGCCACAGTTGAGTTGTGTAAACTGAAATAGCCTGAAGTCATTTGAGGAACTCTTGTACTTCTTAAACTCATTGTGTGTCCATCATTGTTGCTGAGAGCTGAGTGTTCATGTCTTCACTGCACTGAGATCAGCTGTCAATCAAACATGATGGGATGTGCTTTAACTTCTTCTCGTGAGTTGTTCTGTAGATGCTGGAGTTTCTTCAGGCGGCGCTCCTTCCTGTGTCTGTGTAGCCATGGAGGCTGTCACTGCTCCGGAGGATTTCTGTTCACCTCAACTCATATTTCTCTGCATGGAAATGTAAAGTTTGCTCTAAATATTTGTTGAATATTTCCATTGATGCATTTATATTGAGTTCTTTCTCTTTGAATGCCTGAGTCTTTAGAGAGAAAGCAGCAGAGCTTCTTTCATTGTAGATATTTTATTCTCACTGCTCTGGAAAAAAGAAGACACATTTATAATGACGTGTATTTTCACAGATTAAATGTTATTGCTGTTTCCAAATCGACTAACAAATGAGGAACTTTGATGTTAATAAAATGTGTTTGATCAGAAAATGTCCAGTTACCGTTTTTTTTCAGTTGCTAACATACACATCTCACATAAAGCATACTCATTTAAACTCTCACTCAAAAAGCAAAACCTCAGCTCAAATCTCCAAATCTCTAAACACACTTTCAGCTCTGCACCCAGTTTGCAGTTCAACTCGGCACTTTGTGCAAAACACTGCACACGGTTCTCTCAGTAAGACACAGCCATCTGACATATTCACTTGTTTGCCATTTTCAAAACACTGCCATTAAAAATGCTACACACATGAACCAAGCAACAAATACACATGCCACATGACCGCAAACACCAAACTGCTTTATTGCTGACTCAGCAATCAGGATGTAAGCACTAGAAAAAGTCTTCATGTGAGAACTTTTTATAACAACAATGTATATATGGACAGCAGCAAGAGGAGTAGGGAGACAGAGGATAAGAGAGAGAGGGAGGTTAAAGGAATGGTATGCTCATGACACTCATTTTTAAATAATTATCATCCGATAAAACAGACCAGTCTCTGCCAGTCTCTTTTTTTTTTTTTTTTAATCCGATGACATTATCAGTGATTTTAAACTGATTATATACCGAAATAACATCAACACTGTGGGCGCCGCCATTTTCCGGACGTAACGTAAACCATGCGTTTGGTTTTCGAAGACACGTTGATCTCCATGTTATTTACTGTAGTTTCTCTCTTCAAATATGCCTCACTGTATCGCGAAATATTGCCACAATTCTGATAGGAACAATCCACGGAATGCTCGGTTCCATCTGTTGCCAAAAGGTAAGCGTAAGAAGTACATTCGGAGGCAGTGGCTAGCGAAATGTGGCCGGCCCGAACCGAAAGATTCACAGGCTCATGTATGCAGCGAACATTTCAAATGTCCGGACGACTACTCTATGATAAAACATAACATGGGATTTATGGAACAACCATTACTTAATGGAGATGCAGTACCATCGGTCTTTCTGGTGTCATCACCGACCAGGACACCAGTTCGGCCAGTTGAGAAATCGCCCTCTGCAAGTGTGAAGCGACGGAGGAGCAGAAGTAGTGCTCGGAGTAAGAATAAGGTATGTTATAGCGCATTTCCATTGCAGCATTTTAACGTCCTTTAGCGTCCAGGCCAGGACAGTTTTTGGTGGCCTTTCCATATAGCGTAGTACCGGCTAGTGTGTATTTTCCCCCAGTTTTTTCCGGCCCCATAAAATCGTGATTCTATGGCCAGGGACAACGAAGCTGAGTATGCTAAACTAGAGAGGGAATCGCTTCAAGGGTGGTACTACATGCATACATATAGTATCTTATATCATCTTCCTATTATACACACATGCATTTCCAAACATTTGGACTACCTATGTTGCAAATGTATTATCTTTTCAATTTACACACGGCATCTATTGCACGTCTGTCCGTCCTGGGAGAGAGATCCCTCCTCTGTTGCTCTCCCTGAGGTTTCTCCCATGTTCCCTTTAAACTGTGGGTTTTCTTCGGAAGTCTTTCCTTGTACGATGTGAGGGTCTTAGGACAGAGGGTGTCGTATTGTCATACTGATATGTATGGCTGAATTCCCCCATCCAATCTCTTCACATTGGTCAAAACTTGTTCCTCTGCTGACGAGTCCGAACTGAAATACTCCGCCATGTTTCTGTGTGTTGACAAAGTGAACGCATGGATGACGTCACGACCATCACGTGACTACTGAAAATGGCAAACATGGCGGCGGCCAGACGGAATATACAGGTTTTGATAAAAAAGAGCTATAATATCATTATTTACCGGGGAATATCGCTGATTTCTTCAGGGTATGGTTTAAACATAACGTTTCACTAAATACTGAAGTTTTGATTAATTATCTAATGAGTGGACCATTCCTTTAAGAGAGAGAGGGAGAGAGAGGGAGGATAAGAGAGAGAGGGAGGATGAACTTAAATCAGTTGAAGAGTTACAGTTTTTTACAATTTTGCGCATATGTATCCCAGTTTACAAAGAATTAACAACACACAAGTTCCAGCCCAATCGTTACACAGAGTTTTCAACAAAGAAGTGCTTCAGCCAATCAGAATGCAGATCCTGCAGAACTGGAGGCGGGCTTTACTGCTCTCGCGATGTAACAGTGAAGGGAGAGATCTGCTTCCGATCGACAGAAATATAACTCAGATAAAACCGTAATAACTCAATATAATGTTGTCAAATCAAAACGGTATCAACCGGCAGTTGTATGTGTGTATGTGAGAAGGCCTGGCTGCTATCGGAAAGCTGGAAACTGACACGGAAGGACTCCCGAATTTGGTGATTCGTGGTAAAGAAATAAACAAGAGAGAAAGTGCATCTCTGTCAGCAGAGCTTCTGTCAGTCAGAGGGTTAGGTACAAGTTGAGATGTCATGTGAGGAGCAGTGGCGGTTCTAGACCAATTTGACTGGGGGGGCCAGGCTGGGGCCAGTTATTTTCTGAGGGGGGCACAATAAATGCGGGACGAAAAAGACAAAGACAGTATGAAGTAATTGTGCATAAGAAAACAATGCAATACAGTTATTGGTATTTGTTTCAGTACACATATTTATTTCAGATACTTATAGTTACAGTGTTTACGCTCTAATGCAGGGGTCTCCAACCTTTTTTAGGATGAGAGCTACTTTCAAAAAAGTAGTGAGCTACTTTTACTTCTCTTTTTTTCAGTGTATATATGTTTTATATATTTATATATTTTAACATTATACTTTGTGTGCTGTTTGGGTCTGTGGGACCCGTTTTCAGTGTTTATTAAAAGAAAATGCAAGGCAAGGCAGGGCAAGTTTATCTATATAGCACCTTTCAACACAAGGCAATTCAAGGTGCTTTACAAAAATGAAAGACATTCAGACAAAGGCATTTAAAAACAGTAAAAGATAATAAAAGAAACATTAAAAGAAAAACTACATGAATAAAAAGTTACAGTGCAGTTTAAGATATGAATAGTTCACACAGAAGTTCCACTTTACTGATGATCACAACGGCTCAGTTTCAATTAAAAGCAGCGACAAAAAGATAAGTCTTAAGCCTGGATTTAAAATAGTAAGAGTTGCAGCGGACCTGCAGGTTTCTGGGAGTTTGTTCCAGATATTTGGAGCATAATAACTGAACGCTGCTTTACCATGTTTAGTTATGACTCTGGGGACAGAAAGCTGACCAGTCCCTGAAGACCTGAGAGATCTGGATGGTTCATAATTTAGCAGAAGATCAGAAATGTATTTTGGGCCTAAACCATTCAGTGCTTTATAAACCAGCAGCAGTATTTTGAAATCTGTTCTTTGACATACAGGAAGCCAGTGTAAAGACTTCAAAACAGGAGTGGTTTGATCCACTTTCTTAGTGTTAGTGAGGACTAGAGCAGCGGTGTTCTGAATCAGCTGCAGCTTTCTAATAGATTTTTTTTTAGTGAGACCTGTAAAGACACCATTACAGTAGTCGAGTCTACTGAAGATAAAAGCATGGACAAGTTTTTCCAAATCCTGCTGTGACATTAGTCTTTTAATCCTAGATATATTCTTTAGGTGATAGTAGGCTGATTTAGTAACTGTTTTAATGTGACTGTTGAAACTCAGGCCAGAGTCCATGACTTCACCTAGATTTCTGGCTTTATCTGTTGTTTTGAAAATTGCAGGCTGAAGCTCAGCGCTCACTTTTATACGTTCTGCCTTGGCTCCAAAGACCATTACCTCAGTTTTATCTTTGTTTAATTGGAGAAAGTTCTGACACATCCAGTCATTGATTTGTTCAATGCACTTACTCAGTGTTTGAATTGGAGCATAGTCTCCTGGTGAAATGGTTATGTAAATGTGTGTGTCATCCGCATAGCTATGGTAACTTATTTTGTTGTTTTTCATTATCTGAGCCAGTGGTAGCATGTAGACGTTAAAGAGAAGAGGCCCCAAGATGGAGTCTTGAGGAACCCCACATGTCATATTTGTCAACTCAGATTTGTATTTACCTATAGAAACAAAGTTGTTTCTGTCCTTTAAGTATGATTCAAACCAATTTAGAAGTGTTTCCGAAAGTCCCACCCAGTTTTCTAGTCGGTCTAGTAATATGCTGTGGTCAACAGTGTCAAACGCAGCACTGAGATCTAATAATACTAACACTGAAGTTCTGCCCCTGTCTGTGTTTAAGTCGATGTCATTGAAGACCTTTACAAGAGCAGTCTCAGTGCTGTGGTTTGGACGAAAGTCTGACTGGAACACATCAAAACAGTTATTTAAATGCAAGAAATTACTCAACTGTTGAAAAACAACTTTTTCAATGATTTTACCTAGAAATGGAAGGTTTGATATGGGCCTGTAATTGTTCATTACTGAAGCGTCTAGATTATGCTTTTTTAAGAGCGGTTTAATGACTGCAGTTTTCAGGGCCTGTGGAAAAACATCTGAGTGAAGAGACTTGTTTACTATGAAGTCGATCTGAGGCCATGCAAGGAAAAACATTTTTGAAAAACCCTGTTGGAATAATATCAAGGCAGCAGGAGGAGGATTTCAGAAGTTGTATAATGTCCTCTAGGTTTTTATCATTAATTTGATGGAATTGTGTCATGGTGTTTGAATGGATTTTAAGTGGACAGAGACAAAACATTTGCTGTTCCTGATGCAGAGGCACTGACTGCTTGTCTGATTTCCTGAATTTTGTCAGTGAAGAATGAGGCAAAATTATTGCACGCCCTGGTGGATAGAAATTCAGAGGCTACTGACACTGGGGGGTTAGTTAGTCTGTCGACGGTAGCGAACAAGTCATGTGCGTTGTTTTTGTTTTTGGCAATGATATCAGAGAAGAAACACTGTCGGGCAAATTTCAATTCCAAATTATAAAGGCCAAGTCTCTCTTTATAGATTTCAAAGTGCACCTGGAGATTTGTTTTTCGCCACCTTCGTTCAGGTTTTCGACACTCTTTTTTCTCTGTTCTCACGGTCATGGCCTTTCTCCATGGATATATTTTCTTCCCAGTCACTTCTTTTACCCTAGTTGGAGCAATGGCATCTACTGTATAACATTTTTAATTTTTGAATTAAAATGATCTACTAGCTTAGGGGTCGGGAACCCGCGGCCCACGGGCCGCATGCGGCCCTTTAAGCCCTCTGCTCTGGCTCCCTTGAGCTTAAACAAAAATAAGAAGGAAATAAAATAAAAGTATTTGTAGGACTATTTATATTTTGTTGCATGGTTGAAAATGTTTCGTATCTTGTATTTTGAGGTGATACTGTGACACATAAATAAAAAACAAAACGGTTTTAATTAGGTCAACTAAAATATGCGTCACATCCTGCTACGGTCCCACGCGAGCGCATTTTCTTGGAGGCGAATAACCTGACCCCCGGCTCGATGAGCAAACTATGCATAAATCAAAGAAAAGTACCGGAGGAACACAGGATTTAATTCTGCGTGGACAGAGTTGTATGCTTTCACAGCAAACAATGCTGGTTTACCGGTATGTTTGATATGTAGAGAGAAGTTGTCAACGGTGGTGCAGCCTTTACGTATCGAGGAACAACAAGGGAGAGGAAGACAGCTGACGATCTTCAGTCATAATTCAATGGGGTATATAATTTATTTCAGAAAACACTTTTTGTTATATTCCATGGAATGCTCTTAACGTCCCGATAGCAATGAATATATTAAATGCTTTGACAATAAATACATACAAAAATTAATCTCTGGAAACCGTAGCGCTGTAAAAAGCACGACCAATCATCTGAGCCGGCCCGGCTAAAATAACTGGATGGCCTACCTGCCTGTCAGCCTTCCATCTGGGCACAAACTTATCTCGTGCCCTCATTGGTCATGGGCGCGTTTGTGTGTGTTGGAGGAGGGACTCTGTAAGAAAGTCTGAAGGAAGAGGCATATTTTTTCCGGTTGTGTACTTTCAAATTCTAGCGCACTCGAGCTGGTTTCTCCATTCTTACCTACCCTACCGTTAACTCTTTTTAGGGTGCAGCTATATGTTTTATTTATTTCATAGTGGGCCCATTTTAATAATATTTTTTTTTCCTTCAAATGTGCAGAGGACTCCCCAAGTGCTGTGTTTAATTTATTTTAAAGTAGGCCTGTGTATTATTTTTTAATTCTCCTTATAAGAGTTCTTTGTTTCTTATTAGAGGTTAACAGTTTTATATCATGTAATAAATAGCCTAATAAATGCAAAAAAGTAGTATTTGACTGATATAACAATAAAAAACTATGAAATATGAGAGCGCAACATCAGTCACCACAACCTTAGAGATATTCAGACCCTTTGAGACAATTAAGTCCAGAGTGTGCCCCTTATTGTTAGGGATGCACGATATTGGTTTTTTGAAACCGATACCGATAACTTCCTGCTTCTGAAGACCGATACCGATACCGATAACCGATAATACAAATAAAAATTACGCCACTAATTATTTTAACGCGATTAACGCATGTGTATTTTTTTTCCTCGGCCGCCCCGTAGTTTCAGAGCGCATCGAGTTTAAAATACCATCTACAAGCTGATGCTGACAGCCCAGCTCCTGCCGCCCGCTTGTGGCAGACCACACTTCCACGCTCACCGGCAGGCACCGACTGGCCATCTGGAGGACCGGGAGGGTGTGTGTACGTGTGGTCCGAGCAAGCAAGAGAGAGACCTTACGTGCATTGTTGTTGTTAGCATCTGGTGCTAGCTAGCTGCGCTAACGGATATAAGGAGCTGTTTAAATGAAAACAGAGGAGCGCTCTATTCACACAACTGCGCCGAGCACTTGACTTTATGCAGGAAGCCAGACAGCGGGACATTGTACGAAAAGTCAGCACACTCAGCAACATGATTGCAGCGTCCAGGCAGCTCCGGTTCGAGCATATGCCTTGAGTTGCACATAGCTCCAACACGCGCGCGCAGACACACACACACACACACACACACACACACACACACACACACACTGTATTGTATTATTGTCTTCGTACGCTTTTAACACACCATCGTAGCGATGGCGATGTTTCAGGTGACTGATCAGGTTCGAAGTATTAGGGAGCGCTGGATTTGTGAAGAACTCCCCTCTTCCTAAACCACTAACACCACAGTACTGGCAACACGGGAGGAGCCGAGTGAAAAACAAGCGCCCCAGTATTTTTTTCTTTTTTTTTACCCAAAAAATATATTGTATATTATCGGGGCTATTAATACTGTTATCGGTTTATCGGGATGACATCATAATTCCTAATATCGGACCGATAATTATCGGGCCGATAATTATCGTGCATCCCTACTTATTGTGCGTGGGTTCCGTCAGATGCTGAGTCAGTCCATAGTTATCAAGAACACAAAACAGTTATTTTGCCCCTCTGTCCTGGGGGTTGTCAACATGAATGTTAAAATCACCAACAATGACTAGACGCTCAAAGTCAATACACACTATAGACAGCAGTTCGGTAAAATCATCAAAAAAGCTTGCAGAGTATTTGGGTGGTCTATAGATATTTAGGAACAGAGCTCAAGAGGAGCATTTCTGCTGAAGGGCCACATATTCAAAAGAAGCAAAGTTCCCATAAGATGTCTTCCTGCATTGAAGGGAGTCATTGAACAGAATAGCAACTCCACCTCCTCTCTTATGCATTATTTCCTGACTCAGGCAAACTCCATTTGCCTTAAAAGATGTCTGCGGTCCCAGAAAAAGTTAAAGTTGTCAATAAAATTGACAGAATGGTCAGTACACACAGTTGAAAGCCACGTGTTCAGTGCAAACAATCTGCTGAATCTCTCCACTCCTCTTCTGATTGGCGGTAGAGGGCCACTGATGAACATGCAATTTAATTATTTTAACCTGCTTTATTGGACCTCACATCCTCTCTGGGGGTCCGGGGGCATGCACCCCCGGGAAATATTTTGTTTAAATGTTGAAGTTAAATGCATCAATATGGTGCACTTTGAGCACAAAAAACGTTCTCGCTTGGTACTGATGTTGCTGGGACAGCAGTGGCCGCGTTAACCGAATATTTTATTTAACAATGACGGAAAAATCTGAAAGCAGTCAGTCATTTTGACAGATTAGAACAAACTCGGAACAGTGCCAACGTTTCCCCGCAGCGAGGCTCTGGTGTTATGCCGTGTTATGCATGCCCTCCAAAAGGAAATTATATAGTTTCCAAACCGTACTTTGCCGTACAGATCAATACGTGTCTGAGAGGTTTTGCTTTACGCTGTGCGCGCTGCCGCGAGGTGCATGCACACACGGCATAACACCGCCCCCCCCGTTGACATTTCACGAGCGTGCTCTCTCGTGAACTGTTCAGACCCGACGGGTAATAAGGGATTATGACGGACATTTTACGATCCTGTCTGTCAAAATGACGGACAGCGAAAAAGTCTAACGCCACCTCAGTGGGACGGAGAGATATGCATTGGCCATGGGTGACAGCAGTGGGTCAAACTGTGCATTGTCTCTCCACCACTTCAACAACAATACCGTTTTTGCCAAGAAGGTGAGGCTTATTGACAGGGCGAGATATAAATATACTGTTGGTACTTGTCAATGTCTCTGGGTGTGTAAATGTAGCCCTGTAAATACGATGTCCTTTTGTGTTCTGTTGTTTTATGTTCATGTTGTAACCTACTTGCTGCCTTGTTGGATAGGTCTCTCTTGAAAAAGAGATCGATGATCTCAATGGAACCACCTGGTTAAATAAAGGTTTAAAACAAAAAAAAGTGGAGAATTAACTCAAATACACTTCATTTATTTTTAAATAACTGAATCTGTGTGCTGGATACAGACAGGGAGAAAAAATTCCAGGCATATTTTTAATAAATTATTAACAAAAATCGCAAATGTGCCCTTTCATGCATTTGAGCCCCTTCCACATCCTCTGCACGTTTCAAAGAAGCAACAACATGCATATTAAGATAACACTTTTTTCAAATGTTTTGAACTGAGAGTTTGTGTGTGAGACACAATATTAATTGTCGACAATAACTGGCCTCTGGTCTTAATACTGGTAGGAGAGGTTTAAGTCAATTTCTGTCAATATCATGGACTGTGAATGTATAGGAAATCTGGCTGAGCGGAGGTGTTTCTGTATGTGAGAGGGTGTGTGTGTCTATGGGCAGGGCCGCCTTAATGCACGGGCTGACCTGGGCTAAAAAAAGGTTTTTTATTTCGGATGTTTTTTTGTTTTTTTTAAATAAACAAAGTCTTGGCTTTCAGAATATGAAACTTTTATTTCCAAAATCACACGATAAATACATTTTTGAAGCTTGTAAGGGGAAGAAGACAGCTCTCCCTCGCCACTCTGCTGTTCTGCTGTTCCCCTCCCTCTGCTGAAATTATGAATGTAAGGCCAGTGGTGTAGTGGGCGTTGGACGCGGGGGTACGCCGTACCCCCACTTATTTGGAGCATGATCTTTTTTTGGTATGTGATGTGACTGACAACCTGACATGGTTTAGCCTTTTCCCACACCTATTACTTGCCTGATCAGCCTGCCCTCAGCTTTCTCCTTGTTCTGTGTTGTATTGAAGCAGTGTCCTAAATGTAAAATAACTGACATTTTGTTTTAATGTGTAGATTGTCTTTGAGAACTGCTCACCTGTGGAGATTGCAGTGGCAAAGTGTTCCTGTGTAGCTGGAACAGTAGGCCTACTCTGCGACCACAATGTTGCACTGCTGTTCCAGACCGCACTTACGGAGCGTCCACTACAGCTTCAAAAATAGCTTGGAGCTGGGCGTGTCTGGAGCTTGGGGATTTTATTCAAGCAACACGGCCAACAACCAATCACATGAATCTCCCGCCCCCGACATACAAAGCAAAAAACCCCGGGGATTGTATGGGAGCAATATATATATAAACTCCCCAAACAGGCGAAAACCTACCAGTTTCACCCACTGTCTCTGCCACCTCCCTCCATTGATTGGCTACGGCTTCAGCTGCCAGAATTTCGGAAACTGGATTTGATTGGCTGGCGCTGGCTACTCCGGCGTTGAACAATGTTCAACTTCTGACGCCGGAGATGGCGGAGACGGACCGCTCTGCTACCCACAATTCAGTTCGGCGAAAAAGCGAGGCTACGTGACGTCACCCCATTGAAAGTGAATGGGCAGATTGGAGTTTTCGACGCTGTCGGCGCTGTAGTGTAGACGGGCCGTTACCGTCCTTAGCTGCACTGAAACAGAGCAGTGATGGCACAAGCCAAGAACCATGGTAAGTACAGTATGTGTTCACAACCAATCCACGGTGTAATGTATTGGGGAATCTTATGTTGTGCGATGTTTGCGCCGGAGCCGCTTCATCCAGAAACAGCACTCCGGTTAGAGAGTTCACACGGAGACAAGGAATACAGTCTTTGGACTTTAATTAGCTTGAATGCTTCTTACAACAGCTATAGCAGTATTGAATCATGAATGAATGTAGAATGATTGCATAATTTCTTCACTGAAGCACATGGTAAACAAACCGCTCGAGGACCCGCAGCTGCCCACTCCAGCTGTCCCCAAATATGCCCGACCAAAAAACACAAACGATACAACGCACACTAAAGAAAACAAGGTTAATTTACAACATAATGAGTATTTCTTTTGTGCCAAGAGCTGATTTGGTATGTTGCATCAACGACCTTTTCAATTAATTTGACAATTATTTTGTGTAATTAATAGGGTGTGAAACCAGGCAGAGTGAGTGACATGGTGTGCATTTCCACTAAGCCAAAGCAGTTTACAGTTGAGGGGGCAGGTTTACTAGGTTTATCTGCGAAATAATCACCAGGATAATGATTGACTGTATTGCCAGACCTAATGTCAATAATCTGCATTGTAAACATGACACAAGGTGGCACCATATCCATGTCATTTATGTCAGTAATACTTGGTGTGAAAGCGGCTATTATGGTTGCCTACTACTTTACATTTACCTTCTGTAAGTCAATAAAGTTGCCTTTGTCACGATCTGTCTTTATGGCGTTTTGTCTTGTCTAGATCTGTTTTTGGTTTTCTGTCTGCATT